>NC_133662.1:110846601-111165547 GCF_037893015.1 Macrotis lagotis
TTTTGATAATTGTATTTCAGTAGAATTGATTTCCTTTATAATATTTTATATTATATAATTAAAAACATTATCCTGAGATGGTATCTGTGGGCTTGACCAGACTACCAAAGAGTTCCATGACATAAAAAAGATTAAGAATCCTTGATCTAGGGCAGCTAGGTAGCATAGTGGATAAAGCACCAGCCCTGGAGTCAGGAGTACCTGGGTTCAAATCCAGTCTCAGACACTTAATAATTACCTAGCTGTGTGGCCTTGGGCAAGCCACTTAACCCCATTTGCCTTACAATAACCTAAAAAAACAAAACAAAAACAAGAATCCTTGATCTAGATGACCCCCATCATTTTACAAAGAAGGAAACCAAGTCCCAGTATAATATATGAACTTGTTTAGGGTCACACAGTTAATTGATAAGTCTAGAACTTTGGTCTCCTAAGTCTTTCCCTAACACTTTTCACTCTGTGAAGGCTGCCCCATTTGTCTAAGAGAATTAGAATAGAGAATTCTGCTGTATAATTTTATATATATATATATATATATATATATATATATATATATATATATATACACACACAAATATAATTATATTTATATAGATATATGTGTTTTTCTGATTTTTTTAAAAAAAGTATTATTGAGAAATGAATACAATTCTACTTTAGGAATCTGGAAGTTGTTTAGCTTCAGAATGTTATTTAACATCAATGTTTCCTTATAGGAAGATTTAGAAGCCACATTCAAATAATTTCAAACTGTATTCTATTTCTTTAAAATTTTTGGAAAAAATGAAAAAAATGACTCCTACTTGATTTTTACAAATGGTTTTTATGCGTTATTTTATTTTTCTTAGTGGATCAAGCGGATCCATTTGCCCACATAGCTGCTCTTCACTTTGACCAGATGCTCCAGCGGTTTGGCTCCCCTATCATCATCTTAAATCTAGTGAAGGTATGACATGGTAATGTGTTGTTTTGTTATATTATTCAAATAAATTTGGTGACCTTTTCTTCAATCCTGAGGACCCGCTGCATATTTTTCTGCCATTTCCCCATACTGGAATGTTTCAGCTTGTCAGAGCCTGCCAGCCTGGGACAGCTGATCTCTCTTTCTCCTTGACCTGTTTGTCCTCTGCCTAGATTCTGTAATGGTTCCTTTCCTTTTATAACTCAAGAAAAGGCTCTTTATGGAAAAAATCTTGTGGTCAAGTTTTTCTGATTTCTTGACCTAGGTTCCTTCCGTTAATCCCTTTGATGCATAAGTTAAATTTCCATTTGATTCCTGAAAAAACAAAAGATTATCAGAAGGTATTTCTACCTTGGAATGTATTTTACCTTAGTCCATCTGATGATGGACCAAAGGCATCTATGTTAAGGAGATAGGAAAATGAAGCTGTAATAAATATTCTTTGAAATATTAACATGCCACAACATCTTACAACATTTGTGTTAGTTTCCAATAGAAATGGAACCTTTAAGCCATGCATAAAGATCCCTGCAGATTACATATTGTCATAGAAAATCACAAATTAACATTATCTATGTTTTATTTTTGGTTATTTTGTTAATATTTTCCAATCACTTTTTGATCTGGTTCAGACTGCATTGGACTTTCAGTTTGACACTTTTGGTTTATAAGATCTTCTTATGGGGAAATTAAGGGCAAACTAGGATTAATTGCTAGCTCTGAACAGAATTAAATTTTAGGAATCTAGAACATATCAGAATAGAACCAAAAGGAAGATTTTAGGAAGTGAAAATAGAGGCATAGGTCAAGGACAGTAAACAGAACCAATTGTGATGATAGTCTTTTGACCTCAGTTTCCCTGACTTCTCAAAATCTCATGGGAATCAGGTGATGTCAAATCGAACACATGATCTATAAGCATTTGTTTTGGGCTACAGGTCAAGGAAGTGGAACAAAGATTGTCAGCCACTGGCCTGGCAATGTCTGAAGAAAATGATCCAGATGTTAACATTGTGAAAGTCTGTGACATGAACTTTAGTTAATTTCCAGGTATTTATGAATTTCTGATAACCTGGGACCCTGATGATGAACAAAGGAAGAACATTTATTTTTGCCCCTTTGATTCCATGATTCTGTTGTATCTAAAACTGAATTGGTCAAATAAATGGTTTGCACATCAGGTCGGTCTTTTCCTAGTATTTTTGGTTAGAGTATCTGGAGAATTCCCTTTTTCTACCAGGCTTTTTCAATATAAAATGATGATTAGCCTAATTAGTCAAAATTAGTTTGATAGTAAACAAAGAAGTCAAACTTCAGTGAGAATTGTAAACATGAAACTCTTTTCAGAAATTAGTAAAACATTAAGGAATTTAACTACATTTGATAAAATAATCTCGTCTTGTATTTATAGTTAGATTTCAAAAGATACCATTAGGACACAGATCTAAATTTAGAAGAACTTGGTAAGTGAATCATTGTTTATATTTTACAGAGTTCTTATAAGTGTCACTGAAAAATCTGTGACAATATTAACATTTAGGATGTTAGATTTAATTCTCTGTCACTGGAATATATTAAAAAATTAATGCTTGATATTTAATTATAAGAATGGTTTCTCCAAAATTCTCACATGTGCATTCATTCAAATGTTTTAAAAAATTAGTAGGTTTTAAAAAATTGTACATGTTCATTGTTTCTTTGCTATTCAAAACCCAGAAGTAGTTAACAACAAGGTGATTGTGTACTCCTGGGGATTAAATTGCTCTTTAGTGGTAATGTAGACAGCATGTTTTTTTGTTTTAAAGTGAGATTTTTTCCTGTAAATCAGAGAGTAATAGAATATTGCAAATTTGTTTCACTTTAGAAAGACCTTTTAATTTTATGATTGAAGAGTCAAGTGTGTGCATATGCATGATAGTGATTTATCACCACTTAAAATTAGAAATTTATGAGTAATGTTCTTGGTTTCTTTTTTTTAGAATGTAGATTTTAGGTATTATTTAATAAAAATGAAGACTTCCTCAAAATTACATTAAAAACAGAACCATAGTTTTAGGGCTCAAAAATACCTTAAAGCAGCAGTTCTCAAAGTAGTCCTTGGAAATTGCCAAGTCCCTTTCAGTGACTCTGTGATATTAAAACTATTTCTGAAATAACGCTAATATATTCTTTGTGTATTAGAATATTCCTTCCTACCTATTTGTGTGAGGCTAGATTTTCTTCCTACATTTCAACTAAAATAACATATTGTATCAAACAATATAGAAGCAGTTAGGAAAATCTAGCTGCAAAATCTAGGAAAATCTAGATTTGCAAAAATTTATAGAAAAATGCTATTCCTCTGGTTAAAATTTTTTGTCTTGGAAAAGTTATTTTGATAAAAGCATGTTCTATTAAAATGTGATAGGTTTATTATTATTATTATTTTAAAATGAATTAATATTTTTAGAATTTATCATTTTTAATTTCTAATATAACTATTAATAGATTTAAATCATACATAAATACTTTTTGAGGTCCTCAATAAGTTTTAAAAGTATAAAGGGCCCTGTGAACAAAGTATTTGAGAAGTGCTGTTTTAGAGGTCATCTAATTGAACCTCATTTTATAGATGAGGAAATTGAGTCTCAAGAGACATGAAGATACTTTTCCAAGGTAACCAAACTAATTAATGATAGTATTGAAGGAAGCTATATCCTTTGAATCCTTAAAACTTTTCCTTATTGATTTAAAGGTCTTCTTAGAGAAAAAAATTTAAACCGTATTTATGATATATGTATATATACATAAATGTATATGTATATATGATATATGTATAAATGTATATGTATATGTGTATATATGATATATATATATATATAAAATAGATATGTATATAAAATTTTACTGTGCCTTAAATCTGTAGGGCTAGATATTAGAGTACACATACATATTATAATCTGAAAGTGCTGACTTGCCTTGTTTCATATAAGCCAATAAGTAGCTGGACATGAATCCAGACCTTCCTGGCTTCAAGACTGGCTCTGTTCATTCACAGTGCATCTTTTGCATATTATTCCTTAGTTTCATAAGTAAACCAAGTTAATTTTTAGTTTAGCATCTTCTTTCCTGGTAACTTATAGCTATTAGTGCTATTCTTTTCACATAACTCTTGTTAGACCTTCTTTAGATGACAAGTTGTTTAACTAGGATAAAGAAGTTCATAAATTTTTTTTCTTTACATTGGACTTAATGAATTTAATTTATAAGCCTTGAAAACTAAGCAGTTAGGAACACTATACTTGGCTTCAGCCTACTTGAGCTAAATGCTTACTTTTCCCTGTTCTTGGAAGTAGTCTTTTGATTTGAATCATCTTTGAAATTGTTTTGGACAGATTGTTAGAAATGGACTGGGGAACTGTAAGAACAAAAAAAGGAAGATGAGAAGAAAAAAAAGAAAAAAGAAGGAAGGAAAGGAAGGAAAAAAAAGAAAAATAAGCTTTTTAGGAAATGAATAAATGAAAAAAAGCATTTATTAAATATCTATGCATTAGATTCTCTGAGGCTAGTTACTGGAGCTACAAATACAAAGTTGAGATAATTCTTTCCTTCAAAGAACTTATATTCTAATAAAGAGAGATATTCTTGGGGGATGATGGTGGCCTCTGAAGAGACAGGGATTATGGGTAGTGTCCTGGAGTAGATGATTGCTGCTTTTGTTTTCAATATCAGTGGAACTCCTACTTCTCTCTGCTCTGTTACTATCCTAGAGCAAAATGAGTGGTATCTTTAATAGTATATTTGTGCAGTCTTCAAGCTAAGCCTAGGTCATTTCAGTTTATTGTATCAGTTTTATTGTCCTTTTCCAAATAATGTAATCCATTTAATTTACCTGTGATTTAATTCTCTGAATTCTAAGATTTTAGTAGGTCAGCTTAGACTTATGATTTTTAAGTTATGTAAGTTGAAAGTTATTTTAAAATCTCTAACAAAATAATTTTAATTAGGTGTTTTTTTAATTTTAATAAAGGAACGTGAAAAAAGAAAGCATGAAAGAATTCTAAGTGAAGAACTTGTTGCTGCTGTTACTTATCTCAATCAGTTTTTGCCTCCAGAACACTCTATTGTTTATATCCCTTGGGACATGGCCAAATATACCAAAAGGTGAATGGACAGGCATTTATGTGTTATTGTACTATGTTCTTGCTTTTTTAATAGAAACTAACAGTTCATAAAATAAAGCGATCTCTGTGGCAAACAAATGTTACTGTTTTAGTTTCTTTCATTTGTCTAGGAAGGGCACACATGAATTAAGAGTAAACCTGAGTAACTTAGACAATTTGCCCCAACATGTACAAAACCTTGACTGTATTTGAGATTGCCACCACTACATTTTTACTTCTTTACTTAAATTAAGAGGAAATTGCTACTTCTTGAAGGTATTTTTTGGCAATCTATTCTTTGATTGACTGAACAAAACTTCTTTTTCAAATATCACTTTAGAACTCTCATTTATTTGTTCAAGAATCAATAATGGCTCCTTGGTACTTACGTTGAATCTGAATCTCATCCTAATATTAAGACCTATCACTTTTTCTGATTAATAAGACTAAAATGCCAGAACTCATTAATCTAGCCCCATATTCAACTTTATATGACCTATCCTTGTGCTTTTGCTTATGAAATGCTAGCATGACTAGAGTATTTTCTTTGTGTCATTTATTTCTTTTAATACTTGACCCCAAACTCACCTATTTTAGCAGTGCTTTTTCTGTGTAACTCATTTGATTTATACATGGATTTAGTTTGTACTTTTAAATATTTTTCTCTCAATACTACCAGATTGTTTCAGTTTATATCTATGTTTTGTCTTTTCTAAATAGATTATGAATTTCCTTAGTATAGGGACCATATCTCTAAATTCTTTTATATATCTCCTCTGCCTCCCTCTATTCATAATGCCTTGTATAGGAAATATTCTACATATAGTTCCTTGAATATGATGCTGCTTTTGGAGAAGACAATAAAATAGGAAAATCAGTACTACTAACTTATATTGAGATTGTGGTTGTTGGGAAATGTTTTTCAATTGTATCCAACTCCCTAACTCTCTGTTTAGGGATTTTTGGTAGAGATATTAGTATGTTTTGCCATTTCTATCTTCAGCTCATTTTACAGATGAGAAAACTCAGGCCAGCAGGGTTAAGTTAAATATGTGAGACCAAATTTTTAGTTCACTGAGTCATCCTGACTCCAGGTCCAGCGTTCTATGCCACCTAGCATAGCATGCTATGCCACCTAGCTGTCTTTTTAATGAATTTACGGATTCTTGATTTGTTATAGTCCTTTTGCATATGTTTTTGCATTAAGTAGTCCTTTTATGTATGTTTTTGCATTAAATGTTGCTGGTCAGTAGCTTCAGTCTAGAAATAGATCATTATAATTTTATTACTAAATACTATTCTATATATCTACAAACCAATGAACATATATATTACCTGAATGTATTTGTTCTACTCCTTGAAGGTAAAAATTTATTTTGAATTTGAATTTTCTCCTTTCAGCAAGCTGTGTAATGTTCTTGATCGACTGAATGTGCTTGCAGAAAGTTTGGTGAAGAAGACAGGTTTTTTTGTAAATCGTCCAGATTCTTACTGTAGCATTTTGCGACCAGATGAAAAGTAGGTATATTTTTTAAAATGTGAAAGTCAACAAGTATTTTTTAATGGTCATGAGGAGTAGAAATATTGCATTAAATACCTGTAATACCTGTTACCTGTAAGATGAATAACTTTTGTGCTTTTTAGTTGTTTTAACTAATATGATTGAGTGGCCTAAAGTTCTAATAACATGTTCTTGAATAGTCTATGTTATGAATGAA
The DNA here is from genome assembly GCF_037893015.1 of Macrotis lagotis. Lineage (NCBI taxonomy): Eukaryota > Metazoa > Chordata > Mammalia > Peramelemorphia > Peramelidae > Macrotis > Macrotis lagotis. Next base: position 110,853,423 of record NC_133662.1, read on the forward strand.
TACTACAGTACTGGTTTATTCCTTGAGAATACCTCTGTAAGGACTATTTTTACTTTGGTCAAAAAAGAAACCAATTACTAATTACTGACTATGTCTTTTGAAAACATGGGTTGCTGGGCAACAAGGTAGCACAGTGTATAGAGCATCACCAGCCATGTAGTCAGGAGGACCTGAGTTCAAATTTGGCCTCTGTCACTTGCTAGCTTTGTGATCCTGGGCAAATCACTTAAACCTTAAAAAAAGAAAGAAAGAAAACTTAGGTTGCTATAGTCTTCTTACTTTTGCAGGCTTGTTAGATTTTATATTATCATGAGATAGATGTTTGTTGTTCTTCCATTGTCAAAGAGGAACCACCATTGGGAGGGTGATGTTTTGATTGGCAAGTAAATAGGGTTTGAGGGAAGTAGAACTGGAGAGAGCAGTGTGGCAGAAACAAAGGAGTAGAAGAGCAACAAAGGTATCTTAAATTCCTTCCTTCTTATAGTATCCTGCATCTTAGAGGCTATCTCTATTTTTCCTCTGCACCCTCTTTATTGCTGCATTCTTGTTTGGTATTAGGCATAAAAGAGAAACCTTTAGTAGGCAACTTTGAATGACTGGCCACTGAGAAATAGGGTTGGTGCTACCATTATTACAACTTTTTTCAGTTTCGCAAGGCTAAAGATTAAGATTGTGGGGTTAGAGGTAGTGAGAAACAGGAACAGTAGAAAAAGTCAAGAGAATGTTTTTCCACTGTTTCCATTTAATGTGTGTGTATTTAATTTCCCCATCCCCCTCTTACTCTAATACTACAATTACTACTCCTCTGCCATGAGAAGAAACGCCATACATGAATCATTCAAACTGAGGGTGCTGACCAAATTATGCTCATGTTCTGTGATTATTGGCATCATCAGTATTTTCAGAAGATAGCAAATTTTAAGTCATAATCTGTGGATGGATAGTTTGATATCATGGATAGAGAGAGAGTTTTGAAGTCAGTAAGATGCATTCAAGTCCCACCCCCCTCCTTCCCTCCCTAACTCCTAACACTGGCTATGTAAGCCTAGACAAATCATTTAATTTCTCATTGTTCTAGGCTATGAGTTGCAAAGAAGCTGTCAAGCTGCTTTGATAGAGCTGAGGAGGCTGGTCTAGGAGACTTTCAAGTCAAAAATAATAAAAAGTCAACATTTTACTTAGATACACTTAAATTAGAACAGAAAAGGTAAGAGTTCCCTATACCAGTGAAGTCTCAGGTCTGGTCCCTATCTGGGTCCTTGGAAAGGAGAATTGATGATAAAGATGAAACACTTAATTTAGGCTATTCTTTTCTTTTTTTCAGTTATATAGCTGCAATAGTTATTAAAAGACTTATAAGACCTATATTAAAAGACCCCTTCTCCCTTAATGAAAATAACTAAAATCAAATAATATCCACATTTATCTTCTATTATATTTGACTAAGTTTGGGTAGCACTAAAGTACAGTAAAGAAGAGCATTGATTTTTTTAGTCAGAAGACCTGGTCTTCAATTCCTTGCCCTACCACTTGAGTAAATCACTTAAATTTTCTGGGCCCCAGTTTCTTCAGCTTAGAAGACTGGTCTGAGAGTCCTATTAATGTCCTTCCAGGCCTAAATTGCTGACCTATGATCTGTCAACAGTAATAAAAAGGTCAATATTTTACTTGGATGTATTTGAAGTACGAAAGAAAAAGTATGGGGCATAAGTAATCCTCCTTTGAGCACTGCATTTTAAAAAGATGTGGAGTAATTGGAGAGGATCTAGAGGCAAGTGAACTAAAACAATTAAATTGATCCAAAGAGAAAAGGTTTAAAGAATTATTGTGGGGCGGCTAGGTGGCACAGTGGATAAAGCACCAACCTTGGAGTCAGGAGTACCTGGGTTCAAATCCCATCTCAAACAATAAATACCTAGCTGTGTAGCCTTGGGCAAGCCACTTAACCCCATTTGCCTTGCAAAAAAAAAAAACAATTATTGTGGTTTAATTTTGAGAAAAGAATGATAACAAGTAACTTAATTATGTCTTTTAGATTTGAAAGATTTTTATGAAGATGATTTTTAATAGTTATTCTTTATGTTTGTAAGATAAAAGAGGAAAATGGGCAAGAGAGATTTTAGTTGGATCTGACAATAGTTTCTTTGGTGGAAGAGAAAATGTTAGAATTGATTATCTAAGGAGGTTATAGAAGTTCCTTTCTTGGAAATGTTTAACATAGCAATGTCTGTTATCTATTTTGAATAGTTTGTATAATTTGTCTGCCTGAAAGGAGGACCATGTACTAGTTCAGTTCTTGATGTTTTTTATAGTTGTCATGGAGTCAGGTGACTCAGTGGATAAGGTGCTTCACTTGGAATTGGAAAGAACAGAAACTTATTAGCTGTGTGACCCTGCGCAAGCCACTTATTCTCTCTTTGTTTTAATCCAATGGAGAAGGAAATGGCAGACCTCTAGTAATTTTGCCAAAAAATCCTCATGGATAGTATTGGTGTGTGGTGGTCCATGGGGGCACGAAGAGTGGGACAAGACTGAATGACTGAAATAACATGGCTCTCTTACTTTGATGTTATGGTAATTTAAAGTTAGAATAAAAATTATAATGCAATTAACTTCTGAAATTGAAAAAAAACATCTCTTTTTTTAAACAGGTGGAATGAACTAGGAGGCTGTGTGGTTCCTACTGGTCGCTTGCAGGTATAGAAAATAGTAGTATAGGTGAATCTACTGAATTTAACATAGAAATCTGAAAACAAATGTAGAGAGGTATAATTCTTGCTTAGGACATAATTTAAGATGTAGCCAATTTTTTAAAGTCCTAGTTTGCTAAAATTTTCTTTTTATGTATTCCCAATACCAAACATTGAACATTTAATGATTTTTGTTTTCATTGCTTATGGGATCTTTGCCTTAGAAATAGCAGCCTGAATAACTAAAATAAATTGGAATTTAATTTAACAAACTTTTATTAAGAATTAGTACTGTGTTGGGATTGGACGAGATACCAAAATTAAGTGTAAGCGAATATGCTAGAATTGATTACCTAAGGTAGGTTATAGAAGTTCCTTTCTTGGACATGTTAACATAGCAATGGCAGCCATCTATTTTGGATAGTTTGTACATTCATCCATATAGATATCTGGTGGTAATACATACTTTTCACCTTCATGGAACTTATAGACTATTAGGGGAATATGATAGCTCCTTAAATTACTATAGCAAAGCGGTCATATGACATCTAAGGTTCTTATAACACTCTCTGAGATTAATGGAGTACAATCAGAGACAGATACCCTAGCAGAGACAGGACCTTAGATTGTCTCAGCAAAGCCTTATCATAGCCTTGATTGATACCTAAGCACTGGGAAGATACTAAAAATAACCACAAAATATCAGGTGGGAAGGGAAACATGTATGCTTGCACAGATATACAAATACAGTCTGTTGTTACCCTTTCCAAGAGTTAGCATCTTAGGGGGAGACACAATAGTTCATCCCTGTCAGTTGTCTTCTTGGAAACTTCTACTATTCAACCATAAACTTCTTGAACTCTGGAGGCTAGAATGGATCTGAATTCTCTTCCGAGGGCAACTGTAGGAGTTAAAAAGCTCTACACCCCATAAAAATAGTCTATAACCATATTCTTCCTTAGATTTTCTACTTTATTGTAGCCTTCTTGTTCATAATGGTGGTTTAATATAGGCCAATTCTGAGCAGTACAGTGAGGTCCTGTCATAAAGCAGAGCACATGAATCCCAGTTCTTACCTTCTTATTTGGGATACTGTTAATTAGAGTGCTCCAGCATTTGAGTTGTGATTGCAGGGGACAATGAGACAATTGTTCCATGTTTCTGTCATCTTATAAAAGTCAAGTGTATATTTAGTTTATATGAGCTCTCCCAGTGTCTAACACACTGCCAAGTATATAAAAGATACTTAATAAATATTTCTTTGACAGAAGGTTGAAGTTTGATGAAAAGAATATATGAAAAGTATAACATGAGTAAAGGAAGTACATAAGTGATCCTAAGATATAGGTAATGATTTAATTTCACAAAAATGAACAAGAAAAAATGATTTATAGTCAACAGTTTAATGATATAGATGTAGCACATGACTAACATGGAAATACATTAAAAATGATTGTGTATTTATAACCTATATCAGATTGCTTTCTATCTTGGGAGGGGGGAAGAAATGAAAGGAGGGAAAAATTTTTGTAAAAATGGATGTTGAAAAACATCTCTACATGTAACTGGAAAAATACTATTAAGATTAAAAAATAAAGTTGTAAAAATTTGGTCTCTTACAAATCAAGAAATGTATTTTGATATTTTAATCTTTCATTTTATTTAAAATTATATGTTTAGCAATAAATATTTGACATGTGTCTAAGAATAGTGTGATTTGATGATCAAGTAAGCAAATGTAATTTTAGGTTGCATTGAAGGAGGTATAACTCCAGTTAATAAAGAGGTGATTGCAACAGAATACTTTTGGATTATTGTGCTCAATTCTGGATCCAACATTTTAGGAAGAACTAGGATAAGTTGGAGAATGACCAGAGAAGAGCAAGCAGAATGGTGAAGGGTCTTGAGTTCATTCTAAAATTGGTTCAGTTGAAGGAACAGATGATTTTAACATAAAAACTGTGCAGGGAAGATGCATAATAGCTCTTCAAAGACATAAAAATCTATCATTTTGAAGAAAAAATTGGATTTTTTTTCAATTTGATATTAGAAGGGAATAGCTAGGAGAAATGGGTAGAAGGTATAAAGAGGCAAGTAAATGTAGGCTTGGTCAAATGGAAAACTTCCTAGCAAAGAGGAATGGGAATCCTTGGGAAGCATTGGATTTTTCTTCTTTGGAATTCTTCAAAGCAAAAGCTGTATAACCACTAATTAGACTCTAAGTATCTTTGAGAGATTCCAATTGGAACATATGATCACTAAGGTCTCTTCAAGTTCTGAAAATGTATTCGAATCCCTTCTATTACTGTTAAAGAAAAAACTAGATTATTATGAAAAGTACATTTAAAAATTACAGCTACCATATATTTACAAAAGAATCTTGTGTTGTTCATTTCTTAGACTGGAGTCCTTCGAACCAATTGTGTGGATTGCTTAGATCGCACTAATACAGCCCAATTTATGGTAGGAAAGTGTGCTTTAGCTTATCAGCTCTATTCCTTGGGGTTGATTGACAAACCCAATCTACAGTTTGATACAGATGCAGTTAGGTAAGATTTATTTTATATATCATTAACATAATGATACAAAGCAATTGTTCATGATATTTTAAGGTGTTCACTATATTACTGTTACATGAAATAGTTAAAGGCATTCTATTGAATCTTGTGGTCACATTATTCAGTTTTTCAAGTTTTTGTGTTTTCTATGTAGGATTAACCAAATTAATTCTTTCAACACTAGCATTAAATAAAAATATTATCATACCATTTTTTAATATTTGATGTCTAAGTAAATTGAGCTTACTTGAGGGACTGAACTTTGTTCACAGTTCATTAAAATGTTGCACTTTGAGAGCAGGGACTGTCATTAGCATATTACTTTGCATATAATATAGTAAATACTTTATTCATTCAAATACAAATTGAATTCTATAGACAACTTAAAAGCCATGAAGCATTTTAGAAAAAAATTATTAGTAAGAATTTAATTACAAAGCAGATCTCAAATAAGGGATTACTTTTAGATTGTAAGAATATCTGTCTATGGTCTAATAAAAAAGTTTAAGCAAGGTCTAAGCAGTCAACCTTCACAGATATTATTATTATTACTAGAAATTTCAACAGATTCTTAAATATACAAAATTACACTGTGAACTTTTTTGTAGAGAATGATTTTGCTATAACTCTGTATGACCAAAACTCATTCTTTTTTTAGAAGGCATATCAGAAATTAAATAGATGTTAGATTCAAGGTCCACAAGGTAGACATAAACAATCTATATTATTATTTTATTGTATATCTGTTACATTACTTTAAAGGACTATTACTATTTTTGGCCACTGACATACTAATATAAACTGAAACTATAATAAGGCAACAAATTCTGTCTTCAAGATGAGTAAGAGTGAAATTTGACTTGAAAGAAAACAGAAAAAAACGTAAGACATCCAGAAATGAAAGACTGTCCTGAGGCTGTGTTCCAAATACATGATTTTGTGGGAGTTCAAATAGAATTCTTTAATGTTCATTGTATTTTGCATAGGTTATTTGAGGAACTATATGAAGATCATGGTGATACACTATCTCTTCAATATGGTGGTTCTCAGCTTGTTCATCGAGTCAAAACATATAGGAAAATAGCTCCATGGACCCAGCATTCCAAAGACATCATGCAAACTCTGTCTAGATATTATAGTAATGCTTTTTCAGGTAAATAGGGTGATATAAATAATTTCAGAACTCAGATACAGAGACCTGTCTGGGGTTTTATTGTTTCTTGTGGTAACATTTCATATATACATTCTCTCTCTCCCCTCTCCCCTCTCCCCTCTTAAATCTTCTGATGTAGCTGGACAAAATCTGGCCTAAATTGTCTTTTTTTCCTTTTGGGAACTTTGAAAGTTTTTTTTTTAACCTGTTTCTGTGTTAAACATAGTTGTATCTAAGGAAAGACAGATGTATGTATCACCTTCCTTAGAGAAGTCACTTTCCCCTCTCATCTTGCCCATCTATAAAATGAGAGGGTTTGATAGATGACCTTTAAAGTTCACTTCAGTTTTTAATAGATTTTCTTAAAGCTGACTATTTTGTGATCATATGTGGCTGTTTATATTTTCTATACATTATAGAAAATTGCTATGCATACTTAGCTCCCCTCTTTACCTGCCATTCTGATTATGATACATGGGTGTTTTGTTTTTCTGAGAGAAAGAGAACAATTGAAAATAGTACTGACAGTTCTGATAATTCCCTGAGTTTGTAAAATCAATATTTTCTTATGAATTATATAAAGCAAGTTACAATAATAGTCACTGATAATTCAAGAGTAATGATTATTATTTTTTAAAAAGATTTAACATCCTTCCTTCTTCATATCACTGGAAACTCTATCCAGAGCTTTCTGAAGTCAAGTCAAGTTAGTGACTGTGCCAAGTGCTGAGAATACAAAGAAAAGTTTAAAAAAATCCTTTGCACAGTGCCTATTCTCACGCAAATGGAAACATGGAAAAAAACCTGGAAATATCTAAAACAAATATAACTCATGAAAATAATCATGTACAAAAAGATACAGGATAAATTGAAGATAATCACAAAGGGAAACACTAGCATTAAAATGAATCGGGGAAAAAGATTTAGTTGGGACTTAGAGGAAACTAGGGAAGCAAGGAGATGGAAATGAATATGAGGAAGGAGAGAGAATTCCAGGCATAGAATACAGTCAATGAAGATCCCTGCCATCTGGAAATAGGGTGTTGTGTGAGAGGAACAGCATAGGATGATAGAACATGTGTGTGTGGGGGGACATAAAGAGTATAAGAAGACTGGAAAGGTGGGAAAGGGTCAGGTTATAAAGGGCTATAAAAGCAAAAATAAGCCTAGAATATGAATATAATTCTGTTTTCTTAGTTATAATACTGTGGGAAGGAATTACTCTTGTTTTTTTCAGATGTAATAAAATTATTTTTAATCACCTTCCCTTTATCATCTTATAATTTGTAGATCAGTGATTTAAATCATTCTTTTAGATCACATTTTTTATGATGATGAAGGATTTGCTTTTCCTCTCAATCCTGTGTGTGTTTTTCTACTAGTACAGTTTTAGTTCTTTCTGTACATTTTCAGCATTGAATACAACATTGAACTTTCTAGCATTGTTTGAATTCATTTTACTAACTCCTAAGAAATTGGAAAGGTGACTATTTGACAAAATGATGTGTTAATAAAAGCTTGGTCACCTTAAATAATGCTTTGTGTTTTTAAATACTCTTCTTGAAAACCCAGTGTTTTACAAGGAAACATTTATAAATTGAAACAGAAAAATATTTAACCTAGAATATATGCTTGCTCAAACCCTGAAGATAAGAAAATATTATGTTTAGTTGACATAGTTTTAATAGATAATTTGTTTACTTTTATATTTATCTGGTTAGGGATACATACTTAAAAAGGGAAACAAATCCTCTTTCTCACTGGGAATAAGGTTTATGTTTTCAGGATTTTTGGGAAATTTAATTTTTAGGAAAAATGCAGCTGTTCAAAATGTCTTGTTTTTTTTATATAAGTCCTAATGCTAAGCTACAGATTTGGTCTTTATGATATAATATGTATGCATCTGTGTGTGCGTGCGTATGTGTGCATATGTGTGTGTGTGTGTGTGTGTGTGTGTGTGTGTTTAATCTGGAGTTTGAAGTAATCTATTTATTGCCAAACAGGCCTGTATATATTCAACTCTCTTTTGATGAGAAGGGAAAGTAAACTAATTATGGAGCTTTCTGAGATCCTGGGGTCTTACCATTTCCCCAGGGCCAAATGTCATGATTTCCTAGTTTTTTATAGGAACCCAGTTGGAAGCTGAGCCTGAGCACACTAGGTTAAAGCCTAATTCAATAAAAAAATACTGCCTAATTTTCTGAAGTGTTCAAACCAGTGCTTAAACAATGTGTTGCTGCACACGTACATGTGATATCTTTGAAAAAAATCTGTTTGGTATCTTTCTACCTGCTGTTTGAGGTTTCAAGATCCCAAGTTGACAGTGAAAAAGGTAGGTGTTAAGTTTTATAAGCAGGATTCTCTCTCACTTATCTTTTAGGGTAATTATCTTCCTTTTCTTCATGGGATCTAATAAAGATGTTAGGCTTTTATTTTTATTTAACTTTTTTTAATTCCTGCCAACTGTCCTTGTTCTCCCTCCCTTCCTTCCTTTCTTCCTTCCTTCCCTCCTTCCCTTTCCTTCCTTTCCTTTCTTTTCTTTATGTCTTTTGCAAGAAAATAGGAATTAAGTGACTTGTCCAGGGTCACACAGCTAATAAGTGTCTTTTCATACTTTCTTCTTCCTCTCTCTCTCTCACTCCCCAATTAAAAGAAGAAGAAAGGTACATTGTCTACAAATCCTGATGCTACCATTAATCCTGTGATCTTGAACAAGTCACTCACTCCCCTCTTTGGGCCTCTGCTTTCTTCTTTGTAAAATGAAGAGGGATTGTGGGAGAGCTGAGAGGGAAGAGAATCAGAGATGTGGGTCTTCTCACAGGAAGATTCCTTAGGTAGCTCTAGCTGCTCCTGGTCGTTGTGGTTGGGGATAGTTGGTTGGGGTGGAGGGGAAAGGAGCTATTATAAGTGTGCTCAGAAGCACCTCTTAAGATGTTTAATAACCATTCTTTTAAGTTTAATTTGCATTTACTAGCATTTTCTCCATCACTTTCTTAAGTCCAAACAATGAATGAAACAGTAAGTGAAATCCTGATTTGTAGAGTTCTCTAATTTCCAAGGTATAAATATTCACACCAAAATTTAACAGCTAATTTAGGGCTGACTCTAACATACCCTGGAGGGTAGTTAGGAACATTAGGAACTAGGCAGATTGCTGCTATATGTGGCAAAATTTGGGACTTTTGGAGCCAGTCTGGATGCAGAGAATGCTAGAACATGATAGCACAATTAGTGGTTATGATCATCTTTGTGTTTAAATGTGTGAGCAATGAAGGAGAGGTTTCAAGATTTGTTTTGGATCTTTTTCCTTCCTGTGATTAATGAAGGACCATTTATCTGGTCAATTTGTGGCTTGATTTGGTTTCTAGGATGTTCTTTCCCTTTTCCATTCTCCCCCTCATGCCTATCCCCCTTCTCCCCCCATGCCTATCCCTCCAACTCCAGGTACAGTGGCCATATCCCTATCCATTTTTTTAGGGATATCTAGAAAGAGACTTTGGACTGTGGTCAGTGCAACCCCTTAACACTTTCAACCAACCTGAAGGGAATTTGGGAGGGACTGCCTTTTAGTGGGAAAAAATGTTTTGAGAATGGAAGTTTAATTGATAGGGTATTATTGCCCTTTGAGGCAGTTTCATTCATTGTTTAGAATAATAGGGAGGCAGCTAGGTGGCACAGTGCATAGAGCACCAGCCCTGGAGTCAGGAAGACCTGAATTCAAATCTGACCTCAGACATTTAATAATTACCTAGCTATATGACCTTGGGCAAGTCACTTAACCCCATTGCCTATCAAAAACAAAAATAAAAACAGAATAATAGGCTTCAATGCTAGGTGTCACACCAGGGCATGTTTCTGATGTGGAGGGATTGGTGCTGACCCTAGGATGAAGACAGTACTATTCAGCACTTAATACATACCTTGTGATGCTATGTACTAGGGATACAAGGAAAGGCAAAAATAGTCCCTTCCCTTAAGCAACTTACAGTTGAAAGAGAAAAAAATAATGAATGTGTACAAACCAACTATATGCAGGGTAGATGGAAAGTAATTTCAGAGGGATTCACCTACAGGTGAAGGAGTAGAAGCTGGAAAGACCTGCAAAAGGTGAGATTTGAGCAGTCTTGAATGAACTGAGGGCCACCAAGATATGAAGATGTGGAGGCAGAGCATTTCTGGTGCCAAGATAGGGAGAAAGAAATAGAATGTTGTATATAAGTGTAACTGGATTAGAACTTGAGGAGAAGGGAAGTAGAATAATACTACAAAGGTAGCAAGGGATCAAGTTAGATAAAGAGCATTAAATGCTAATTTTTTTTGTTTTTTCCTGGAAGGGAAAAGGAGCCACTGGAGTTCAGGAGCTCAATGAGCAGGGGGAAGTGACAGGGGTTAGATCTACACTTTATTTTTTTATGTTATGTTATGTCATTTCGTGTTATGTCATGTCATGTCATGTTATGTTATGGCAGTGGTGTTAGGAGTGACTTGCCCAAGATTACACAGCTGGGCAATTATTAAGTGTCTGAAGCCAGATCCAAACAGTTTTCCTGACTCCAGGGCTAGTGCTTTATCCACTGTGCCACCTGGCTTCTCTATACCTATACGTTATAAGAGTCATTTGGCAGCTGAATAATGGGTTGAATTCAAATGGAGAGAGACTTGAGCTAGGGAGATGGGTTAGAAACTATTGCAAGTAGTTTAAATGAGAAGTGATAAAGTGCCATATTAGGGTGGTGTCTGTTTGATTGGAGAGAAGGGGATGTCTGTGAGAGATAGTGTGAAAGAAGAAGCAGTATTATTCAACAACAGATTGGATAGATGAAATGGGTATAAGAAAAGAGTTGATGATGATGATGATGCATAATTAGGAGAATGGTGAAGCTCTAAATAGTTATAGGAACTTTGTAAAAGAGAAGAGTCTAGGGAGAAAGATAATGAGTTCTGAGGCTTTTGAGTTTGTGATGCTTGTGGGACCTCCAGTTTGAGATGTCTAAAGGGAATTGGTGATTTGAGATTGTAGCTCAGGAAGTTAGGGCTGGGTATGTAGATATGGAAATTGCCTGCATTGAGATGATAACAGCCATGTTGATGAGATCTCAAAGCAAGATTGTACATAGAAGGAGAAGAGAAGAGAGGGACTAGTATGGAACCTCACAGTTGTCCTAGAATGAAGAACAAAGCAAAGGAGACTGGAGAGGAGTAGTGAAATAAGTAGGAAGAGAACCAGCAGGGAACTTTGTCAGAAAAACCTAGTAAAGAGAAACCATTTAGAAAGTGGAGATGATTGACAATATCAAAGGCTGCTGAGAGTTTAAGAAGGCTAGGTATTGAATAAAGTCATTAGATTAGGCAGTTAAGAGATCACAGATACCTTTGGAGTTGAAAGATTAATTTTTTTTGTAATTTTAAGGTGGACAGTTTGTTTGATATAAAGGAGCCCCTTTGTAAAATATATATTTAAAAAATAGTCATTGCAATTTTTTGGAATTTAAATGTAGTTAATTTTTTAAATTTGTAGAATAAAAGCAATATCCTTTATTCATATTCTCTGGATGTATACCCTAATAAAATGTGCATATCTGTGTACCTTCCCTATTTCTAATATGTCAGAAAATTGAGAGATAGCTATCTCCTGCTCCTTAGGAAGAACAGAATATAGTATAAATACCTCCTTGGTAAAACATGAGATTGTAATCATTTTAAGAATTGTGAGACAGAAGCGGAAAAAAAAATCTGACAAGTTTAAGTTTGCAAGACAAGTAAGTGACAGATTTAGGAGAGAGATCATTTAGCTTTTTTTCCCCCTCAGTCCAGCTTCTTTGAGGCAAGGTGAAAATTCATTTGTTATAGCAGTTTTTATTTTGTCTGATAATACCAATAACTATAAAGGTGAAGATGAAAAGACTTGAACCTGTGGTTTTAATAATATAGGTAAGTCCCAGGTAAGGAAATTCCCCCTCTTTTACATTTTAAAATTTATTTTATATTATTATAATAATATTGTTGTGAGAGTAATCATAAACCCCCCTCCCCCCAAAAAAAGGATGAGAAACCTCAAGAATAGTGAGAGCGAAAAAAAATCTCTGTTCAGATTCCAGCGGCTCTATCTCTGGGCTAAGTTGCCTTCTCCATCACAGTCACCAGAGAAGTTGCTTCAATATTTTTCCCACAGTTGCTATTACTAGCTGTATTTCCCTCCATTCTATTCCTCCCCACTCTCATCTATTCCATTGTCTCTCTCCTTTCATCCTGTCCCTGTCCAGAAGTGTGTTGTAGCCAAGTACCTTCTCCCACGATCTTCCCTTTCTTCTATCACCTATTCCCTCTTCCTTCCCCCCCATTCTGCCTTATCCCATCCCTTTCTTCTCATTTTTCTTTAGGGTGAAATAGATTTCTATACTCTATTAAGTGTGTATGTTATTTCCTCTGAGCCATTTCTGATGAGAATGAAGGCTCACTCATCCCCTCACCTTCCCCTGTTTCACTCCATTGAAAAAATTTCTTCCTGACTCTTATGTGAAATATCTTAGCCCCTTCTTCCTCTCCTTTCTCTTCCTCCCTACTTTCCTTTAACACCCATTGACTCCATCTTTTTACTATATTATACCATTATATTCAGCTCTCTATATGCTCCTTCCAATTGTTCTCATGAATGAGAAAGTTCATATGAGTTATTAGTATCTTCTTCCCATGCAGGAATACAAACAGTTCAACATCATTAAGTTCCTCATAGTTAGTCCTTCTCATCCACCCCCTCTATGGTTTCTCCTGAAAGAGGATGTTCAATTTTGCTGGGTAGTTGATTCTAGGTTGTAAACCAAGATCTTTTGCCTTCTGAAATATATTCCAGGCCCTATGAGCCCTTAAGGTAGATGCTGCTAGATCCTGTGTAATTCTGACTATAGAGCCTTGGTAGTTGAATTGCTTGTTTCTGGCAACTTTTAGTATTTTCTCTTTGACTTGGGAATTTTGGAGTTTGGCTATAATATTCCTGGAAGTTTTTGTTTTGGGATCTCTTTCAGGAGGTGATCAGTGAATTCCCTCAATTTCTATTTTACCCTCTGCTTCTAGGATCTCAGGGCAATTTTGCTGTATTATTTCTTGAAAAATGAAGTTTAGGCTCTTTTACTGGTCTTGACTTTCAGGTAGCCCAATAATTTTTAAATGATCTCTTCTGGATCTGTTTTCAAGGTCAGTTGTTTTTCCAGTGAGTTATTTCACATTTTCTTCTAATTTTTGTTTTTTTGGTATAGTTTTATTTCTTCCTGAGTTCTTGCAAGGTCATCAGCTTCCTTTACTTCTGTTCTGCATTTGATGGAGTTATTTTCTTCAGAGCTTTTTTATCTCATTTTACAGCTAGCCAATTCTGCTTTTTAAGGTATTCTTCTCCTCATTTGCCTTTTGTGTTACTTTTTCCATTTGACCTAAACTGGTTTTTAGCATGTTATTTTCTTCAGTATCTTTTTTGTATTTCTTTCATCAAGTTACTGACTTGGTTTTAATGATTTATCTGCATAGCTCTCATTTCTCCTCCCAATTTTTCCTCTACCTCCCCTAATTGCTTTTCAGAGTCTTTTTTGAGCTCATCCATAGCCTGAGCCCATTTCTATTTCTCTTGGTGGTTTTGGATACAGAAGGTTCAATTTGATTCTCCAGGGGACCAAAATAATTTTCTATGGTCAGATTCTTCTTTTTCTTTTGTTTGCTCATTTCCTCAGCTTATGACTGATTTATTGCACTTACAAGGCTTTGGGGTTTTGGGGGGGGTAACTCACAGGGATCTTAATTCCTCCAAGGTCTTATGAGAGGCTCTGACTGCTCTCTTGCCTGTATTTAGGACCTCCCCTCTGCCCTGAAGCTGTGAGGAGGATCCCTGCTCGGCTATGGTGGTGTGGGAGCCTAAACTGCAACTTGGATCTGAGTGTGGGCATACATCAGAGTACTGCCACAGGGAGAGCAGTCTCTCCTGGCGCCTTTACCATCTATGGGCTAAGAGCTCCAGACATGCTGGGTGACTCTGCTGTCTCCTGCTGCAGGTTCTCACTGCAGGGCTGCTCTGAGGTCAGCACTCTGCTCCATATTCACTCTAGTGCGACAGGGTTCTCTCACCACCCCTTCCAACTGTTCCCAATGATCCTGGGCCAAGATGTCTGTGAACCGCTCCCTCTGCCACAGACCCAGGCACCTGGCCTAGCTGTGCTAGGCTGCAGCTGCTGCTAAGCTGCAGTTTTTTCCAACCCCTGGTCCTCATGGAACAGATCTGTCCTGGGGATCTTCTAAGTTGTCTTGGACTGGAAAATTGTATCACTCAGTCTTTCTGTGGGTTCTGCCCCTCTAGAGTTTGACTAGAGTCATAATTTGATGGTTTTTGGAGTTTTTTGTGGAACGAGTTTCTGGGAATTCCTGCCTTCACACCACCATCTTGGCTGTCAGGAAATTCCCTTTTGCAAGGCAGGTTAGTACCTTCTCTCTAAAGTTACGTTTTTTTAGAGAGCTGCTTGAAGTATTGAGATGTTAAGTCTCTTGTTTCCTGTTCGGGAGGATTTGACTACTGGTCTTTCTGGCTTTGGGCTAAATTCTCTATCTATTAAAACATCCATTACACTGACTCATTTAAAAAAAAATCAGACCTATGGTTTTATTTGTTTGGGAAACTTTTAATGAAGAATAATTTGGGTCATCACTTACCTTCTCTGCAACTTACAGACTTTGAAATTTGATGAGGGCATTGAAGAGTTAAGTGAGGACTTGAACCCAGGTATTTCTGACTCCAGGGCTTGCTGTCAACACACACTGATACAATGCTTTACGATTTTCAAAGTACTTTCTTCACTTAATCTCTAGAGTTAGAGATTTTGGGGGAAATGCTCTATATAATTCCATGAAATTCATGTTTTCTTCTAATGGGTACTTAGCCCTTCGACTTGATTCAACAGTCTAAAATATGTACTCTCATTTATTTGGAATTAAAATTTCATTTTTTTCTTTATAATCTTCTGAGAAATGTGTAGAGAGCAGTAGGAGAGAATTTGAATTTTTGAGTAAGATTTCTGTTCTCATTAAATGCTTAGCTGTTTTTTGTGAAGGTGTTTTTTTCAAAATCAACTTTTGAAGCTTAATTATTCTTTTAAGATATAAATTACATGGGCACATATTTTTTAGTCTGTAAAAATATCTCCATGTTGTTTCAGTCAGTGATGAATTTCTTAAAATACATATTTTTGCTTTTTAGATGCTGATAGACAAGATTCCATTAATTTGTTTCTAGGAGTATTCCATCCCACTGAAGGCAAACCTCATCTCTGGGAGCTCCCAACAGATTTTTACTTACATCATAAGAATACCATGAGACTTTCACAAACAAGAAGAAGGTATTTTTTTCCTTTTAGTTAACTGCAAAAACTCAAATTGTGCATTGGATTTTGAACGTTACTTGATACCTTTTTCTTTGGGAAAAAATACTTAATCCTATCACACTTATTTGTGATGGAAACTAGAATTAACAATAATATGAAATTGAAACTTAAGGTGATTTGGGTCAAGCATGAATAGTTGCTATGAAAAATTCATAGGATTTTAGATTTAGGGCTGGAAGGAACCTGAAAATTCATCTACAACAATACCTTCATTTTGCAGATGAAGAAAGTGATGGCCAGAGATGTGAAATGATTTGCAGAAAGTCATATGATTATAAATGGCAGAACCTGGAATTGAACCCATATGGGAGATAGGAATAAGCCTAAATCCTTTGATTGTCATTCCTTCCTCTGTACCATACCATCTTTTAATTAGGTGAACAATGTTTCATTCTATGGAAACCCAAATGTGATTTGGGAAAGTTCAACTGAGTATAAATTTTAGTTTTTCTAAGGGAAGTTCTCCATAATGGATATTTTGTTATGAAGGACCTGAAATCCTCAAGGTTCAGCCTAGGAAAGACATTATTCTGAAAAAAACCTGAGCTAAAGCCACTACTTTTGGTTTACTATATTTCTTAATTTTTACAATGAAGCACACAGAGACACTAATTAAACTTTTTTGGAATTGTTGAGTACAAATATTTTACAAAATTACTCTTCTTATTGGGAGGCTGGGGCTTTACCTTGAGTGTGCAAATTTAGAAATCCAATAATTGTTTCTGTAATAGACAACCTATTTTTAATAGCAGGGAAACAATAATGGCAAATAAGTAAATAATTATCTCTGTTTAATTTGATAACATGTTTTAGAGGTTATATTTTTAATATAGGAGTTTATGATGTTATGGGCAGTTAAAAAATAATGAAATCACCATGAAGTTTCAGCTCATGAGATAGCAAGTTAAGTTTTCATTCTTCATTGATTTCAAAAGTTTCCCTATTCCTCTGAACATAATAAAACCCAACATAAGCTCAAATTAAATTGTCTTTTCAAATTTAGAGTAATCACTTTGTTGGAATAAAATAAGGAAAAAGTGTGTTTAAATAAAATAAAAATTATTTAAATTTATCAGAATAGGATTTCATGATCCACTTGATAATGCTTAAGATACGGTGATGACATTCTGCTTTGAACTTGACTAACAATTTAGATAGTTGACTAACAACTATGCTTTAATCCTCTAAGATTACTATTTCATTTGTAGGTTCCTATAGCTGATTTTTTTCATGGATAGGTGTGTACTTAAACATTAAAGGGATAAAAGAAATAAGGAGAGCATGTAATTAAATTAATATGACCTTAAACTGGGAAAAATATCTTTTATCTGTGGTGCACTTTGGAAAGTGCTCTCATATCCCATTAATAAATTACAGTAGTACTATGCAGAAAATGTGGTACAATGGGAGAAAATAGATTGCCTCAAATTACATAATGAATTCATGATAGAACTAAAACTAAGGGTAAGTATCCCAGCACCCAAACTCAAACTTACAAAGGCACCATAAATATCATAGCTTTCTAATTCACAGCTGCATAAGACACTGTGCAGGAACAAGTTTCAGGCAACTTTATTTGGACCTTTTTTACCTAAATACAAAATAATATCTCAAAAGGAACCTACAAATTAGATAGCAAAGTAAATGGACTTGATGATTTCAGGAAATCCCTACTAATTGTGCAAAGCTGGTGTTTACAATTGGGCCATAAATTTTTTTTTTCACTTTCATAGCTATACAGACTGGTTGACTCCAGGGGTAATAAATCATTTGCCATTGCCTTATGATGAAGGTAGGTGCTCTATTTTTTTTCCTTTAAAAGGTATTAGAAATATGTAGTACATTGGAAGTATATTATATTTTTAATGTGTTTTTTTGGGGTCAATACCTGTGATTTAATTAATTTAGGGCCCTCACTGGGGAAATTTGTTCTACTGATGCAGAAAAGTAACTCATCTGGAACTAATAGTCTTTAGAGAGTTTTCTGGAGCACTGAGGAGTTAAGTGATTTAGACAAGCCAGTATGTGTCAGAGACAGGATTTAAATTCAGGTCTTCCTAACTGTAAAATCCATGCTCTATCTACTATAACATGTTGCCTTTATTCTTCTTCTTTTTTTTTTTTTTTTTAGTTTTTTGCAAACCAATAGGGTTAAGTGACTTGTCCAAAGTTATACAGATAAGTGAGTATTAAGTATCTGAGGCTGAATTTGAACTCAGGTCCTCCTTGCCTTTCTTGTGAGACATTTGAAGAACCATTTTTTATGCAGGATCAGAAGTAGCAGAATTGGAATTAAAGCTAAAGTCCTTTGACCCCAAATCCAATTTTTTCTCCTTACAATATTGCAAGGAAATGATGTAATTTTATTTCTAAAGGCTTGTTACTTATAAAAGAATAACAGAAAATATCTCTTTTAGTAACCTGTGTGGAAAACAGAAAGAAGTTGATAGTGAAGAAATTTCATAAGTATGAAGAAGAAATTGATATCCATAGTGAGTTCTTTCGACCGTATGAATTAAGTAGTTTTGATGACACCTTTTGCTTGGCCATGACAAGTTCAGCAAGGTAACTGAAATATTTTGAGTTTTATGACTTTATACTTTGCAGGTTCTTGCTAAGCTATGCATAAGTCACAAAATTATAGAATATTAAAGTTATAAGGCACCTGAGAGTCATCTAATTCAACCATATATTCCTACTGAAATGTCTTCTAAAATATCAATCACAGTTGATAGCCAGTCTCTGTTTGAATATTTTCCGTGATTAACAGAGCTCACTAATTCACAAGGCAATTTCTCCCATTATTGGGGAGCTTAGATTGTTAGAATGTTTTGCTTTATAAGAAAGTGAAATAAGATGATGACCATTCATAGTTTTACCCTGTCCATAATACAAATTAACCTTGTAACCTCTTCCTATATTTGAAAGTAATTATCATGTCTCTACTCTGCCTTTTCTATAAGATTGTCTTTCCCACCCAATCCTTTTTTCATGATACTGTCTCTTCTTCATAATAACATAATAAGTACTTAGTAAATATTGAATTACATTTACCTTTCACCTTCCTGTTTGTTATCCTTTAGACATCTCATTTAATGATGCCTCCTTTAAAAGTGACATCTATAATAGGACATAATACCATGTATGAACAAGAATCATAAAGTATAAGAAAGAAAAGAGAGGTTGTGATCTGTTCTGATGGAATGCCCCACAATAATAAAATCACAGATTCACCGAACTACTGTAGATGAGACATATCAGTACAGAATATGTTGTTACTCATATTAAGCCTTTAGCCTTTCTTCTTCCCAACCCCAAATTGCTTCATGTATGTTTTGTATTTACTTATGTGTGTGTGTGTGTGTATACATACATACATATATATATGTATATATATGTATATATATATACATATATATGTATTGTTTATTCCCAATACAGTGTAAGCTCTTTGAGTACAAGGATTGATTTATTTTGGCTTTGTATATCTAACATACTGCCTGGTACAGTGGGTTCTTTTATTCATATATATATATATATATGTATATATATATATATTTGTTGATTTGAAGTGAATTTGAGCTTCTCTTCCTGTACAAGTCAGTGTTAGCATTATGTTTTAGCCTACAAATGCCCATGGACCTCTCTACCTCTATTTAGGAGACTTTAAATTGTAATTCTTGGAAACTATGGTTTTCCATGCCTCATATCCTTACAATATTATTGGAAATATATTGATGATTTTGTTTTAGGCTGAAGCTCAGACTTATTAAAAGCATTACATAATTTCACAGAATCAATTCAACCCAGTCTTCTTCTGTTCAGTTCATCTTTATCTCTGTTCCAGTCTTTATGTTGAAGTTATATGTAAAAGAATGAGTTCTATATATCCTAGATAAACAATAAACACTTTTTTTCATCTCCTTGGTACTTCCTATCTGGATAGTTAGATTGAACTCTTCAGTGATTATGCATAGCCTTTAGGAGATTTCACTGTATAGAATCTGATGAAATCAATAAAATGTCATCTGCAAACAGGAGCATTTCAATACAATACAAAAGAATCTTTTTTTTTATTTGATCTTTGTCTTGGACATTCTTCGGTGGCAAACCCCTTTGGTGAACAAAGTCGTCACTTTTGTTGTTATTGTTTTTTGTTTCACTTGATTTTAATTAGAGTCATTGTACATAGTTACTTTTGTTGTCTGATTTTGGCATGCAAAAATGCGTTTAAGCAGAGGAAATTTTTGATGTCAGTGCCAGAGAGAGATATATCGGCCAAGAGCCTCCCTAATTTCAAGTGTAAATTGTCTGAAAAGGCTTAGGAAGAAAGATGGTGGAAGATTATGAGCAGTATGAACCTCAAGAAACTATAGAGAAGTGGTGGAGGGGAAAATAAATGAATAGAAAGTTAATTTAAATCAGCCTAAGGGAATTTAAGATAAAGCTTAAGGAGGACTCCACAAAGGCAAAAATTGGAAACATCTGTTAAGATTTCTGTAAAAAATTCTATTTTCTTCATTACTGATGGTGGAGTGATCCCATTTGGACTCTAACCTTATAATTCCTCTTTCATGAAAAAGTAGAAATGGTACTAAGCAAAACTAATTTAGGGAGTAGGCCAAGATAAAACACTGGCAAATTGTACTGCAAGTGACATAATTTGGGGGTGCTAATGGGTCATTATAAAAATAATAATTAGGGGGCAGCTAGGTGGCGTAGTAGTAGATAAAGCAGCGGCCTTGGAGTCAGGAGTACCTGGGTTCAAATCCAGTCTCAGACACTTAATAATTACCTAGCTGTGTGGCCTTGGGCAAGCCACTTAACCCCATTTGCCTTGCAAAAAACCTAAAAAAAAATAACGTTATATTTGAAATTTAATTGAACACTTTAAAGCTGATTCCAGAATTCCTATCTTTTGAAAACCAAAACCATAGTATTAATTTGTACCTATGTAACCTTATTTTCCTGCAAAAATCTTTATTTAAATGTTTTTAAATGCCTAGTCCAAGTAATCATTTCCTTGGAAATTCTTTCTTGCACCTGATCTTGAAACTTTAGATTTCATTTAAGTAGGAAAAAAATTAATCCTTGGTAAGAGGGAAAAGTATTGCTTTTAGTTTATCAAAGTAAATTATAGATGATAGCATTTTCTTCTTTTAACAGTATGGGTTCCTATAGTAAATCAGTGAACTAACTTCTGTTTTAGAAGGTTAAATTAGTGACTTTTTAGTTCATACTAATTGTGCCTTTTGTAATTATATTAATTTTTCTGAATGACTCAGGCTAAGACTTTAGAAAAATGTGTGTTATAAAACTGAACATCTTAGAACTGTCATCAGGTTTTGTAGCTCTATGTGTATGTGTGTGTGTGTGTGTTAAATTGGTAACTACTCTTGACATATAACCAATATGTATTTAATGAAATAACACAGTTATATAGCACTATTAGGATAATGAGTTCTTTTCTTCATAGTCATACTGTACAATAGATATCACAAGATTGTTCCTTTTTTATAAACTATTAACTCAGGTTTAGAGAGGTTGAATTACTTAATCCACTCATCCTTGTTTATCCAGTATCTCCTTTCATTCTCTTCTAAACTCTTTGAGAATGTTTTCTATCTGGTATCTCTAATTCCTTTCCTCTGGATCACTTTTTTTTTTTATTTTCTAGGTTTTCATTCTCTTTTGGTTCTCCTCCTACCTATCTGACTATTCCTCATTATCCTTTATTAGATCTTTCTCCACATTGTGCTCACTAATTATTATCCTTCCTCAAGGCTCTGCCCTGCATCCTTTTTCCTTCTTATTCTATACTATGATACTTGATGATCTTATAAGCTTTCATATGATCAGTTATTATCTCTATGAAAATTATTTCCCTGCGTGTGTAGCCCTAATTTAATCTTTCTGCTGAGTTCTAGAACCTATATTATCAACTGCTATTTGAATATCTCAAACTGGATTGTCTATAGAAATCTCAAACTCATCATGTTCAAAACAATTTGATATTTTCTTTCCACTGTCAAGGGCACCATCATCCTCCAAGTCACTCAAGTTCACAAACTTGGTGTTAAACTTTTCATTCCTCACTCAGTCTCATCCTGCATATTCAATCTATTGTCAAATCTTAGTTTCTATCTTCCCATTTTTTCTTATATTCATTCCCTTTACTCCCCTAAAACAGCCATCACCTTAACAAAAGCCCTCCTCTAGACTATTGTAGTAATCTTTTAATTGGTCTCCCTATCTCAAATATTTCTCAACTCCAATTCTTCCTTGACTCAGCCATCAAAGTAATTTTCTTAAAATGCAGGCCTAACTTTGTCACCTTCCTATTCATCTTTGGCTACCTTTTACATCTAAAATCAAATATAAAGTCCATTGCTTGCTATTTTAAGGCCTTCACAACCTGGTCCTTTCCTTCCTTTCTTCCATTTCTTCCTCTGTTTCATGAACTCTGTGTTGCCACTGCCCTGGACTACTTCCTGTTCCTCATATATATAAGACTCTTCCAGCTCTCTTCCTTTATACTGGTGGTTTTCCATGTCTGTAGTGTTCTACCAACTCATCTTAATCTCTTAGCTTCTAGCTTGTTTCTCTAAGACTCAGTTGTAAAGGCAAGAGGCCTTTCTCAGTTCCTCTTTCCTCAGTGCCTTCCCTATGAAATTATCTACAGTCTACTCTGAATATTGTTTGTACATACATACATTACATCTTGTCTTAACCATCAAACTCTGAACTCTTTGAGGACAGGGTTGTTTTTACCTTTCTTTCTGTCTTTAGCTCATCACTGGTAAGTGTTTAATAAATATCTGCATCTTCAGGACAGTACCTAGGCATCCACATAGGGAGCTTGTCATGCCTTGGGCAGTTGAAGGCACTGTTTACTCTCCAATCTTTCTGCCTACTCAGAGGCCCTTTTTTCTCCATCACAATTCTAGCACTGCCAAACTAGGAGAGCTTTACATGTAGGCTCTGGAACATCCTGTACTACTATCCCTGGGAAGGCTGCTATGGTTACTTGGTCTCCTGCTTCATCCCTACCCACTGAATCCTTTAAAGTCAATGCTCAACTCTCCTTCCAGTACATATATTGTCTAATTGATGAAAATTTCCACCAGGACTGTCAGGTTACTTGGAGAGAGACTCTATTAAATGGTCTTAAAAACTCCTCACTCAAACCCATCTTAAAGATCATAAGATCATAGTTCCAGAATCAAAAAAGTCATCTTATTTAACCTTTCTTTTCTCTATTAGTTAAGGAAATAGACCACCAGTGACTAACTGACTTGTCCTTTTAGATTATATAGGTAACAAATGTCAGAAATGGGATTTAAACTTAGACATTATAAGTCCAAGTTCAGTGCTCTTTTTTTTAAGGTGTTTTGCAAGGCAAATGGGGTTAAGTGGCTTGCCCAAGGCCACACAGCTAGGTAATTATTAAGTGTCTGAGACCGGATTTGAACCCAGGTACTCCTGACTCCAGGGCCGGTGCTTTATCTACTGTGCCACCTAGCTGCCCCATTCAGTGCTCTTTTGACTACACATCCCCTCTGTTCCAAATTCAATTCTAAGCTGCTAAAATCCGTTGATATTACAATGGATAAACGTTGCCAAAAAGAAAAGGAAAACTTTCCCAGTAGCTAGAACTTTCCAAATTTCTTGTTAATCAGCTTGCTCATTGACTGACATTGACTGAAACAGCTGTTGGACTGACTTGATTGACTCTCAGTATGTAGTGTTATTGTGTCTTTGGAAGTCTTAGGCAGAGGATTTCCCTGTTAACTTTATTGTATATTTAAAAGGAATAGTAAGTTATACATAGTGAGTTTGCAGTTTCATGTACAATCTTCTTTTTAAAATTACACTGTATTATGGAAATACTTGTTTTATTCCATAAATTAAAAACTAAATAAAAGAATCCAGTTCAGTTACTGGCTGATCTCAGTAACCCCTGTAGTTTTATTTAGCACTGATTTTGTGACTTCTGGGATTATGAGGGACTTTTTTTCCCCAAAAATAATATCAAAACTTACAATAAATCTCTGGAAACAGTTCATGTTAGCAAATTCCATTTTGAATTCAAAGTCTAATACAATATCTTATTCAATCTCATATACATATATAATTTTAATAGACAGCAACTAGAAGTTCTGGGTGCAAATTCTCTGGGCAATTCCCTGGTCTTTAATACCTGAAACTTCTTTTAACATTTGGTTTAATGATTTGTGCAGCTCCAGGGAAGGGGGGGGAGGATATTATGCAGTCATGTATTCAAGTACAATAGAATATTCTCTTGGGAGGCATTGGTAAATAGCCTATTTTTGCTTGTTTCTTTTCTTCAGAGACTTTATGCCAAAGAATGTTGGCATCGATCCAAGTCCATTTACTGTGCGTAAACCTGATGAGACTGGAAAATCAGTGCTGGGGTAAGAACCGATTATGTTTGTTTTGTAAAGAACTTATGATTTCATTGGTGTAAGGCTAGTGAGCACACTCTTTCCCCCAATGCAATTCTGTAAGTTGTCCCAACTGTAGCCTTACAGTTGTCAAGATCACTAAGAAATTAAGTGAATTGCCTGAGCCCCCAGAGCCAAAGTATATCAGAGGTAGGGCCTGAATCTAGCTCTTTCTATTTTGGAAGCTAGCTCACTGTCTGCTATGCCATGTTGCTTCTCCATACCTGAGTAGGTAGTGGAAAACAATGGAATCATTAGTATCAAAGTTTTGGGAAAAAAACAAAAGGAATAGAGCAGATGACCTTTAGTATAATTTTAATCCACATAACAGAAAACTCAGCTCATTTAATTATGTGCTATGACCAAAGCACATTTACCTATATCTATCTGAATAGTTACTAGCAATTGGATCACTAAAGTGAATAACAGAAACTGTGTTTTGTGAGGATTTGTATTACAGGACATTTCATTATTTTAAATGGAAAGGAAATGAAATTGGAAGCAGAAGAAATAAATGGAGATTGTTTATGTGGAATATTTTATAAAATTGCATACCCATGAAATCACAGGTTTTTGGTAGTTTGACATTCTATAAAATTAAACCTATCTTTTCCCCCTAAGGAATAGATCTAGTTTTAAGGAATATAATCATGTATTCTATTAAGTTTTATTTACAATTCTCACTGAACCCGAAGGCAAAAATATTCAAAGAATTTAATAGATGTTTTTCTTTAGCTTACTTAAAAAAGAAAGGGCTTCTTTTTTGTCACAGTCACATTTTTCTATTTCTGACAGTGTTCTGAAGAGGGAGGATGAGGAACTTAGGTTTGTTGTCCTCATACTTTGGTCTTTGCTGAATTATTTTGTATTACTGTGCTTGTTATTAAGGGATTTGATCTTATCCTAGAAAATTGAAAACTGAAGTTGATTTTATTCTTTGCTAATGTAAAAACTTGAAAAGCTAACCATTACTAATTAGTTGTGTATTAATATGCTAAATAATTGCTTTGAGAGAAATGAAGAAAGTAATAGTTCATAGAATTAGCAAAGTTCATTTGAAATCATCTAGTTCAAACTCTAGCCTAATGCAAGTCTTTATTTTCCCAGCATCTTCTGGGTTCTCTGTGAGAAATCTTTTACTAATAAGAGGGGGTTTGCCCTTTTCTAGGCAAACTGTTTCAATGTTGAACAACTCTAATTTCTTGAAAACTCTTCTTTTGTATTAGGCCAAAAATATTGTCCATGTAACTTTCTTGCACTGATCTTAGTATTGCCTTGTGGAATAATATCAAATATTTGTTCTACATAGTCTTTAAATACTTATGTATTTGTGTCTCACCTTAGTTCCCTCTTTACCAAGAGAAACATTCATTTCCTTCAGCTATATCATATAAAAATCATTTCCAGATCTTTTAATATCCTGGTTTCTATTCTCTATTCATGCTCTATTTTCTTTTTGACCCTAAAAATTGAACATGGGCATTCCAGATATAGTTTGACCAGTGCATACTGCAGTTTGTACTTTCCTTTAGTGTTTTTATTAGGTACGTTATACTGTTATCCACGAATTCTATATTGAGTTAACTATAAAATACTCAGCAAAATCATAGCCAATGGAACATAGCAAAACATTTTAAAAGACCTATATACCATATAAGTTATAGGTACAAGAACTGTCAGATACTTGTTTGACACTGAAAAGGCTATTAATTTAATACAAATGAAGTTAGAAATCCCTCAAAGCATGATTATAGCAATAGCTATAGGAAAATCCAACCAAGTTCATGATAATTTGATTCATTGACACAGACCTCTGTGCTCTATCATGGCATGGAACATTTCCCTGACATACTCTATATCCTCATCTCCATCTCCTGGCTTCCTTGACTTCTTTCAAGTCCTAGCTAAAATCCCATCTTCTACAGGAAGCCTTTTTCAACCTTTCTTCCTTCCAGTGCCTTGCCTTTGTTCATTATTTCCTATTTATCCTTCATAAATATAGCTTGTTTGTACTTATTTGTTGGCTTATTATCTCCCCCATTAGATTGAGAAGCCCTTAAAGGAAGGAACTCCCTTTTGGCCTTTCTCTGTTTCTCTAGCCCTTAGTACATTATTTGACACAGGGTAAATATTTAAGAAACGTTTATTGACAGATTAAAAAAGGAAAAGTCTTGAAAGGTAAATCTAGAGGGATTTTTTTCTCTATATAAAAATCAAAAATTTCTTAACAAGGAACCTATAGATATAGCAGAGATGATATTTGACATATTCCCAATAATAGGGACAAAACAAAGTTGCCCATATTCACTAATTTTACATGATATTATAATAGAAATTTTGACCATTTGTTGTAACACAGAATTAAGATTTTTAAAAGGATTAATAAGAAAACAGGTACCAAAATATCATTTTTGTATATGCTAGAATAGTAATCTACTCTTTTTAAAAAATTTTTTATTTATTTAAGGCAATGAGATTAAGTGACTTCCCCAAGGTCATACAGTGAGGCAATTATTAAGTGTCTGAGGCTCTATTTGAAGGCAGGTACTCCTGACGCTAAGGCCAGTGCTCTATCCACTGTTCCACCTAACTATCCTCTAGTAATCTATTCTAATAATAAATAGTCTATCTCCACTAATCTTTTAAAAAAATTCAGATCAGCAAAGACCTCAAATTAGTTTAACCTACAAAATAGTTTTCATTCTTACTTAGTGAATATTTTTGAAATCAGAAGAAAAGAATCCCCATTTAAAATAATAAGGAAGACCATCAGGTATTTCAGAATTAACCTACTTACTTGAAACACATGGCTTACATGAAAAAACAGTATAAAACTATTATGAATAAAATAAAGACCTAAATAATTTGAGCAAATGTCAGTGTTCATAGATGGGTCAAATGAATATGGTAAAAATGAAAATATTACCTAATTAAATTATATTCAATAACAATCAAAATGACAAAGTGAGTTATTTATAGAATTAGAAAAAATCATAATGGAATTTATATGGAAAAATAAATTAGCAGGAACAATGTTTTTCAAGATTAATGGAGATATCCTTATACTCCCAGACTTTAAAATCTATTATAAAGAAGTTTTCATCAAAAATTAACTGCTCAGACTTTTGTTGCCAAAATGGTGGAGAGAGGAAGAAACCCTTTGAAGTCCTTCCAAATTCCCCTCCAAACAACTAGAAAAATGCCTCAGAATTAATCTAGGGAAACAGCTTACCAGCATGGCAAGAAAGGTCTGTCTCACTGGGGTGATAGGGAAGTAAGTCCAACCTTGCAGCAGGGGTTCTGCAACAGGGCTGCAAACCTTGGCCAATTCATCAGTGACCTTGCTCTTCTTAAACCAGCAGCCCCCAAGGCACATGAGCAGTCTATTCAGTTCAGTAAGACCACAACCCCAGCACAAGCCACCAGCGAGGTCTTGACTACATTGTTGATCAATTATGAAGTCCAGCCCAGGGATGGCCAACAGCAAGACTCCTACCCCTAGGGCTTGCCTGTAGAGAGATCCTGTTTGCATTGTAACCCTGCATCAGGGTCCCGCTTCTATGGCTGACCAGCAACAAGGTCCCTCCTACAGGGTAATCCACCAGAAAGATTCTGTTACAATAGCAAAGAAGTGGAAAGGTTCCACCCCTGGGGCAGGTCAGCAGCTAAACCCCACACCCAGGGGAATGTCAAAAGGAAAGTTCCACTCCCAGTACCAGTCCTCCAGTGAAAGCAAGCAACTAAGCTTTGAAGCCTAGTGAAAGCAGCAGTAAGACCCAGAAACCCCAGAACAAAAAACATGAGACAGTGCAATACCAGTGCCTAACTCTCACATAAAAAACACCAAGTCACAAAAAAGGGAGGAAAAAAATGGGCAAAATACCAAAATACAAATAAACAAACAACAAAACAGCTTAGCTACAGAAAGAAGACAGTAGTGTTAAAACGCCTGTGTACATGTGAACCCTCAAAATAGAATGTAATTTGGTCTCAGACCAAAGAATAATTTCTGGAAGAACTTAAAAATAATTTTAAAAATCAAATTGGAGAAATAGGAGAAAAATGGGGAAAAGAAATGAGTAACATAAGAGAATCTTAAAAAAAGAGTCAATAATATGGGAAATGATATACAAAAATTTCCTGAAGAAATTAACTCCCTCTAAAATAGAATTGACCAAATGGAAAAGGAAATACAAAAGCTCACTGAAAAAATTAATTGCTAAAAATTAGAATTGAGCAAGTCGAAGCCAAAGACTATGAGACATCAAATTATGATGAAACAAAATAAAAAAAATAAAAATAGAAGAAAATAGGAAATTTCTCATTGAAAAAACAACTGACCTTGAAAATAGAACTTAGGAGAGATAATATAATTTTTATTGAACTACCCAAAAACCATGATCAAAAAAATATACCTAGACAATATCCTTCAAGAAATTATCAAAGAAAACTGCCTTGATATATTAGAAGCAGAGAGCAAAATAGAAATTGAAAGAATTCACTGATCACTGTCTGAAAGAGATTCCCTAAATAAAAACTCTCCAAAATCTAAGCTCTTGGAACAAAAATTTATTATTTGACAAAAACTGCTGGGAAAAATAGAAAGCTGTATGTCAGAAACTAAGTATAGTTTCACATCATTTACCAAGATAAGGTCAAAATGGTTTATATGGTTTATAAAGTTTTCATGGTTTATACATAAAGGTTAATAACCATAAACAAATTAAGAGAGCATAGAATAGTTTATCTGCCACATGGATAAAGGAAGAGTGTAGAACAAAAGATCTAGAGAGCATTACCAAATGTAAAATAGATTCTGATTTTATAAAATCAAAGAGAACTGAACCAAATTTATAGAAATACAAGTCATTCCCCAAGAAATGGTCACAGGATATGACAGTTTTTTAGACAAAGAAATCAAAACTATTGTCATATGAAAAAAATGCTCTATATCACTATTGATTAGAGAAATGTAAATTAAAACAACTCTGAAGTACAACCTCATACCTAACAGACTGACTAATATGACAAAAAAAAGGAAAATGTTGGATGTTGGAGGGGATGTAGAAAAATTGGGATACTAATTCCCTGGTGGTAGAGTTATGAACTGATCCAGCCATTCTGGACAGCACTTTGGGACTGTGCTCAAAGTACAATAAAACTGTGCATACCTTTTGATCTCACAATATCACTACTAGGTCTATATCCCAAAGACATCATAAAAAAGGGGAAAAGAGCCACATTACAAAAATATTTATCAAGCAAGATGATTTCAGAAATGCCTGGAAAGACATGCACTGATACAGAGTGAAGTAAATAGAAGCAGAAGATTGTACACAGTGACAACAATATTGTTTGATGAAGAACTGTGAATGACTTAGCTATTCTCAGCAATATGATGATGCAAAACATTTCCTAATTCCAAAGGACTAATGATGAAACATACTATTTGCCTCCAAAGAAAAAACTGATATTGTTTGAATACAGACTGAAGCATGTGTTTTTCACTTTCATTTTTTCTATTGTCTTCTTAATATAAATTTATTAATATGCAAATGTTTCACATAATTACACACACATATATACATATACATATATATAATTTATATCTGATTGTTCCAAGGAAAGGCATAGGTGAGGGAGGGGAGGGATAGAATTTGGATTTCAAAACTTTAATTAAAATTTTTTTTAGGTTTTTTTTTTTTGCAAGGCAATGGGGTTAAGTGACTTGCCCAAGGCCACACAGCTAGGTCATTATTAAGTGTCTGAGAATGGATTTGAACTCAGGAACTCCTGACTCCAGGGCCAGTGCTCTATCCACTGCACCACCTTGCCACCCCCTTAATTAAAATTTTTTAAAAAATTAACTGCTAATAGTCAAAAAGAAGTGATCTGTGTACTAACTAGATATACTGGATAACATATCAATTATATGTGTACACACACACACACACACACACACACACACACATATATATATATATAAAATTAATGTTTAATAAATCAATGGAAAATTTAAAAATTGGTTGGCAATTTGACAGGAAATGAATTTAGAGATAGAGCTTACAACATATTCCGCATTTTCATTTAGCTGATACACTTAAATCTTAAGAATGGGACTATTTAAAAATATGGAAGAAAATGAAATAATGTATTTATTTATATTGGGGAGAAAATGCCTCTATTTTCCTGGTCAACAAATAGATGAAAATTATAGGAAATTATATCACTATTTAGATGTATTCAAATTAAGCATTTATAAAAATAAAAGCAACACTTTAATTAAATAAAAATAACATACTGGAAAGATATTAGTGACAAATATGACAGATCAAATGTAATATCTAAAATATGTAAAGTACTGTTTAAAATTTTAAAAGATAATTTCTAGGATTCAGATGATAAGTGATTAAAATTATGAACCAAAGGATTTCAGCAAATTTATATTCTATTGAATGGAATCAGAAACTTCCATTTCACCAAAAATGAGAGTTGCAAATAAAAACAGCATCGTGACCATATTATACCCATCACATTAGCAAAAATAACTACAAGTAAGGAAATTTAGTGATAATGGCATTTGTAGAAACAGTGGTACTGATTGATTTGTGGTGAAATTAAAAACTTGAAGAACTTTTTGTGAAATTAATCCAGTAGGATATAGGAAAAGTCACAAAAATTATCATATTATTTGACCTAGTAATCCCATATTGGGAGCATATCCTGAAATCTTCAACACTTCAGTACTGGCTAAATAAATGGTTGTGTAATATTAGAAAAGAGGACTATTGTAATTACAGGAAGGAAGAACCTAAAGAAATCTGAAAAGACCTTTTGTGAAATAATGGGAAGCAAAAAAACCCCAAAACAAACATCCCCCTCAATAACACAGTAGAACAAGAGCAGCAGAATATATATTCACTAACTCTAACCATCTAAAAGAAAAAGTGAATGAGAATGATTGGACAAGATAAATTTTTATAGTCATTTGGAGTAATTAAAAAATTAAGATATTTTATACTTTGAAATTAAATAATTTAAATATTGTCACTAAGTAAGTTTCATTACTTCTTTTCGATATTCATTGTTGAATTTGTAATGAAACATTTAACTAGGAAAGTAATAAATGAGTAGAAATAGCTATTGGTTAAATTTCTTGGTATTAGAAATGCACGCCTTTCTCATAAGTCTTACTTGAAGCAAAACCTCCATTAGTATGTCTTTGTATGGAAATTCTTGTGTCATTTCTCAATGGAGAATTGATATATATTAAGTTTTCTCTTGGTTATTCTAAAGGACTAAATATAAAAAGAATAATTCTTCTCTCATCTTCTTTTCTCTTTCATCCATGCTGCATTTATGGCTCACTTAGATTATGAATGCAAAATGGGTCAACTAATCTATGTCTACTGTACTATGCCTGGCTTTTCTCTTCACTTCCTTAGAGAATGAATCTAGTTTATTATAGCAAAAGGGAAACATTTACATTGACCCAAGTGTTCTTCATAGCTCTGAGGGAGTTGCAAATGGACACTTCAAAGGGAATAACAATTTCTTTCTGTTCCTGGTTAAAGAAGGTGGTCATTTGTCTTCTAACCTGTAAAGTAACCAGATGGACAATTTTTTAAGATTTAAAATTAAATTTGAAAAAATTTAAA
Organism: Macrotis lagotis; assembly: GCF_037893015.1. Taxonomy (NCBI): domain Eukaryota; kingdom Metazoa; phylum Chordata; class Mammalia; order Peramelemorphia; family Peramelidae; genus Macrotis; species Macrotis lagotis. The sequence continues at coordinate 110,885,363 of NC_133662.1, forward strand.
TTCTAAAATTAAATTTAATAACAATTCATTTATATACAATTCTAAGGCTTACCAAGTATTTTTGGCAAAAAGTTAAATGAGTGAGGGATTGCAAATATTGTCCTCATTTTGCAGATAATTAATAGTTGTCAAATTTCAACCGACCAAATTAATGATAGCATGACTTGCACAATATTTTTTATAGTGAGGCGTATATTGTGCAAGCCATCCTTCTCATTCGGCTTTTCCAGAACCATTCTATTTCATAGCCTGATTTGATAGGAAACAGGACCCTTGTTGATGTTCTGGATGATGTGGGTGTCTCTTGGCCTTTGAATTGATTTTTCTTCCTCGTATCAGAAAGGCACCATGGTGCACCATCATCACTGGGCAAGCACTAGTGATTTCTGGTGATAGAATGAGACATCTAATATATACAAAACTGTCTCTCTGTGGATTAAGTATCAGTATGGCCTTTTCTCTCAGATCTTCCACCTTCAACTATGTTAACCCTGGAATTCAAAGACTTTGGTTTCCCAGAATCTGCCTTGTGGGTCATGGGAATAACACTGCTGGATCACTAGTCAGCATTGTTTAGGGTGGAATTATGATATATCTGATCCTCTTCAAACCTCTGGTTTTCCTTCAGAAATAGTGACTCAGAGAAGTTTTAAATAACTTGCCAGTGATTACACGGTTAGGAAGGTTCAGTTTTTTTGTACTTAGTTGCAAAAATTTTGTATGTGCTTCAATCTCCTATGATTTAGTAGTGGTTATGATTTCACCTTCCCTTTCTCATTACTTTTTTCATTTCCTTTGGTTTTTAATCCCAACATACTTAAAAGGGGGGGAAAAATCCTTTTAAGCTGTTATTAACCATCCAAGCAAGAAATGAAGAGGGATGGCTAATGGCCATAATTATATGTATACACACATAGGTATGGGGTGTTATGAAAAGTCTTATCAAAATTTTAATCAGTGATAGTTTAAATAATAGCTATTAAAACTAGCTATTTGAAGAACCTTTTGGAAAATTAATCTGATAGTATACAGTAAAAGTCACAGAAAGTATCATATTATTTGACCCTGTAATCCCTACAACTCCTTTTGGCATTATAACCCCTTTTGGCAATCCTGTGTGTGTGTGTGTGTGTGTGTGTGTGTGTGTGTGTGTGTGTGTGTATGTATGTGTGTATGTGTGTATGTGTGTGTGTAAACACACAAAACAAATATATTTTTATATACACAAGATATATATACACATCTGTGTAAATATGTTTATATATATGTATGCATACATTAGGATTAGGGTTTTACATAGAACAGATGTATCAGAATGAACTGCTTGCTGTGTTCCAAAATAAAATATACTTAAGTTTCATGATTTTGTTTCTAAATATACATAATATATATAATGTTTCTAAATATATATATAATAGTATATACATTTATAGTATATATGTATCAATGTGTATACATGCAAATCTATACAGATGTGTATACACATATATACATATATGCATATATATATTAAGGATTATTCAAAAGTTATACCTGTTGATTATTGAAGATAGCATAGTTCATTCTGATCCATTTGCTCTCTACATAATCCTGTTCTCTTATAACTCTACCATACTTGCAGGACTGGTCCCCTCCCTTGGGAGATAGAATTATCTAGATTAATCTGCCAATGGATTTTTGGATAGTATTTGTGCTTTTAGAAGTAACCCATCATTTACAACTGAAGATGCTGTTACTGGGTTATAGTCAAGACCAGATCTGCTTTTTGATTTTTCACTCATTTTGTCACATTACACAAATAATCAAATTACTTGAATATATAGGTTTGTCCATATCTATGTAGTGGAGAATTTTGATTTCCTTGGTATAGGGAACACTAAAGTTGGAAAATCTTTTTATCATTATAATAATGATAGTGAAAACAATAACAGTCAGGATTTATGCAGTACCTTAAGGTTTGTAAAATGCAATACATATATTATCTCATTCGATCCTCACAATAAATCCTGTGAAATGGATGGTATTATTATCTCCATTTTACAGATGGATAACTTTTAAAGGATTATGTGATGAAAAGAAATGAAAAAATTATGCATGAATTTTACTGATTTCAGACATAAGTCTTTCCTCTCAGATTTTTTTTTTTATTTTTGGGCTGGGTCTTCCTATCTTATCTAGTCCCAATATTGATCAACATGGAGTTTTTTGGTTTATGCTGGTTCCAACTTGGGCCATTTTGGCACTCTTTAGATAGCTGTATGACCTGCTCTTGGGGGATCATTGTAGGGTTGCTAGACTTAGAATGGATACCCCATCAGCTGCATCCCAGAACTTCTGAGCTCTGACAATCCTCAAGTCTCAGCTTTTCCTGGCAGGTTCCTCTATAATTTTAAGTCAATTTTAGGAATAAACATAGCTAAGTTGTGGGAAAAATATTTTCATTACCCTCTGAGCATTTTAAAACTTAACCAAAAGGATTGCAACCAAAAAGTTCAAATAAGGATGACAAGTACAAATAGTGAAATACAGCATTTTTCATTTTAATGCCCTTCTAATCTGCTGACATTTCTCATAGCATCATTTTCTTCTCCCTCCCTTTGTTTGGGGAAAGAGGACAGAGTCCTATTTTGGACAGAGTCAATTAGGTTGTGTAAACAGTTTAGTTGGAATGTGCTGTATACATTCATATTCATCAAAACTGATCTACTTTCTCTCACTCTCTACTCTTTCCTCATTAAAAAAAAAGAAATAAAAGCAATAGGGAAGAAACTGTACTACAAAGAAAAACAGCAGCTAGTGCCCCTCCACCTCCAAATGAAGAAGCTGTTTCAAGTAGTTCTGAGGATGATTCTGGAACAGACAGAGAAGATGAGGGCTCTGTTTCTCAGCGCTCCACACCAGTCAAGATGACAGATGCAGGTGACAGTACCAAAGTGACGGAGGTAAGGAAGGAATATTTAATCCACGACTGACAATTTAGAGGGGGATGGCAATAAAAATTTCTCTCCTTAGGCATACCACTAAGAGTGAGAAAACTTTGAACTGAGTGACTCAAACCCCTTTAATTGGCAATTTATGAGACATTTTGTATTTTGGATGTTAACTTAGAGATGATTGAAGGTAGGTGGCATTTTGAAATAGATTGTTCCTTTTTTCATAAGATGATGAAATTGGATTTTTTTTTAAAATACCTAAACTTATACTTCCAGGTGTGTGGTTATCTTTGAAGTAGTCACCTTGAGAGTCTATACTTATTCCAGTAATCCTACCTTTTTTTCCAACATTTTAAAAAAAATCTCCAATTCAACCAATATATATTAAACATCTACTTTGTGTTAGGCACTGTACGAGACCCTGAAGCTTAGAAAGGGAAAAAAATAAACAAGACAGTCCTTGTTCTCAAAGAGATTATATTCTATTGGAACTCTTTAAAGATAGCTTAATAGGCAGCTTGGTGGTAGAGTGGATAGAGCACCGGCCCTGGAGTCAGGAGGATCTGAGTTCAAATCCGGTTTCAGACACTTAATAATTACATAGCTGTGTGGCCTTGGGCAAGCCACTTAGCCCCATTGCCTTGAAAAAAATCTACAAAAAAAGATATCTTTAAAAGGGTAGCAATTTTATTTCTTTAGGAAACACTAAGTACATTTCTTCTTTTTAGCTATACTATGTATTTTTAGGCCATATGAAGTGCTATTTAAAACTAAAGGAAAAATAATCAATGGAAAATTACTAGAATCATTAATGAAAAGTGTTAAATATGGAATTTTAAAGAAAATATGCACTGTAATTTATCTGCATATCGTCTTCTTCTTCAGCCTCTTATAGAGCAAGAATATTTTGCAATCCTATTCTTTGTATTGAAACAGATCGAAATTTCTTTAAACTTTGTATTTGTGTCAGTGAGAAAGAACAACTTTATAGATTAATGTATTAACTGTTCATTTTGACTGTTGGTTCAGTTTTGGGAGTAAGAAAAGTCATATTTTTTCCTTTGCTAAATTCTTTAAACTTGTATGTTTGTGTTATTTGCATAAAAACTCCCTCCACCAATGCAGTTCAAACCAGCTTATGAATTATTAGATGAGTTCTTGGGGAGTTGTCTGATATAGTGAGGTTGTATTATGTCCAGAGTGAAAAGCACATCTCAGAAATAGAGAAAGGTCAGGTCTTACTGACTCTAAGCCTACTGTTCTGTTGACTACACCTCCCTTGTCTCTGTTCATTGAGGACCTGTACCTAATGCACTACAATTATGAATCTAATCTATATGAATTTATATTTGAATAATGTAGTGGTGAGGGTCACCGTGTTTTTCCCCTTCATGACCATTTTATTATCATTATTATTATTATTTTAGGTTGCCCATTGCCTTGAAAAAAATCTACAAAAAAAGATATCTTTAAAAGGGTAGCAATTTTATTTCTTTAGGAAACACTAAGTACATTTCTTCTTTTTAGCTATACTATGTATTTTTAGGCCATATGAAGTGCTATTTAAAACTAAAGGAAAAATAATCAATGGAAAATTACTAGAATCATTAATGAAAAGTGTTAAATATGGAATTTTAAAGAAAATATGCACTGTAATTTATCTGCATATCGTCTTCTTCTTCAGCCTCTTATAGAGCAAGAATATTTTGCAATCCTATTCTTTGTATTGAAACAGATCGAAATTTCTTTAAACTTTGTATTTGTGTCAGTGAGAAAGAACAACTTTATAGATTAATGTATTAACTGTTCATTTTGACTGTTGGTTCAGTTTTGGGAGTAAGAAAAGTCATATTTTTTCCTTTGCTAAATTCTTTAAACTTGTATGTTTGTGTTATTTGCATAAAAACTCCCTCCACCAATGCAGTTCAAACCAGCTTATGAATTATTAGATGAGTTCTTGGGGAGTTGTCTGATATAGTGAGGTTGTATTATGTCCAGAGTGAAAAGCACATCTCAGAAATAGAGAAAGGTCAGGTCTTACTGACTCTAAGCCTACTGTTCTGTTGACTACACCTCCCTTGTCTCTGTTCATTGAGGACCTGTACCTAATGCACTACAATTATGAATCTAATCTATATGAATTTATATTTGAATAATGTAGTGGTGAGGGTCACCGTGTTTTTCCCCTTCATGACCATTTTATTATCATTATTATTATTATTTTTAGGTTTTTGCAAGGTAAATGGGGCTAAGTGGCTTGCCCAAGGCCATACAGCTAGGTAATTATTAAGTGTCTAAGGTCGGATTTGAACTCAGGTACTCCTAACTCCAGGGCCGTTGCTCTATCCACTGTACCACCTAGCTGCCTCCATGACCATTTTAATTCCCTAGAATAAGCCTCCATTTCATTGTTAAATGGGCAGTCACATTTACTTTTTATATTCTTGTGAAAAGACAACCCAAACAGTGTCTATCTGACTGTCTCAGAACTCAATAACAATCTAACAGATTAGAAAGTCTCTCTTCCTTCAGCTGAACCATAACACATTGCTCTCAAGACCAGTGTTTTCTATGTAATGTAGGTACTTGTGGGAAATAGATTATATTCAGAAATCTGCTTGGCTCACAGAGTCATAATTTTTTATGTACCAGTTGATACTTCTTTTTGCTTAAGCTTGCAACAATATATAGAATAAATATTTTATTAATTCTTATTCTATATTTTAGGGTTCTTCTTGATAAAACAATACCATAAATCAAAGTTTGCTGGTATTATTACTAATAGTAGATTACATTGTCATAGCTCCTTAATGTTTACAAATGTTTTAAACACAACTCTATGAGTTAAGCAGTACAAGTATTATTATTTGCCTTTTCACATCAGGAAATTGAGACTCAATAACTTGATGTTACTTGCCCATGACCACGACAGCTATAATATTTACAGGCAAATCATGTATGTAGTTCTTATTTAAAAAAAACAAACAAAAATCTTGGTGGGTATTTTAGTATTTGAACTTTTTTATTTTTGCAAATAAGTATTTCAAGATTAAAATTTTATGATTATAAGGCCAAGATTTTTATTCTACAAGAGAAAAAATAAAGACCAAATGTTACTTACTAATTTAAGATAACTTTTTATTTTTGTATCATGAGTTCAGAAAAGTATCAATTAATTTTCTGTAAGAGACTTTTTTAACCTTTTTTGTAATTGAAGAACTAAATATCAAATTGCTTTTACCAGCTTGCTTTATTACTTCAAAATAAATGTGATTTTATCATTGTAGTTATTTACACTTAACCATTTATCTCCACCAACAGATCACAACTTTTCTTTAGTGTCTGTGATCAGAAAAATCAAGTCTCCTGGGGATTCAGACTTATGATGATGAGCCTCTCTGAATGTAGTTGGAATGGTGCTTCCACAAACAGCCTGTTTTTAAGACTGTTTGAAACCTATGCTCAAAGCAGGACCTGGCTGAGCTTATTCTGATATAGGTCACTTGTATACCAGTGAGGCATAGGAGCAGAACTCCTGTGGAGAATTAGGTCAGATGAAGTAATAAAATTGATCCACAGACCTTTTTACATATCAGCTACTGGAATAATTTATCTTAATGAGTACTTTTCTTTTTCTCTTGATAAAAATGTAGAGAAATCTCATTTTGTTATTTTCTGCTGAAAAATTAAATGAACAAATAAAAGTAGTAATGCATGCTTGCTTTTGTATGAATTTTTACTTTCTCTATGGATTCATATATAACTCTAGTCTTTATCTCTGGAAATTACTAGAGTTCTGTAATTCTAAAAAGACTTATTGATTTCATTTTTTCCACAATCCCAGAATTTAGTGCAACCTATGAAAGATGTTTATGGGATTAACCTTTCAGAAGTCCCTTCAGAAGAAGATCTCTCTGTTTATACAAGGTAAGGTAATTCACCAATTCAGCAGCTATGTTAGGCACTGTGTTAGGTACTAGAGTTATGAGAATGATAATTTCAGCCATCTAGAAACTTAATATTAGAAGAGGTATATATATATATACATATATATATGGGGAAGCCTTAAACAAAAATCATGATTCTATAAGTCAGACTTAGAGAGGTTCCCTTTCATGCCACATTAAAAAAGAGAGAAATAAGTGCCTTGTAACAAATATGTATAGTCAAAACAAATTCCCACGTAGGCCATGTCCAAAAAATATATTTAATCTACAGCCTAAATCTGTCCCCTTTCTGTCTGTAACCTTTTCTGGTTATTGTGATGATCAGAGTTCTTAAATCTTTCAGAATTGTGTGTCTTTACAATGTTGTTAGTACTATGTAAATTGTTCTCCTGGTGCTATTCACTTCATGTTCTGGTTCTATTCACTTTACCTATAACTGTGAATCTGATATAATTTTCTTAATAAAGAACAGACTGTTGGGTTTAGAGCTGTGAGAGACTTCAAACTAACATAATGATTAGGATATTAATTGTCAGTTTTTTATTAGAAGTATTTGGGTTCAAGTTAAAGATACTGAAGAAAATATGTAAAAAACCTCTGCTTTGTGAAACATAATGCCAACCTAGAAACATTGGCTTAGATCTTTGAGTTAAAATAATCTCTTTCACAGAAGCAGTAGAAAAGTGTTAAGAGCCTACATTTCTAGCACACGGCTTTGGAATTTATACTAAAGTGTAAATATAATGATTCCTCTGTTGATGAAAGTTCTGGAAACAAAGATCCCCTTCTTTTAAACAAAGTGGCTCAGGGCATAGAACTATTGAAGTGAGATCCAGTGTCCTTGGCACTGGCTTGCTCTGATGAAGTCATCAATTTGACCCTCTAAGAGATTTCAAAGGCCGTGAGGAGGATATATGACTAGGACATGTAGCCACCAATTGACTTCACAGAGGACCATCTCAATTCAGAGACATGGTAACCACAGGGGAACTAAAAGTTATGAGCAGTCTTCTTGTTTAAAATTTTATAAAACTAAATAAGGACAATTTAGTTCAAACAATAAAAGACCTGAATTCTTTTACTTCGTTAATGAGATAAATCAGTGTCTTCCTTGACTCTTAAAACAGATATAAATTCCTTAGTGTGTTTTTTTGAAGTCAGAATGTGATTATTATAATGCTTTGAAAAGTTGGAAATGCTGATGAATATTACCTGTCCTACTATGTGTATGGAGTTAGGGGAATTGGCTAAAAATATAAACAAACTTAGTAGCTAGAGAATGAAATTCAAATTATATTAAATGCCTCAAGTTCAAAACAACTAATCAATCAAATTTCTGCTTCACTTTTTCTGCTTTTTAAGGCAATAGAATACATTATAATGGAAAGATAGCTGGATTTGAACTCTGAGGGCCTGAGTTTGAATTCCATATTTGTTCTTTTTTACCTTCTTGGTCAAGTCACTTAAATGAAGGTGGTTAGACTAAATTATTTCTCAGTTTCTTTTACCTCTAAAACCCATAATTATAAAATTGTACAATGAAATCTACAATTAATGTAAAAAAGGATAAATAAGACTGGATGATGAAGGAAATCTTACTCCATTTTTTCCCACCTTAGCTATAATCTGTAGATAAGGCTTACGTTTTAAACAGTCTCTTTCCTTATCTCTCTCACTCTTCTCTACCTTCAACCCTGAACCCCTACAACCCACTCTGAAATGGGAGTACAGCTTAAATATGATTATTTTATATGAAAATGGCAGGTACTTGGCATGTTTTCCTTTAAACAACTATATTACTATCATCCTTAAAAAAAAGGCCTCATTTTTCTTGACCTACTACTATTGCAACTTATTTTACTTGTATCTATCCATTACAATCTGTAGATTTGTTCAACTGGGACAGCATCAACCCAAGCAAGACAAGAGTAATCAGCAGTATTGTTCAAAGCACTTAGATGGAGTTATAAAGTTGTAAGTATTAGTGTTATTTTAAAAATTCTTGCAGATATCTTTTTTAAAAAAATCTGTCCATAAAAGTGCTAAATTACAGTGAACTTTCCTTGTTATACCTTGATGGAAACAAGTGGAATCACTGTGTGGTGATAGGGAGGAGAGGCAGAATTTGGGCTGTATTTCAAGTGACTGCTTGAAGGGTGGTAGAAATTAATGGAAATTACTTCCCACTGATTGGAGGCAATTAAGGTGACTCTTTTGGCCCTAAAAATAAACTCTTCATCTGGATGAGGCTCATTGAGTTCTTGGAGACTATGTTTCCTATTAATTTTGTATTTCTCTCTGCACAGTATATAGTGAGATAAGCACTAGATTTGGTATCAAGGCTCTAGATCAAATTTCAGTTCTGCTTCTTATCCTGGTCAGCTTAATTCAGTTTTCTGGGCCTCATTTTCTCTGTATGTAAAAAGAGAGAGTTACACAAGACATTCATAAGATTACCTTTGTCTTTAAATTTTGGTCTTACATTATGATTCCAAGTAGGTGTTCAATTAGTGTTGAATAAATCCAACAGAGATGATCTTTGACATTCCCATAAGCCCCTATTGCTCAAGAACAGTACCTTTAAAGAGCCCAATAAAGTGATGGGGTTAAATCTGTCTATACACACACACACACACACACACACACACACACACATACACACATAAATATATATATATATATATATATATATATATATATGTATACACACACACACACACACACACATACTTGGTTGCTTTTTCTTTTTCTTTAATTTTTTGAGCTAGCCTTTTTTTTCTTTCCATACTTATTGGAAAACCATGTTTTTTTTTTGTACAATCCAAAATAGGCAAATCTTTTTATGTACTCATACTAAATATTTTTTTAAACTTTCAACACCTTGTATTAGAAGAGAGCAGAAACAGTGTTTGAAAATATTAGAACAGAGAAGATCCAGAAGATATTTTTAAGATATTACCTACTTCATCATGTTTTCAGGACTGTTTTCAAACCATAGTTGAGAACGTAAACTACTGGAAAATGGTGGTAATAATTATTTTCTCATTTTTCTTTCTTTCTTTCTTTTGACCTTTTAAAAAACATTTTTCCAACTAGTTTTAAGTTCCTAGAGGGTAAGGACTATGTCTTATACTTTTTTGTCTTACCCTCCTATTAAGCCTGAATCAGTGCTATGCACATATTTGAGATTCAGATATTTGTTTACTGCACTTATTTCTGGCCTATCCCCAGACCATTTCTTTTTTGTTGCCACCTAATTTTGTCATTTTAGCATGTGAATTTCATACATGCAGAGACTGCTTCTCTTTTTTTTCTTTTTGAGTGGATTGGCATATAGAACATATTGAATTATTTTTTGAGTCGGGAGGCATATGGATTATATTATTGATTAAATTAAGATTGATGTTGGTAAACCAAGAGTGGACTGAAATTTGTAAAAATTGTAAAAGAAATTTGAAGCATATTATTAGGTAGTTTGTTTCAATTTTCAAAAAGCTTTTTAAAAATACAGTAATTGGATGGTTTTCAAGGAATAAAGCAAATGATATAGTGATTAAATGATAGAACTTTAGTCCTTCGAACTCAGGCCCTAATTTGTTTTATAGCTGCTACTAATAGAATTATTTTAAAAAGACTTGTAACAGGGCGGCTAGGTGGCGCAGTGGATAGAGAGATGGCCCGGGAGTCAGGAGTACCTGAGTTCAAATCCGGCCTCAGACACTTAATAATTACCTAGCTGTATGGCTTTGGGCAAGCCACTTAACCCCATTTGCCTTGCAAAAAAAAAACAAAAACAAAACAAACCTAAAAAAATAAAAAATAAAAAGACTTGTAACATTCACATTTGTTACCCAGTATAAATAAAAACCATGAGGAACTATTACTCTCTTAATTTTTCCTATCTAATTGTTAAAAATATTTAACATGGGGGTTTTAAGAATTTCTTAAGATTTAGTTATCAAAAAAGTCTCTTAAGATGTTGGTATCATGTTGTCATGGCAGCAATCCTCTTTCTGAATGCTTTAAAATGAAACTGTAAAATTGGGACCTTAAATAGTTGGGTATTCATTTTAAAATGGATTAAAGTCATGTGTATATTCTAAAGAAATGAAAGAAATGACATGAGTGGTATTGCTAAATTTTCTATCTCTTATTCAAATTTTGATCACTTTTAAAATGAAGGGCCTAAACTCTCATCTTATATTTCTTAGAATTTCATAACTACATCAATAGAGTAATACTCTTTCAAGATGGATAAATTGAACTGTTCTCCATTTTTTTTGTACATGGAATAAATTAAGGCAAAGTGTAGTAATTTGAATACTTTGATTAACTTGCTTATGGTCACAGAACAATATAGTTCCATAAATGGGAAAATAATACAAATAACTGTAAAAATCTCAGTATATTTGCTTGAGAATAGTTTTATTGAGTAAGAAATCATCAACAAATCACCCAGAGGCCTCTCTACTACCAGGAACCTAACTGGTAGAAAGTTAATGGAGAAATTGCCCTGAAATACAATCTGAAGGATGATATAGAGACCTAGAAGCTTCCCAGAAGTATCTATTACATTTGGCAGGTCACAAAATCTTACAGAGAATAGTTATGGAGTCAGAATTAGTGATGTTCATACTTCTGGCTCAACACAGGATCAAAAGGCATGACAGTACAATTAGATGAGGCCTTGGCCTCTCATTCACATTTTCTGACCTGCAGCTGACCTTTCATTGACGTAGTTAAGGGAAAAACTGCCCTTTCCTGGGAACTGTGTAACAACAAATATTCTGGATCTTTGTAACCTAAAATGTTTATTCATTGAGACTAAATTTCTAGATGAAGGGCAAATGTCAGTTTACAGTATTAATCTTAGATATTTTGCTTGTTTTTTTTAATTCCTGTTTAAATTTGTACTAAGTATAGTGAATTCCCTTGGGGGGGCATCCTTTGTTTTCAGGATATCAAATTACATAGGGGATATATATATATATATATATATATATATATATATATATATATATTCAGAAATGAAGGTGATAGAAAAATGCTATCAACATAAATTTAATCAAGGAAAATCTAGAAATAACATTTAGTTTTAGTCGCGTACTTAATATAATGTGCCCCTTAAATTCTTTTCTTGGTTAATATGAGAGAGAAGTTATTTGACAGGTCTCCAATTGTCAATCTTAGTCAGTAAACCCAGAACAAATCAGATACCTGCAGGTGAAATATTAAATGGAATTGAATCCATGGTAAAATATATATCTACCTATGAGTTTAATTTTGTTCTACTAAGGGAAAAGGGAAGATTTAAAATGAAAACTTGCTTAAAGAATTGAAAAACAATCAGAGGGAATTAAAAAACTGAAAAAACCCCTCTGTGTTTGGTATTTCATCACTCCCCCTAACCTTTAGGATCATTCGTTTTTTTCAATTTATTTTGTAATTTTATTTTTCATTATGAACCTTGATTAACACAGAATTTCAAAATATAAATAACAAAAATTAATTGTATATGAACTGGTGCACTTTTGTTACATACATCTTTTAAAAGTATATTTTAAAAAGTTAATTTAACCTTGTGGAACTAAGAAATTCAGATCTCAGTGTTCCCATTCAGAAAATATTATGTTCTAAATTCTCTAACAATTTGTTTAGTTCTATGTTTTTCTTTTTGTCCTTCTACTAGACTTATCAAGGTTTTAAAAGAAGAAAAGTAGTATCTTACACAATTATAGTGTTATTTTATATGTCTGTACAATTCACTTAACTTTTTATTTATGAATTTATCTCTTATACCAGTTTGTACATGTATATTCTTCACTGAAATTGCTTGGTTTCTTTTTTTAAATTTATTTTTATTAAAGATACTATTTGAGTTTTACAATTTTCCCCCATCTTGCTTCCCTCCCCCCACCCCCACCCCACAGATAGCACTCTGTCAGTCTTTACTTTGTTTCCATTTTGTACCTTGATCCAAATTGGGTGTGATGAGAGAGAAACCATATCCTTAAAGAGAACAGAATTCTCAAAGGGAACAAGATCCAGACAATAAGATATCTGTTTTTTCCCTAAATTAAAGGGAATAGTCCTTGTACTTTGTTCAAACTCCACAGCTCCTTATCTGGATACAGATGGTACTCTCCTTTGCAGACAGCCCAAAATTGTTCCCAATTGTTGCACTGATGGAATGAACTAGTCCTTCAAGATTGAACATCACTCCCATGTTGCTGTTAGGGTGTACAGTGTTTTTCTGGTTCTGCTCATCTCACTCAGCATCACTTCATGCAAATCCCTCCAGGCTTCCCTGAAATCCTGTCCCTCCTGGTTTCTAATAGAACAATAGTGTTCCATGACATACATATACCACAGTTTGCTAAGCCATTCCCCAATTGAAGGACATTTACTGGATTTCCAATTCTTTGCCACCACAAACAGGGCTTCTATAAACATTTTTGTACAAGGAATGTTTTTACCTTTTTCCCTCATCTCTTCAGGGTATAGACCCAGTAGTGGTATTGTTGGGTCAAAGGGTATGCACATTTTTGTTGCCCTTTGGACATAGTTCCAAATAGTTCTCCAGAAGGGTTGGATGAGTTCACAGCTCCACCAACAGTGTAATAGTGTCCCAGATTTCCCACATCCCTTCCAACAATGATCATTATCCTTCCTGGTCATACTGGCCAATCTGAGAGGTGTGAGGTGGTACCTCAGAGAAGCTTTAATTTGCATTTCTCTAATAATTAATGATTTAGAGCATTTTTTCATATGTCTATGGATTGCTTTGATCTCCTCATCTGTAAATTGCCATTGCATATCCTTTGAGCATTTGTCAATTGGGGAATGGCTTTTTGTTTTAAAAATATGACTCAGTTCTCTGTATGTTTTAGAAATTAGTCCTTTGTCAGAATCATTAGTTGTAAAGATTGTTTCCCCAATTTACTGCATTTCTTTTGATCTTGATTACATTGGTTTTATCTGTGCAAAAGCTTTTTAATTTAATGTAATCAAAATCATCTAATTGGTTTTTGGTGATGTTCTCCAACTCTTCCTTATTCATAAACTGTTCTCCTTTCCATAGATCTGACAGGTAAACTAGTCCTTGATCTTCTCATTTGCTTATAGTAGTGTTTTTTATGTCTAAGTCCTGTAACCATTTGGATCTTATCTTGGTAAAGGTTGTTAGTTGTTGGTCTAATCTAAGTTTCTTCCATACTAACTTCCAATTATCCCAGCAGTTTTTATCAAAGAGGGAGTTTTTATCCCAATGGCCAGACTCTTTGGGTTTATCAAACAGCAGATTACTATAATCATCTCCTGCTTTTACACCTAGTCTATTCCACTGGTCCACCACTCTATTTCTTAGCCAATACCAAACAGTTTTGATGACTGATGCTTTATAATATAATTTTAGATCGGGTAGTGCTAAGCCACCTTCGTTTGCACTTTTTTTCATTAAGTTCCTGGAAATTCTTGACTTTTTATTTCTCCATATGATTTTACTTACAATTTTTTCTAACTCATTAAAGTAATTTTTTGGAATTTTGATTGGTAGGGCACTAAACAGATAGTTTAGTTTTGGTAGAATTTTCATTTTTATTATATTAGCTCTACCTATCCATGAGCAGTTGATATTTGCCCAGTTATTTAAATCTGATTTAATTTGTGTGAGAAGTGTTTTATAATTGTTTTCAAAAAGATTCTGAGTCTATCTTGGCAAATAGACTCCCAAATATTTTACACTGTCTGAGGTTACTTTGAATGGAATTTCTCTTTCTAGTTCTTCCTGCTGTTTCTTGCTAGGCATATATAGAAAAGTTGAGGATTTATTAGGGTTTATTTGATAGCCTGCAACTTTGCTAAAATTGCTAATTGTTTCCAGTAGTTTTTTAGATGATTTCTTGGGATTCTCTAGGTAGACCATCATGTCATCTGTGAAGAGTGAGAGTTTTGTCTCTTCCTTCCCAATTCTAATTCCTTCAATTTCTTTTTCTTCTCTAATTGCTGATGCTAACATTTCTAATGCAATATTGAATAGTAGTGGTGATAATGGGCACCTTTGTTTCACCCCTGATCTTATTGGGAATGCTTCTAGCCTCTCCCCATTGAGTATAATGCTTGTTGATGGTTTCAGATAGATACTGCTAATTATTTTAAGGAACAGTCCATTTATTCCTACACTCTCTAGTATTTTTTTAATAGGAATGGATGCTGTATTTTGTCAAAAGCTTTTTCAGCATCTATTGATATGATCATATGATTTCTGATAGGCTTGTTGTTGATATAATTGAGTATACTAACAGTTTTCCTAATATTGAACCAACCCTGCATTCCTGGAATAAATCCTACTTGATCATAATGTAATATCCTAGTGATGACTTGTTGTAGTCGTTTTGCTAAGATTTTATTTAGGATTTTTGCATCTATATTCATGAGGGAAATAGGTCTATAATTTTCTTTCTCTGTTTTAACTCTTCCTGGTTTAGATAACAGTACCATATTGGTTTCATAGAAAGAGTTAGGCAGAGTTCCATCTTTCCCTATTTTTCCAAAGAGTTTATGTAGGATTGGAACCAATTGTTCCTTAAATGTTTGGTAGAATTCACTTGTGAATCCATCAGGCCCTGGAGATTTTTTTTTAGGGAGTTCAATAATGGCTTGTTGAATTTCTTTTTCTGAGATAGGGTTGTTTAGGTATTTAATCTCTTCTTCATTTAACCTGGGCAACTTACATTTTTATAAATATTCATCCATTTCACTTAGATTATCAAATTTATTGGCATAGAGTTGGGCAAAATAATTTCAAATTATTACTTTAATTTCCTCCTCATTGGTGGTGAGTTCACCTTTTTTTCATTTATAATACTAGCAATTTGGTTTTCTTCTTTCTTTTTTTTAATCAAATTGACCAGAGGTTTATCAATTTTACTTTTTTTCATAATAACAACTTTTGGTTTTATTTATTAATTCAATAGTTTTTTGCTTTCAATTTTATTAATTTCTACTTTAATTTTTAGAATTTCTAATTTGGTATTTGATTGGGGATTTTTGATTTGTTCTTTCTCTAATTTTTTTAGTTGAATGTTTAGTTCATTTATTTCCTCTTTCTCCAATTTATTCATATAAGCATTTAGAGCTATAATATATCCCCTGAGAGTCACTTTTAATGAATCCCATAGGTTTTGGTATGTTGTTTCATTATTATCATTATCTAGGATAAAATGGTTAATTCTTTCTATAATTTGTTTTTTGGTCCACTCATTTTTTAAAACGAGGTTATTCAGTTTCCAATTTGTTCTGGGTCTATATCTCCTTGGCCCAGTATTGCATATGACTTTTATTGCATTGTGATTTGAGAAACATGTATTCACTATTTCTGCCTTTCTGCAGTTGATCATTAGGTTTTTATGTCCTAGTACATGTTCAATTTTTGTATAAGTTCCATGTACTGCAGAGAAAAAAGTATATTCCTTTCTATCCCTATTCAATTTCCTCCATAAGTCTACCATATCTAATTTTTCTAATAATCTATTTACCTCCCTAATTTCTTTCTTGTTTGTTTTATTATTTGATTTATCTAGATCTGAGAGTGGGAGGTTGAGATCTCCCACTAGTAGACTTTTGCTATGTCTTCCTGTAGTTCTTTCAGCTTCTCCTCTAAGAATCTGGGTGCTGTCCCACTGGGTACATATATATTCAATATTGAAATGACTTTATTGTCTATGGTACCTTTTAGGAGGATAAAGTTTCCTTCCTTATCTCTTTTAACGCTATCAATTTTTGCTGCTGCTTTGTCTGAGATAAGGATTGCTACCCCTGCTTTTTTTACTTCAGCTGAAACAAAATATATTTTGCTCCAACCTTTAACCTTTATTCTATATGTATCTCTCTGCTTCAAATGAGTTTCTTGTAAGCAGCATGTTGTAGGATTCTGGTTTTTAATCCACTCTGCTATTTGCTTACATTTTAAGGGAGAGTTCGTCCCATTCACATTCAAGGTTATGATTACTAATTCTTTATTGCCCTCTGTGCTATCTTGCTTCTGTTTGCATTTTTCCCCCTTTCCCCGCCTTTTATCCATATTCCCCAGTATTTTGTTTCTGAATACCACCCCCTTCAGTGTGTTTGCCCTCCTATATCACACCCTCCCCTTTCTTTCCCCTTTCCTTTTTTCCCTTTTTTCCCTTTTCCCTTCCGTTCCTTTTGTTATTTCCCCTTATTTCCCCCACTCCCCTTCCCTTTCTCTGTCCCCCCTCCCCTTTTCCCCTTTTAATACTTGAAAGGTTAGATGTTTTATAAGTTAACTGAGTATGTGCAGGTTGACTTTAAGCCAAGTCTGATGAGAAGAAGATTCAGGTGT
Organism: Macrotis lagotis; assembly: GCF_037893015.1. NCBI lineage: Eukaryota > Metazoa > Chordata > Mammalia > Peramelemorphia > Peramelidae > Macrotis > Macrotis lagotis. Next base: position 110,902,603 of record NC_133662.1, read on the forward strand.
TTCTCCTCTGATCCCTTCTTCCCCACTGTTACCATAGGTTTTTTGTACCTCTTAGTGTAATGAGATTTGTCCCATTCAATCCCCTCCCTCCTCTCATCTCTTTCCTGTCCCCCTTTTTGGGGAGGTAGTATACTTTTTTAGATCATTCTATCTATGTCATAGAAAATTCTGAGTGTCTGTCCCTTCTAGTTTAGTATATTCTATTGAATAAAGTCAAAATTCCTGAGAGTTATTAGAGTCTTTCTCCCCAGTGGGGTTAAAGCCAGTTACATCCCATTAGATAGCAGTCTCATGGATAGGTCATGTATGTCCATCGTTTCTGGCTAGGTATATTCTCTCTGTTAGAGTTACATTTCTCAGGATTTATGAGAGTTCCCCCCCCCACCCCCATGCTGGGATATAGCCAGTTTCAACTTACTGGATTGCATTTTTTTTCCTTTTACAGCCCCCCCCCCCCTTTTTTTTACCTTTTCATGTGTCTCTTGAACCTCCTGTTTGATGTCCAGATTTTCTGTTTAGCTCTGGTCTTTTCATCAGAAATTTTTGGAATTCTTCCATTTCGTTAAATGCCCATCTTTTTCCCTAGAAGAGAAGGCTCAGCTTTGGAGGAAAGTTGATTCTTGGCTGCATTCCAAGCTCCTGTGCTCTTTGAAATATCTTGTTCCATGCCCTTCGATCCCTTAAAGTTGATGCAGCCAGGTCCTGCGTGATCCTTACTGTGACTCCTTGATATTTAAATTGTTTCTTTCTGGCTGCTTGCAGGATTTTCACTTTTATCTGATAGTTCTGGAGTTTGGCCACAACATTCCTTGGTGTTTTCCTTTTAGGATCTTTTTCTGGTGGGGATTGATGTACTCTTTCAATAACTACTTTGCCCTCCAATTCCATGACGTCAGGGCAGTTTTCCATCACTAGATCTTATAATATTAAGTCCAGGCTTTTTTTTCTCTTCAATGTTTTCAGGAAGTCGTATAATTTTCAGATTGCCCCTCCTCGATCTATTCTTGAGGTCAGTGGTTTTTGGTGATGAGGTATTTTACATTTGCTTCTATTTTTTCTATTTTTTAAATTTTGTTTAACTGACTCTTGCTGTCTCATGGAGTCATTAGTTTCTGTAGACTCCATTTTGGGGGGGGGAGTTTTCTTCATTAACCTTTTGCAACTCCTTTTCCAGTTGGTCAGTTCTACTTTTGAAAGAGCTTTCCATTTGCCCAATTGAGGTTTTGAGAGAATTAATTTCTTTTTGCATTTGCTCATTTGAGGATCTGAGAGATTTATTCTCCTTTTGTGTTTGTCCAATTGTACTTTCTAAGGTTTTGTTTTCTTGTTGCAAGGTATTAATTGTCTCTCCCAAATTTTTAAGCTCCTTCCTTATTTCTTCAAGGAAGTCTTTCTGTGCTGGAGACCAGATTGTATTCTCCTCAGAGGTTCCAGGTCTCTCTGAATTGGGGTATTTCCCTTCCAGGAATTTTTCTATGGATCCACCTTTCCTCTGACCCTTCTTCATGCTAAGACCTTGAGTTGGGGGTGGGGGGCTTGTTCACCTGGGCTTGGGATCGCTAAAGGCTTTACTGAGTGCAGTTTCTCTGGCTGGCCAGTAAGAGGTGCTGGTTGCTTTCTTTGGAGTGTCTGTGACCTTGGTTGAGAGGCCTTCTCCCTTTGCTTGAGGGAAGGAATTGGAGTTATTGAATTCTTTTGCCTTCAATCAGTGGTGGGCTTTACCCTGGCCTGAGGTCATTCCTCATCTGGGCTGGTTCTTTTGCTCACACACCTGGGCCTGAGGTAGAAGTAATTTGTAATTGTTTGTTTTGGAGGAGGCCTAGTGCAATGGAGGCTGGACTCAGAATTTCTCAGACAGGAGGAGCCCAGCGATGGTGTCTGCAGCTCTCCTGCACCAGACCTCTCCCCGCAGCTCCTTCCCCAAGCTCCAGGGGGATAGCACCAACACCAGCGCCTCTGCTTCCCCGCGGACCCAAGCCCCTTTCATCCAGCCCCACCGCTGATCCAGCAGGTCCGGCTCTCCGGCCCTCAGACTCCTGGTTCCAATTCAGCTGTTAATCTGGCTGATCCGGGGCTGATCCTCCCTCTGAGCCCAGACTCACCCCCTGGTGCTCAGCCAAGGCTTCTGCGGGAGACAAATCCCGAGGTAGATGTTCTTTCTCCTGGCTTTTCTTTCTGGGTTTTGTGGTTCGGATTTCTTTTAAGAGGTTTGTTTCATGTGATAGATGGGGAAGAGATCAGGAGACTTTAGAACTGTGCCTGTCTTCTCTCCGCCATCTTGGCCGGAAGTCCCCTTTATGATCATTCTTAGAAATTTAGTTATGTGATATACTTCTTTTTTCACAAGCTTTTTTCTATAGACTTTTAAACTCAGTGGTACCCTTCACATTATCTAGTCTGAATTCTTCATTTTTCCAGTGAGAAACTGAGGCTAGAAACTGAAATGTCTTGCCCAAGGCTACCCAGGAGATTAAACCTAGCTCTTTAAACTTTAAATCAAGAGATTTAAAGAAGGGAAGAAGCATATTTCATTGTTTTGCCTTCTTTATCTATTTTCCATCTGTGAACAAGTTTTCTCTGATGGCATTGAAATATCTTTTCCTCTCTTCTCATTGCTGTCCACCTTCTGTCATAGCTAAAGTGAAACCTTTACCTCACTAACTTTTCAAATGCAAGGTACCTCTGAAAGACCATTTCATGTATTAATTCTTTTTAAAAAATTTTTTTAATTTATTTAAGGCAATGGGATTAAGTGAGTTGCTCAAGATCACACAGCTAGGTAATTATTAAGTGTCTGAGGTCAGATTTGAACTCAGGTACTCCCGACTCCAGGGCTGGTGCTCTATCAACTGCAGCACCTAGCACCCCTCACATATTGATTCTTATACTAGACATCTCCATCTAGCACTTTCCTCCCTTTTCTGTGTTTGACCCTTTTTTTTTCAAATTCATTTTTCTTCCCATGAACCTGGTTCATATTTTTGCCCTTCATATTATCAGCTCCTAAAAAGGTGAATATCATAAGGCAAAAGATTCTATTATCATCTTTTCTTTTTTTCAGTCTTTTATTATTCTCTCTGAACTGTTTTATCCATAAATGAGCAAACCCAGAACTCTGGGAAGGAGAAAAGATAGTGTAAATTTGCTTTTGGTGTTTGTGTTGGGGTGTGTGTGTGTGTGTGTGTGTGTGTACTCATGAAATGATTGATATGCTAACTTTTATTCATGCATTGATTAACTCCTTATTTTGAGCTTAAAACTTCTGACTGTTAGTCTTTAAGCATCTACCCTCAACAGCTGTTAGAAAAAAAAGGAATATAAGTAAATATGCTATTGTATAATTAACTTTTTTATTGAGCAACTTCTTTCCAGACCTGGGTCACTTTAAAATTTACCTGCAGAAAGGTGGTTTTTCATATATAACATATAGTTTAGGGGAAAATATTTTTATCAAAGCTTGTTTGAATTCAAAAATCTAAAGTCTTTAAAGTTTAAAATATTGAGTCAGTCACTATCAAATAAGTGCATTCATTCTTTCATACCAACAGAATGTTATTTATCAAGAACTATTATTCTAGCACACTAAATAGTAATTTTTGACTTGAATTACTATCCCTCCAAATAGTATTTAGTTTGTACTTCAGAAAGTGCTAATTGCATTCTTTGTTTTTTTTGTAAATTGAATGGGGAGATTCTAGCTCATTTAGTATCCCCAAGCACTAGGATGAGCTCAATTAAGTCTGATGTTAATTAGCTAGCTTTTACTATTCAGTATTTTGTTACTAGACAAAACCTGTTTCTCAGAGGTCAGATTTTTTACCTGGTTTGATTTCATCTACTTATTGGGTAAACCAGAGGATCATTCCATCTATTGAACTTAGAAAATATTCCTTAAACCTATAAAGGATAGAATAATTAAACAGTTGGAATAAAGTTATTTTACATGTCAAAGGCAGCAGATTATAAGTAAAAATATTCCAAATAAAAAACAATGTGACTTTCTAATAACTAAAAATTTATACTTCCAGCTTCTCTTTCTCGTTCTTCTTCCTCCTGTTTTTAATTTCTTTCCTTTTGATGTATTTCTCCCATCTCCTTTTTTCTTTTTTTCTCTTTCCTCTTCGCTCTCCATTTTTTCTTTTATTATAATTTGTTAAATTTTATGTGTTCTAGGTTTAAAAAGTGAATTAGCATTTCTCTTTTATCCATAAAAAACACAATTCAAATTAAGTTATTTTCTCTCACTAGCCCTCATTTGTTACTTTTGTGAATCTTATCAGGAAAGAAAGCTACCTTTAACACTTTAAATTTGTGGGAGGATTTTTTTTTGTTTTGACTAGATTTGTGATTTTACCTGTTGGGTTCATCCTAGTGAGGAAACTCACTCTATCAGTGTAAGTCAGCAGCTAATTTTTAACTTATATTAGGGAGTTACCTGAGGCATTGAAATATTAAAGGGTCACAAGAATAAAGGAGAATTTCAACAGTTCCTTTAATACTTTGGATAGACAGATCCATAAATATCTTAAATGCATAAAAGTCTTTTTTATAAGCAAATCTTTGAATATGTTGTAGTGTAGAAAAAGCAGTAGCCAGTCAAGCTAAAAGATGAATTTGAATAAGAGTTCTGACACTTGGGAATTCAAGTTGCCATATGCTGTGAGCCAGAGGTGTCAAGTTTATGATGATATGAGTTGAAAATAAGGATTTAAGATAAAAGCTAGATAATTACCTATGGAGTAGGTATTATAGAAAATTATAGTGGAAGGGTTGGTTAGCTTATTGTGGGAGTTTTTTTTTGAGGGTGAGAATTAGAAGAGAAGCATGGGAATAAGAGAACTGTCCATGGGCAAGGAGAGAGGGGTTTGAACAATAGCAGCAGGGGTTAAGAGTTACTGGGATGGGGTGGGTACAATGGGACAGAAGCCTGTTTGGCTTTTAGGAATGAATTTAGCTAAGCTGTCATTATGGTCTTTAGTGCCCTAAGGATTGGGCAGCTGTGTGTTACTGGAGTGCTGTGAGGAATGAATGGTTGAGGGTGAAGTATGGTATTAAGGGGTTCCCAGACTGTGGTATAGCTAGCCCTGTGGAGTTGGGTGTAGCCAGAGAGGGGTGCCTGTAATTCTGGGAATATATTGGAATGGCTGTTTCAGGAAGGAGGCAAGGAAAGGCAATCCTTGTGGAACTATAAGAGGCTATCTTTGTATGTTTGATTGTCTCTGTAATCATCCTTTCACTGGTGTCAATTCTGGAGTCCTGTATTAGTGGATTAAAAGTTCTTTTTATGCATTGTCCAAGAGGTGGAATTGATCTCAACTAATCACAAGATGTTTCCTGTGAGTTCATCTATCTTTCATCCAACAGCAAAAAGCTTTTTCAAATTTATTAAGTTTGTACAACACTGTGATATTGTAAGAGAAAAATTCTTTAATACCCAGATTACTTATTTGGTTGATCAGTTAGCTGGGGAGGTAGTATAACCTTACAAAATTATCAGGAAAGAAGCTAGTATAGGGAGAAACTAAAGTTAAGAGCAGGGTTGTCAGGAAGCAATTCACTTTGTAGCCAATCTACCCATGGTAAAGAAGTGTTACCTCTTCATCAGTCTTGATCAAATTATTTTGTGAACTTTAAAGTTCCTATACATTTCATGTTATTATCATCATATCTGTATGCTTGGCTTTGCAAATTATTAATAGACATGAATGTAGATACAAGTTCTGTGTTCATACAGTTTCTGGGTTTGTCTTGGGAGTTAGGGATTTAATATTATCTGCAGTTACTTTAAATGGAATTTCTCTTGGGCTTTGTTGTTCATATATAGAAATGCTGTTGATTGATTTGGGTTTATTTTATAGTCAGCTACTTTGCTGAATTTATTAATTGTTTCAGGTAGTTGTATTTTTTTAAGGCATGGGGGTTAAGTGGCTTGCCCAAGGCCACACAGTTAGGTACTTATTAAGTGTCTGAGGTCGATTTGAACTCAGGTTCTCCTGACTCCAGGGCTGGTGCTCTATCCACTGTGCCACCTAGCTGCCCCTCAGGTAGTTTTTAAGATGATTTTATCAGGTTCTGTAAGTTTACCATCATCTCATCTGCAAAGAGGGAAAGTTTTGCTTCCTCGTTGCCAATTCTAATTCCTTCAATTTCTTTTTCTTCTTTTATTGCTAAAGGTAACATTTCTAATACTATATTGAATAGTAATGGTGATAATGGGCATCTTTGTTTCATAGTTACATTTTTTGACAGTTAAATTGTTTATTGAGTTTTCTGCTCTACAATGCAGCACAGTCTCTGGCACATTGAACATATATTCCATTTGAAAGTATGCATACTACCCTGCCTTTTTTTTTGTTAGTACATACCAGAATCATTTTGAGCAAAGCTTATTTTTCCAACTGAAAAAAGCAGAACTCTAAATTGTTTTTTGATTTAAAGACAGCTGCACCTATCCATGGGTGACTCAGATATCTCTGGAGTTTTTTCAAGTACATTTTAAAATATAACCCCTATTAAAACTCATCTATATGTATTTCCCCTTTACAAATGGAGAGGTACATGGCAAAATTTTATGTTCTCGAAACAGGCCTGAATATTAGTGATAGGATAATTACATGAATATTAAGAAAAACTCCCTCACACTTTTTGAATGTTTATAAATTCAGTAAATTGCTCCTTAATTGCTTTAATGGTATTTTTCCAGTGAGAAAAACACCTTTTTTCTATTTAAATGACAGTTATGATTTGGGGAAAAAAAGGTTTCTGAAATGATGCTTATGTGATGGTTTCTTTTCATTTTTTAATCAAAGGCAAATAAAGAAGTAAAAACTATTTTAATAATATTTTTGAGCTCTGGAGGAAATTTTAAATTTTGCAATGTGGATCATTATAAATCAGCAGGTATTGCTAGTTTTAAAAGTGTTTGCTAAATAATTTTTCATGTATAAAATTTTAATAATGAAAAACAGTGTAGATAAAGAAACAGCCTTAGCATGATGAAGAACTTATTTAGGTCTTTATTCTTATACACACTGACTGTATGTATGGTCTTGTACCATACAATGACAAAGGCAAATTAGATTATAAATTGGAAAGCAGTTGCCCATCTTCATTGGTAAAAGGAGTTAGTTTCCTCATTGGAAATCCCCCCAAAATTAATGACTTCTGGTTTGGTCCCAAAATAATGATAATAATTATTATTATCTTTATGCTTTTTCCTTTAGCTACAGTGATTAAATTTAAAGAATAGCCCTCTAATTACATTTTTCTACTTTTTGGTATTTTAATCAATCTTTTTGTTGTTGAAGGAAAGAGGTGTGCTGATTTAATAAATGAAAGTAGACTGATTTTTTTAAAACTCCTTTGTCTCTGATTCTTTTAGAAACATTGTTGAATGATTGTGTGTCTTTAAAATGAAGTAAATGGGAATACATGATAAAGAACTGGAAGTTTTCATTTTCTTAAATGCTTTTCTTTATTTTCCTGATTAATATGTATATACATTGATGTAGGTACTCCCTTCAGTGGTGCAGATAGCAACTTTTTCAGACCTGTCTATCCTACCTGGGTCTTGACCATGTCCCCCAATAAATCCTTCTCAGTAAGTTCACCAATTATTTTGACCTTTCTTTTTATCTCTTGATATAATGTGATTCCAGTAGAGCACATGCTAATCCATCAGTTAATCCTGGCTCTTCATTTTTCAGTCATTTATTTCATTGGAAATTTGATTTTATATATCATTTGTTAATAATTAGTTCTTCATTTGTAAATGCTATATTTACTGACGCTCAGCTTGTAGGCCTTATTGCTCTTTTTTGTGATGTGCAGTTTTAATTCTTTGGATACAGAAATTGCATGCACTTCATAATCATATGGCATTATCAGAAGAATATTGATGTAAAAAATGGACCTTTGTTTCAGGGAGAAGTTCTGGGGTCATTAAAAACACTGTAGTTTCTGAAATTTAGTTCAACCTACTTTCCTTCTTGTCCGTTCTGGGCCTGGGTTCTCTGGCAATACAACTGCGTATCACAGTCTGGACCAGGGGTGGGGAATGGTTGTTTTTCTGCCAAGGGCCATTTGGAAGTTTATAATGTCATTCATGGAGTATATCTGGTCAAAAATGTAATTAATGCACCCCTAAAAACTGCTAGATTTATTGAATTTCAAGTCTGGCTTTTGGTTGCCTCAGCAACATCACACCAGTACAACCCTGGGGTTTCACTGGTATTGCTAAGTAGGTCAAACTCCTTTGAAATCTCATTTAGGAAGTATTACAATATTCTGTGGTTTGATACTAATGAATACTATGTCATTTACAAAAAAGGAGTATTTGGAAGTTTTTACTATCTACAAGAATTCCCTGTACTGTTTGAATTCTACATTAAACATTGCCCATGACAGTTGCAAATGCCATTGGTGGACCTATCCCTTGCTTGCTATTTGTAAGCAGAGGGTCACTGAATGAAATTCTCTTTTTGAAGAGTCTTGTATTAATCAATCCATCACTTTTTATTAAGCTCCTACTGTGTTCCAGGAACTGTGCTAAGAATTAGACAATCCCTGATAGAGTGAATAAATATAGACACAAAATAGCTAAATACAATGTAGTTTTAGAAGAAGGACTAGAATTACCACATTTGGACTCTAGGATCACAGTCCTCATTTTCAATGATGAAAAATAGAGTTTATTATAGGAATCATGACAGAATTTTTCCATTTTTTGGTCTGTTGTCCTTCCAGTTCTATTCCCAAGTAGTTTAAGAATTATTTGACTTAATTTTTTTCTTTTAATTTTAAAATTTATTTTTATAATTTAAAACCTTATTTTTAAATCATTTCCAAATTATCTCTCACACTTTACCTCGTGTCTTATCAATTGAGAAGGCCAGAAGGATGATATCCATTATACTTATGAAGTCATACAAAACCTATTTCTACATTAGCTGTATTCTGAAAAAAAAAAGCAAGGAAAAATAAATGAAGAGGAAAAATATGGTTCAGTCTGCTTTCTCAGTTCATCAGTTCTCTATCTGAAATTAGAAAGCATTGTTTATCATGATTCCTTTGGAACTTAATTGGGTTTCTGACCAAGTTCTCTATAAACTTTTCCCCTACTTCTTCCCATTTTATGAAACAGTACTCATCATCTTCCCTTGCTTTCCACCATTTTCTGTAGTAAGATCTTACAAATAATACTTAACTTTCATATTTCTCTATCTTGCAAATAGATCAGACATTTGCTAGACAAGGCCATTTCTGGATTTCTTTTGTTTCTTCATTGTAGAAACTGATTTACATTGATTAAATATCATTAGCAAATGGTGATAGTCTGTGCTAATGTTTATACTTCTATCCATTTCCCATTTAGGGACAATAAGCAGTACCTTCTTTAAATAAAAAAAGGTTGGAGTTATTTTTAATTGCATGCTGTATCTAATGATTTTTATCCAAGTGTGTGAGGATTTTAATCATTTTACTAACAAGTCAGTGGTTACAGACTGCTTCATGGGAAATGACTCCTATATGTGTTGATGTTATCATAGGAGTCAAAGCACTGTGTTGGTATCAGTTGTATTCTTCATTTGTTGAGGAACATCACCTATTAATGTTCTTATTAACTATTTGAAGTTTTGCAGTATGTCAGGAGAGTCTACACCAGCAGAACTGTAGCTTTCTGATTGTAATTCCCTGCTTCTCCCAAACAGGTCAGCAGACTTTTATGAGCCCTTGTGAAGAAGGTTCTGTATCTTTGTATTACTATCCATAAATGAAAGAATTACTTTAGAATCTTAATCCATGTGTTGACTATCATCTTCTAATTTAATTTTATAAGTATCTAATTTTTGTTTTTTTGCAGGGCAATGGGGTTAAGTGACTTACCCAAGATCACACAGCTAGGCAATTATTAAATGATGGAGGCTGGATTTGAGTTCTATCCACTGCACCACCTAGCCATTCCTATAAGTGCCTACTTTTTTAATAGGAGTCCTTTTGCTGTTTGTTTAAACTTATTTAGAAAATTCAGTGATATAAAATGTTCCTCTCTGAAGTCCTACTCTGATGCTTTAGTATGTATTGAAGTGACTCTAAGTTCTGGAAAGACTATACAAGTATATGACAAGAACAGCGATAAAACAATAATACTAGTAATAATAACAAAACTAAAAATAATAGCTAGCATTTATATAGTGCTGTAAGGTTTTCAAAGTGTTTTGCATATTTTCTTTAATTTGATCATCAAAAGAACACTGAGGAGTGAATAGTATTATTGTCCTCATTTTACATATTAGGAAACTGAGGCTCACAGAGTTAGTAAGTACATGAAGTAAGATTTGTATTCAGGCTTTCCTGATTACAAGTTCCACAGTCTATCTGTTATGCCACCCACCTCCCTCAGCACTATTTAATATATATTCAATACTGTACTAAACTGGAACTTTTACTAAATGAAGACTTAGTAATAACATTCTGAATAATTGCTGATTCAAAGGTCAAATCATAGAAATAATTAATTAAATGTATGAATGAGATAATAATGAAGATAGCATATCAACATTTCTGGGTTGTGGCTAATAATAATTATCCTTCAGTTCAAAGAAGAACATGCTTACCACATTATGATGGTACCACTAGCACAATATGTTTATTATAGTGAGGGGTATGTTGTGCAAAGACATCTTTTTCATTTGCCTTTTTCAGAACCATTTCACCCCATGACCTGATTTAATAGAGAAATGTTATTTCTGAACACATACATGAACAAAATAGGAAATTATGAACAAAATGAATATGTAAATGAAAATATAAAAAAGTAAATAAATCTAAAGAGAACATTTATATAAATAAGAGGAGATATAGATTAAATAGAAAACAAAAAATTATCTAGTTGATAAAACTATATTAAAAATTATCATAGTTCATCAACTTTTACTCAACCTAATCAAAAGAAGAAGCAAGAATACCAAATTACCAAAGTAAAAAAATGAACAAGGTGAAGACAAAAGAAATAGATAAGTAAAAATAATTATCAGAACCTACTGTAAACATTATATACTAACAAAAATTAGAATTTGCTTTTAAGTAATTACTTAGAAAAATATAAAATACTCAAATTAATATGAAGTAGAAATCTTAGATACTTCAATCTCAGAAATTGAAATTAAAGTAGCTGTAATATTATTGACCAAAGATAAGGACTGGAAATTGGGGATAGAGTACATTTTCCAGAGAGCTCGTTCATCTATATAAAGAACAATGAATGCTTATACTATAAAAATTAATCTAAAAAAGTTCTATACTAAATCCCTTTTATGAATCAACTGCATTCCTAGGGAAAGATAAAGTAAATAAAAAAGAAAACTGTAAATCAGTATCACTAATGGTCATTTCTATATGAAAATTTTGCATAAAATCTGAGCTAGAAGTACTTCAGTATTCAGATATTCAAATGTTTCTGTATTCTCATTGATTTGGAAATTCCTTCCGTTGATACATATTTACAACCCATTCTTTGCAAGTACTATCAAGTTTACCACAGTGGATTCACTCAACATGATTTAAATCTTCCTTAATTTCTCTTAACTTTGGCAGGATACTAATAGAGCATGCTAAATATCCACCTGTCATCATTTGTCTTTTCCATGTGACCATTCTACCTTCCTGTCATATAATTTGTTAATGACACATTTTATTTGTATTCTTCTTTGAAATTCCTTATTGGTTATATGTGGCAACATGCTCAAAGTTACAGCTCTCAATTGCCATCTGTATGATACTAATTTTTAATTTCATGGAGACTATTGTATTCTATGTGTTATTGCCATATAGTGAGTGGCGCAGGTAGAATATTACTATTGAAAAGATGGATTTCTTCCCTTTGAAAGTTCAGGGTCTTTAAAACTTTGCATTTTCCCCAAGGCAATCCAGCCCACCTTCTTCAAATCTGGGTCTAATTAATTTTTCCCTGTGTACCATCTTTCCCAGAAGGTATGCAAAATGATTTAACATTAGGAAAATAATTAAGAAATCATATGAAAACCAAAAATAATGAAAATCATGTGATTATATTACTAGATATAGAAGATCCTTTGACAAAGTTGACATTCATTTATGCCAAAAACCCTGTAAAAATATAGATGAACGGCTATTTTAATATGGTAAAAAGCAAGTATTTAAAACACAAAGTTCGCATTATTTGCAGTGTTGAAACTCTAGAAATTTTTATTAAAGACACGAGTGAAGCAATGTATATGAAGAATTCAGAGAAGTATGGACAGACATCTGATCTCATGCAGAGTGGAATAATTAGAGCAAGAAATTAACGTACCTAATGCCTAAGCAATATAAATGGAGCATCAGGGAAGTGATGCCATGACAAATGATTTGGATTGGAGTGAGAGGGTACTGTGCTAAGTCACCAGCCTTATTTTCTCCCCCAGAGTTAGTAAGAGTAGGTGGTGCAATGGATAGAACACTCGCCTTGAAGTCAAGCGGATGGAAGTTCGAATCCAGCCTCAGACACTTGGCATTTACTAGCTGTGTGACCTGGGACAAGTCACCTAACCCTGACTGCCTCATTTCCCAGGCTATCTCTAGTCATCCTGATTCATATCTGTCTATGGGACTCAGATAACTCTGGAGGAGAAAGTGAAACTAGTGAGTTAGCCCATCAACCCCTTACTCAAATTCAATTCATGTACTTGTCATGGCACCTCCTCCCTGATGATGTGGTCTTCAAGAATGAAGGACAAAAAAAACCAAAACAAAACATAAATGAAAAGAATGGGGAATAAACCAAATTGAGTGCTATGTAATTAAAGTCATCAAAGAGAATGTTATAGAAAAGTCAAAAATTTATATTCTTTGCAAAGATAGGATCTGTGACAGTGAATGATCATGTATTTGGTCAGTCTTGGTGATATGTGGGTTGGTTTTGCTGAACTGTTTTTTTCCTCCCAGTTTCTATTCCAAAGGTTGCCTTATTTTTTTTTTTTTAGTTTTTTTGCAAGGCAAATGGGGTTAAGTGGCTTGCCCAAGGCCACACAGGTAATTATTAAGTGTCTGAGCTCGGATTTGAACCCAGGTACTCCTGACTCCAGGGCCGGTGCTTTATCCACTGCACCACCTAGCTGCGCCACGTGGTGGTTTATATACATATACATACATACACACACACACACATACACACATATATATATTCTAAAGCATATTGCCCATGTTAATTTGAGTATAAAAGGTGGGGTTCAAAGTATCTTCATTGCAGATATTTGTGACCCTTAATTTGTGACCTGTAATTGGTTGTGATTGTTGTGAATTTCAAACAACAGAGAGCTTACAGAGGAAGCCCTTTAGTCAATCAAATTTATGTTCTGTTGGAGATTTATGATAAAATATTACACAGGAATCACATGGAATGAAAAGTAGTGAGGTGCATCAATGGAGGGAGGTAGTGACCACACTTATGAGATTATACTTCTTCAAATTTAAATCAACCAGAAATTGTAATTGGTACCCAGGGATTAATCAATCTTTAAGCACCTGTACAAATTTGCATATGACTTCCAAACCAAATGTCATTTAGATAAAATTCTGCACATTCAATTGATGGACTGAAACCCCCACCCCCAAACCCAGGACATAGGGGTTTTTGAGTGTTGACTCTTTGTTTTACTAGTTGCATAGAGAAGAACAAATTGTAATTTCTTTGGTCCTGTTTCCTCATATGGAAAAGGAGTGGGTCAGTCTAGATTATCTCTAAATCTTATGAGTCTAAGATACTGAGAAAGCACAAATATCTATGAGACATACCAGAAGCGAAGTCTTTCACAGTAGCAATCCCTCTAACCCTCTACTCTGTCTCAGGAAAAGTACAAAATGAACAAGTTAATCTTGTTGTTCTAATCTAGGTTGTTCTCTCTTTGAGAGAAGTTGTATTCTTTCCTGATGAAAATATCCTTGATGTACTTGACAAATGATTCTGTTAATAGGAAAACCTGCACCGGACAGATAGCTGAACTCTGTAGCATAACACGTTTTCCAAGTTTATGGTTCAGATCAGAGTGTTTCTTCAACAAGTAATTTGAAGTGCTTAAAGTGTATCCCCCAAATAGGACAGTGAAAACCAAATGTGTTGGCCCAGATGTTTGTAATGATAGACACAACTCTAAATAAACAGAAATTGCATTTCCTTCTTAGTTGATGTAAACAGTATTCACTTTGTATTACTGTTTTAAATTCATGACTATATATGCAATTCATCCTCTCATCTTTTTATGTCACCCTATAAATCCTCATTCTTCAAGTCTCCAAACCCAGAATATTTAAAAATAGTTTTCATTTCATAGTCTTCTCAAAATGATGTGATATAGATGTCATGCTAATTCACTTTGTAATATTGTTGTAATTTTATGACCATATAGCAATTCATTCTTTCATCTTTTATATATCATCATATATATAACATACTATATCATATATATTATATGTACATACAATATATTATATGTACATATAATATATATCTATATATGTATACATAGAACAGTAAATTATGGTAGAGTGTGAGCTCCTTGAGGACAGGGTCTATTTCACTTTTATCTTTTTGTCTTCATAACCTTGCACTATACCATACACATGCTAGTTGTTTAATAAGTACTTATCAATTGACTGAGAGAATGAATATAACATTTGTGAGACTGAGAGATAGGAGTTGGCAGTAGGGAGTTGACTGATCGTAGGGTTTGTGTTAGGGAACAGTGAAGGACAAGTTCTGTCAGTAGGATAAGACTGGATCCTATTTTTTTTAAAAACCAAGACAAAGGAAAAATATTATACGTTGGCACACTAAACAAAAAGAGAGAAATGCATTACTCACTATTCCTGAGTTTCATGATGCTCTCCACTCCTTAACCTCTGATCACTCCTTCCTCTACTCAGTGCACAAATAATCAGAGCAAACTTAGACATTCCTCCCAAGACATTCCTGCCCCCTCCTTCTGCTTACCTGGTCCCTTCCTTAGCCAATCACTAAATTTTCTTTTAATGGCACTCTTGATTCTTCTTCTATCAATGCAGATACTTAAACCCCCACACACTTACTATCTCTCAGTTTTCCTTGCCTTTGCAAATGATCAGGCCATCTTCTGTTTGACAAATAGTAGAGGGAGAATGAGGAAAAATCTTATTTATATACTTGTCAAGTTGCTTTTTTTTCCTATCTGATGGAAAGAGGAAAGAGTTTACTTGTTGCTCTGATGGGTTCAGAGATTCAAAGCAGGAAGCTTTGGACAAGAGAAGGCTGCAAAATGTATTTATACAGTTCTATCTCAAAGGACCAGTATGTGCATATTATATGTTAATTCCCTGTCTCAAGCCATTTTTAGTTCCTCAAGATCAAATATTCCAGTGTCTGATTGAGACTGTAGCAAAAAATTTAATTTTCTTTGCTGTTTTTAAAATCAGTAATGTATTATATATTTTGTATTTTATGACATGCTTCAAAATTTTGTACTTAGGATATGATCCTAAAATAGTATTGGCATCTAAATGAATGTGTAATTGGCTATACACCCTGATATCTCTCATTTTTTTCTTGGAAGGAAATGGAAAACTAGGGAGATTTTGGCATGATTTTATTGGTAGTCACTCCCCCCTCTCAATTTTACTTATGGTAGATCTCTGTACCATGTGTAATGTATTAGTCATGTATAAAGGTTCACTTTTCAGCTGTTTCTGAATTAGACAAAAATGAGATTCTTTTTATTTTAATGGTTTTTTTACTTTAAATATTATGTAATTTAAAAAAATAGTTCATAGAAGGAAAATAAAAAAAAAGCTTATTTGCAAGAATAAATGACACCTAAATACAATGCCATATTATTCTATTTTAATAAAGTGATTTAAAATTCTCTGATTTATGTTGTTTAAAACTAAATAGCCAAGCTAAATTTTATATTTCATTAGGAGAATATATTACATGAATGATTAAAACAAATGGTTTTTCTGCTCTTGTTATTTGTTATTGTTAGTTCTACTCTCTCCCAACCATGGTCACTTCACCTCTTCTTAGACACTTTTATAATACTGGACTCTGGATAATTGTTCCTTATATCTCTGGTTAATTGCCTCTTGACCCAGCTTATAAGTAAAAAAGATAAAAGTATTTTTTCACTCCAGTTTTGGGTTCTCTGATAGAATAATGTGATTTAAAATGGAAATTTAGCTATTATGTTGAGAACCTCCAGAGAGAAGTTCATAGACCACACTTTGAGAATCTCTGTATTTCACCACACTAAATTATAAAAGTAATTTAGAGCAATGTTTCTAAGCAGAAAGTTTCTGCTTCTTTCTCAGATGCTTTTGAGTTCAGGCAGTTTATCATATGAATTGAGATAGTAGTTAGAACCCTTGGGAGTTGATGAGATCACTGAAAAATAGGATGGTTAGAGAGAGAAAAGAGGTCAGGACAAGTTCATAATATTCTCAGGCAAAGAATGCAAGAAGATGAATGATGATCAAGCAAAAAAGATTGAGAAGTAGACTAAGTGTAGGCCAAGTGGAGGAGAACCAGGAAAGTGTAATGTCAGGAAAATTTAAGGAGGAAGTGTCAATGAGATAGAGGGTAGTCAGCAGTCAGATGTTTATGGGGGTCAAGAATGATGAGAACTAAAGATAGTATTGGATTTAAGTAGGGAGGAAATTGATGATTTGGGAGAAAGCAGCTTAATTTAGGCTTATAGGATCAAAAATCAAATTGTTAATATTTTTTTAACTGGAGTTGTCCTTTGGTATTGAAGACCACATAAGAGTGAAGGTAGTGAGTCAGTGAATATAGATAGCTTTTTCTAAGAGTTTGGTAGTGAGAGGAGAAATGTAGGAAGGTAGCTTGAAATTTTCTTTCCTAAGATGAAGGACATCTGGGCATGTTTGTGAGAAGCAAGGGAAGAGCCAATAGATAAAGAAATTGAAAATCTGAATTTATGTTTTTTAGATTCTTTAAATTTTCTACCTAGATTCACCTACCCATTTACATTCCATTATCTCTCCATTGCCTTTTGTGTTATACCAAATTTTGATTTTTCAAAGATTTGGGAAGATAGAAAAAACTATTTTGGAAAATATGATTAAGTTTAAGAAATGAAAGAGGCAAATTATGACTAACCAAATTTTAGAGGGGCAGAACTCACAGAAAAACTGAGTAAAACAATATCCTAGTCACTGAACTGGGGTTTGGAAAAAACTGTGGCACAGTGGGGCCACAGCCCTGCCACTGGAGTAAACCAGCTCTAGCTTTCCAGGAACAGCTAGTGGGGGTGCCTGGATGCCTGGAGGCACCTGGGTCCATGGCAGTGGAGTGGTTTCCAGACTTCTTGACCTGGGAATCATCAGATTGGCTTGGAGGGTCAGTAGGAGAACTCCACTGTGTGAGTAGAGAGTGTACAGAGCCCAGGCCAGTGCTAGCCTCAGGGTAGCCATGGGAACCTGCAGAACCACCCAGCAGCTACTTCCAGAATGCTCATCCCATAGACATTAAGGAGATGGGGAGAGACTGCAGAAGTCTTTCTGCTATACCTGGAACAGGACTCTGTTGCTTTGCCCATACTCAGATCCTGGTCACAGTTGGGCCCCCACATTACCATAGTGGAGCAGGGACTCTCTTCACAGCTCCAGGGCAGAGGAGAGTGCATGTGGTCATACACAGACCAGAACACAGGCCAGGAGAGCAGTCAGAGCTTCTCATAAGACCTTGAAGGAAGGTGAGGGGGTGTCCCCAAACCCCCCAAAGCTTTGGAAGTCTAGTAAATCAGTCATAGACTGAGGAAATGAGCAAACAATAGAAAAAGAAGAATCTGATCATAGAAAATTACTTTGGTCCCATGGAGGATGAAAACATATACTCAGAAGATGATGAAGTCAAAACTTCTGTATTCAAAGCCTTCAAGAGAAATAGGAATTGGTCTCAGACTATGGAAGAGCTCAAAATAGATTTTGACAGTCAAGTAAGGGAGTTAGGGGAAAAATTGGGAAGAGAAATGAGAGTGGTACAGGAAAATCATGAAAACCAAGTCAGCAACTTGGTGAAGGAGATGAAGAAAAATATTGAAGAAAATAACATGTTAAAAACTAGTTTAGGTCAAATGTAAAAAGCAGTCTAAAAGGCAAATGAAGAGAAGAATGCCTTAAAAATCAGAATTGGCCAGTTGGAAAAGGAGACAAAAAGGCTCTATTAAGAAAATAACTCATTCCAATGTGGTAGAATGTAACTAAAGGAAACTGATGACTTTGCAAGAAATCAAGAAACTATAAAACAAAACCAAAAGAATGAAAAACTATAAGGAAATGTGAAATATCTCATTGGAAAAACACCTGAACTGGAAAACAGATCCAGGATTGGGCTACTGGAAAGTCATGACCAAAAAAGAGCCTAGGCTTCATTTTCAAGAAATAATCCAGAAAAATTTCCCTGAGATCCTAGAAGCAGAGGGTAAAATAGAAATTGAGGAAATCCACTGATCACCTACTGAAAATGATCCCCTCAAAATTCCCAGGAATATTATAGCCAAATTCCATAACTCCCAAGTCAAAGAGAAAATATTTCAAGCAGCCAGAAAGAAACAGTTCAGCTACTGTGGCTCTACAGTTAAAATTGCATAGGACTTAGCATTGTCTACATTAAGGACTCATAGGACTTGGAATATAATATCCCAAAAGGGTAAAAGACCTTGAAATGCAACAAAGAATCAACTACCCAGAAAAACTGAACATCTTCTTTCAAGGAGAAAGATGGGCATTCAGTGAAACAGGGGACTTTCAGACTTTTCAGAGCTGAAAAGAAAATTTGATCTCCAAGTCATGACTCAGACGAGAGATAGAGAGGGTAGACAAAAAGGGTTAATTATGAGGGATTTAATGATGTTGAACTGCCTGTATTCCTGCATGGGAATGGTGAAAGAGGAATGTACTGGAAGAAAGGGAAACAAGAAGAAAAATGGGCTAAGATATTTCACATAAAAGTCAAGGAAAAGCTTTTGCAGTGGAGTGGAAGGGGGGGAAGGTGAGGGAGAATGGGTGAGCCTTCATTCTCATCAGAAATGGCTTAGAGAGGGATGGCTAGGTGGCACAGTGGATAGAGCACTGACCCTGGAGTGAGGAGTATCTGAGTTAAAAAAAAACCCTAAAAAAAAGAAATGGTTTAGAGAGGAAATAACATACACATTCAATAGGGTATAGAAGTCTGTCTTACCCTAGAGGAAAAAATGAGAGGAAAGGGATAGGAGAAAGGGAACAGGGGACAGAGGGAGGGGAGTAGGCAATAGAAGAGAGGAAAGACTGTGGGAGAGGGTAGTCAGATACAACACACTTCTGAGGAGGGACAGGGTGAAAGGAGAGAGAAAGAATAAATGGGAGTGAGGAGGAATGGAATGAAGGATAATATAATTAACAATAGCAATTATGGGAAAATATTGAAGCAATTTCTCTTATGATAAAGAATGTATTGGGGCAGCTAGGTGATGCAGTGGATAGAGCACCGGCCCTGGAGTCAGGAGTACCTGGATTCAAATCCGGCCTCAGACACTTAATAATTACCTAGCTATGTGGCCTTGGCAAACCACTTAACTCCATTGCCTTGCAAAAAAAAAAAAACAAACTAAAAAAGAACCTAAAAAAAAAGAATATATCCCATTCCAGAGACAAAGTCAGTAGTATCTGAACACAGACAAAAGTATACTTTTTTCTTCTCGCTTCATTTCTCTTGTGGTTTCTTTGTTTTTTCTGGGGGGAGAAGGGAGATTTATGTTTACTTTCACAATAAGATTATTATAATAATATGAATATAAATAAATATATCATTAAAATAAAAAAATGAAAGACGCTAAAGGTTTAAAGACTGTACAGAAGTCTTGCCTTCATATAGTGGACACTTTATTTTTCAAGAAGATATTTGAAAGGCCTTGTACATAAAGAGAAGTAAATAATATCACACAAAAATGAAACCAATTATGTCTTAACAAAAAGCAAACGATTAGTTAACAAGGTATTATACAGATGTGTGAATCAGCTCTGTCCCTTAGCCTCATCTTTTCAATGAAATCACTAAGTATTAAGCCTTCTAGTGTCTTAATTAAAAGGATCTCACCGAGTTCTTCATAGAATTTCAGTTTTTCCTATTTTCTGAAGTAGATTTTAGATTTCAGCCTGTAGTTAATTTCTTTGCATTCCCTTTTTAAAATTTATATCATGATCACTGTAGGATGAGATGACTGAATACTCTATGAAAGATGTTTCCTGGTCTTTGGTAGCTCTGGAAACCAGCTTTCTGGAGTGGCTAGGAGGTGCATTGGATAGAACACTGATCCTGAAGTCAGGAGGACCTGAGTTCAAATGTGGCCTCACTTAATAATTATATAGCTGCGTGGCCTTGGGCAAGCCACTTAACCCCATTTGCCTTGAAAAAAAAAGTAAAACCAACTTTCTTCTTTGCCATTTGAAGGAGGATTCTCAAGGAAAAGTCTGAGTCACTTTTTTTTCTATTGAGCTACAGTTTCCTTATTTCTTATCATTTCATTGGTAGCATGGAGGGCCAATACAAAAGTGTTTCTGTTTGTTGGCTTGTTGATAATTGATCAAGGATCTCAGATTTATGGTGGCAAATTAGATGAATATCTCTAAGTTATTTGAAAATTGTGTCCTGCTTAGCATTCTTTGTCTCATTTTCTGTCACTGTATGAATTATTGTTGTTACTGAAAGGGAATGACTTCACACAGTTGGGTTTTTTTTTGGTTTGTTTTTTGGTCTTTGCATGGCATTAGGGTTAAGTGACTTGCCCAAGGTCACACAGCTAGGTCCTTATTAAGTGACTGAGACTGGATTTGAACTCAGGTCCTCCTGACTTCAGGGCTGGTGTTCTTTCCACTACACCACCTAGCTGCCCTGAGTTGTTTCTAAATAAAGTAGAATTCACTTTTAAATCTATCAAGTCTTGGGGATTTTTTCCTAGGCAGCTCATTGGTAACTTGTTCAGTTTCTTTTTCTAAGATATAGTTATTTAAATATTATTTTTCTTTTTCAGTTAATCTGAACAGTTTATATTTTTGTAAATATTTATGCATGTCACTTAGATTGTAAGTTTTACTGTCATATAATTGGTCAAAATAATTTCTAATAATTGCTTTAATTTCATCTTCATTGGTGGTGCATTCACCATTTTTACTTTTGTTACTGTTAACTTGGTTTTCTGTCTTTTTAATAAAATTAACCAATGGTTTATTTTATTTTTTCATAAATCACCTCATAGTTTTATTTATTAAATCAGTGGTTTTCTTTCAGTTTTATTAATCTCTCATTTGATTTTTCAAGCTATACAATTTGATGTTTAATTAATTGGAGATTTTAAATTTGTTCTTTCCACAGTTTTTTTTTGTAGTTGCATGGCCAATTCATTGAGTTACTCTTCTCTCTTTTACTGATGTTTGCATTTAGCAATATAAAATTTCCTCTAAATATTGCTTTGGCTGCATCCCATGAATGTTGGAATGTCATGGTTGTCATTTTCTTTAATGTAATGATTGATTTTTTTTTTAGGTTTTTGCGAGGCAAATGGGGTTAAAGTGGCTTGCCCAAGGCCTCACAGCTGGGTAATTATTAAGTGTCTGAGACTGGATTTGAACCCAGGTACTCCTGGCTCCAGAGCCGGTGCTTTATCCACTGCGCCACCTAGCCACCCCCTGATCGATTGTTTCTATGATTTGTTCTTTGATCCACTCATTCTTTAGGATTAGATTGTTTAATTTCCAAATAATTTTTAATCTATGCTTTGGCAACCTTTTATTAAATATAACATTGTAAATAAAAATGTAAATTTATCACCTCATGGTTTGAAAAGGGTTTAATATTTCTGCTTTTTGGCATTTGGTTGTGAGGTTTGATACATGGTCAGTTTTTGTGAAGGTATCATGAACATGAATAGCTGAGAAAAAAAAGTATATTCCTTTCTTGTTTTCATTCAGTTTTATCCAGAGGGCTGTCATATCGATAACTTTTCTAAAAAAAAAAACTTCTTGACTTCTTTATTATTTATTTTGTGCTTAGATTTATTTAGCTTTGATAGAAGAAAGTTGAGGTCCCCACTAGTATAGTTTTACTGTTTATTTCCTCCAGTAATTCATTTAACTTTTCCTTTAAGAATTTGGATGCTATGTCATTTGATAAGATATGTTTAATATTGGTATTATTTCATTGTCTGTTTTCTTTTAGCAAGATATAGTTTTTCTTCTTATCACTTTTTCTTAGGCCTATTTTTGCTTTTGCATTGTCTGAGATCTCCTGCCTTTTTTACTTCAGTTTAAGCATAATAGATTATACTACAGCTTCTTATTTTAACTCTGTGTATGTCTCTCTGTGTCAAGTGTGTTTCTCATAAATAATATCTTGTTAGATTTTGGTTCCTAATGTATTCTACTATACTCTTCATTTTATGAATGCATTCATCCCATTCACATTCACAGTTATGATCACTAGCAGTGCATTTCCTTCCATCCTATTTTTTCCTATGAATCTATCCTCTCTCTATCCTGATTCTCCTCTAAAGTCTATTATGCTTCTGCTCACTGGTGGCCTTCTTTTATCTGTTCTCCCTTTTATCACACCCTTCTCTTGCCTCCTTACTCTCCTATGTTGGATGTGAGTGAGGTTTAGGCATTGCCTATCCTCCCTAATACCATTACCTCCTCCATTGTAAAAGCTCTTTCTTGCACACCTATTTTATGTGAGAAAATTTCCCTCATTCCTACTCTTCCTTCCCCTTATCCCAGGGCATCCTTCTCTTGCCTAGCCTTTTCTTTGTATACATCATTCCAACATAATTGACTCTCTCTTATGCCCTCTGTCTAAGGAAATCCTTCTAATTGTTCTAAGAATAATATAGCTCTTAGGAGTTATATATAACATCTTAACATGTGGGAATATAAACAGTTTAACCTTATTGAGTACTTTATGATTTTTCATTAATGTTTGCCTTTTTTATACTTCTTTTGAGTTTTACATTTCAAAGACAAATTTTCTATTCAGCTCTGGTCTTTTCATCAGGAATACTTGAAAGTTTTCTATTTCATTAAATACATGTTTTTCCCTTGAAGGAGATTATATTTGGTTTTGCTGGGTGGATTATTCTTGGTTGTAATTCTAGCCCTTTTGCCTTCCAGAACCCTTCAGTCTTTTAACATGGAAACCATTAAATGCCATGTGATTCTGATTATGAATTTACAAAATTTGAATTGGTTTTTTTTTGGCTGTTATAATATTTTCTCCTTGACCTGGAAGCCATGCTATTAATTATGCTATTCCTGGGAATTTTAATTTTGGAACCTCTTTCAGGTGGTGATCATTGGAATTTCTATTTTACCCTATGCATCTATCATATTGGAGGCAGTTTTCCTTAATAATTTCTTAAAATATGATGTCTAGGTTCTTTCTTTGACCATGGCTTTCAGGTAACCTAGTAATTCTTAAATTATTTCTCCTTGATCTATTTTCCAAATAGGTTGTTTTTCCAATGAAAAATTTCACTTTTTAGCCTACTTTTCATTCTTTTGACTTTGTTTTATTGTTTCTTGATGTCTCATAGAGTCTCACCTCTTATTTTTAAGGATTTATTTTCTTCAGTGAACTTTTGTGCCCCCTTTTCACTTGGCCAATTCTGCTTTTTTTAGAAGTGATTTTTATGAGTGAATTTTTGTGCTTCTTTTTCTATTTGATCAGTTCTAGTTTTTAAGAATTTTTAAAAATTATTTTATTAAGATATTTTTGTGCCTCTTTTCCCAAAATGTTAATGATATTTTTAACAATTTCTTCCTTTATTTTCACTTCTTAATTTTTCCTCTATCATTCTAATTTGATTTTGAAAATTATTTTTTAGCTCTCTAAGAATTTTTGAAGGGGGGGTGGCTAGGTGGTACAGTGCATACAGAACCGGCCTTGGAGTCAGGAGTACCTGGGTTCAAATCAGGTCTCAGACACTTAATAATTAGCTAGCTGTGTGGCCTTGGGCAAGCCACTTAACCCCATTTGCCTTGCAAAAAAAACCTAAAAAAAATAAAAGAGTGTATCTTTAAAAAAAAAGAATTTTTGAAGGGGTTGTGTCTAATTCACATTTTTTTCCTTTGAGGCTTTGCTTGTCACTATTTTGACTTCATTGTCTTCTTCTGGGTTTATATCTTGATCTTTCCTGTAACCATAGTAGCTTATTATGATCAGATTATTGTTGTTGTTTGTTCATTTTTTTCTCACCTTGCTTCTTGATTTGGAACTTAATGTTAATGTTGAGCTTTGTTCCTGGCATGGAGAGTGGGGGGGAGGAACACTCTCAGGGTGTAGGCCTTTTGCACTCCTATATATTCAGAGCTAATTCTGGGAGTTTGGAAGTTTTTGGTGCTTCTTAGGTGGTGTGATTGTGTCTGGCTTGAGAACTCCTAAAGCTGCTGCTTTGATCTTCATTTCCTAGTCCCACCATTGATGTTTCATCCATATGGGCTCTGGGTCAGCCTCTGATCTTTTGTTGGCTCTACCACTCCAGAATTTGATTTGGGGCATTATTTTAAAGTTTCATGGAGGGGAATGTTAGGTGAGTTTGGTTGAGGTTTTTATCCACTCTATCATTTTTAGCTCCAGCTTTATTTCTTAGACTTATAAAGTTGGACAATCAATGTAGAGGCCAAGTGATATGAAGATATTTCTCCCTAAACAATTTACACAACATGGAATATTGTTATAGTCTTTGAAGAAAAGCAAACAATAAAACAAAATCAAGTAAGTATGTAGATAAAAAGTTAATGGAGATATACAGAGTTGCATCTCCTATGTGCCAGATACTTTATAGACAATATCTTATTCGATCCTCCCAGAAATTTGGAGAGGCAGGTGCTTTATTATTCTCATTTTACTGTTGAGGAAACTGAGGCAAGCAGCAGGTTTAGTGACTTGCCCAGGATCACATAGCTAGTTAATGCCGGAAACTGGATTTGAATTCAGATCTTCCAGAATCAAAACCCAATGCTCTTTCCCATATCTTTTCCCAGTAGTGAGCCACATGACCAAAAATTCACAAATATGTTGACCACATGTGGACAGCAATGAAAAAGAATAGCTCATTAGCTATTCAAAAATTTGGATTTTCTTTAAAATTTTTATTAACTTTGTGTCTATAAAAATGTATAGCTCTAGATTGGGTTCTGGCCAATTGTAGGCAATTCAACAAGAGTAATGGTATTTATCATACTAAATACTTCTGAGAAGTGATGGGAATAGATTGTACTTTTTCAGAACCAGGTGGGCACACACATCACTTATCATGACCAGAAACTTTAGGTATATAGACTTGTGACTTGTATGCTTACTAATTATGAAAAAAATGTATTTTCTAAAAATTCCAAATGGGCTGCTATACATACCCAGCCACATTTTGTCCATTGGTCTCATGTTGGACTTACAGAAACTGGAGAAAATTTACATCTTTATTTTCACTTTCAGAATGATAGCTTTAATTACGTGTATCTGGATGCAGTATCTGAAAAACAAAAGCAAAGTAGTTACTTTTCATGGGTTTAAGCAAGTGGTGAAACTGTTACTGTTATATTTAAGGCTTTACCAAGTTCATTGGATTAATCCTGAGTTAATTACTTGTCATTATTTAATTTATAACCCCTGCTAAAAGTCCTGCTTCATTGCAACTTAGACATAATTCTGTGTTAATAGGAGCATAGAATTTAGAGTTAGAATATGTTCTTATAAATCTAATCTAACTCATATCATTTTGCAAATGAAGAAACTGAATCTCAGAGAGGTTGTGATCTGGAAGGCTACATCAACTGAGGTGGTGAGGTGGTGAGTGAATGGAGCTCTGGACCAGAATCAGTGAAACTTTAGTTCTAATCCAGTGTTGGACACTTACTATCAGCAAAAATGGGGATAATGATATTACCTACCTCCCAGGATTGTTATGAAGATCAGGTGAAATGATATTTGTGAATTATGGTTCCTAGCACATAGTAAGCACTATATAAATGTGAGCTATTATTGACTGTTAACAGAATGAAAAGTCTTATGGGGTCTACTAAATTGAGAAAAGAATTTTGGGTATGGGCCCAATAATGGGATTATAATGTATTTTCATCCAAGAGTTAGAGTACCTATATTTAGATAAGCTATCAGTAAAGAGTTGATCATAAGATAAGAAAATTTTGGCAGGTTTTGTTTTGGGGGGGGTAGGAAGAAGGAGGAGACACTGGTGATTGGTGCATAAGAATTTATGAAGCCATATACGGAGGCAAGCAATGATCAGGATTTGTATAAGTTGGAACAGTACACAAATGGATTAAATAATAGCTTCTTAAAATTTTGCAGTAAGTTCATTTTAAAATGTCATATATGATAAATATATAATATATGTGAATATATTATGCATATTTTAGGATAGCTAATGAAATATTTATTACAGCAGGATTTATAGATTATACATTAAAATACATATTTAAAATACACATATACACATGCGTATATATATATATATATATATATATATATATATATATATATATACTCACAAACCCTGGGAAATCTTATTCATATTTTAAACAGTGAAAACTGGGCAAGTTGGATATCTTATATTAGTTGCCTGAACCTAAGGGAGAAGGATTATCTAGATCATTGATTTGTCTTTAAAAGCAAAAATTTGGGGTTTTTATATACTCTATATGCCATTTGATTGTTCAGAGGAAAAAAATCTAAGAAGCTTTAACATGTTATATAGAGAGATGTATTATGACTTCTATGAGATTAGACCTGTTTGTGATTTATTAATAAACTCAAGATCATGTGTTGCTATATAGGGTAGTTTGCTTTCAGTCCCCATAGAGCTAAAAGTACCAAAATAGACTTTTTTTCTGTTCAGTTGTTAATATGTTTTTTTTTATTTTTTTTGTTTTTGCAAGGCAGTGGGGCTAAGTAACTTGCCTAAGGTCACACAGCTAGGTAATTATTAAGTGTCTGAGGCTGAATTTGAAATCAGGTCCTTTTGACTCCAGGTTTGGTATGCTATTCATTGTACTACCTAGATGCCCTTGTTACTATTATTCTGAAGAAATATTAGATCACAGAAAAATTGAATATAAGAACTGGAAGTAACCTGAAAGGTCATCTAGTCTTACTCAGATCAAAAAGATCACTCCCCTTAGGTAGAGAAACTGAGTCTGATAAAATTCAGTTCACATCACTTGTTGATAAATGCTAGAATTAGGACTTGGGGATCTTCCCAATCTACTGTCTTTACCACATTGCATCTCTGATTGGATAGTTAAAAAACCCACCAGACATATGTTCAAAGGAAGTTATATAATCAAGTCCCTAGTACCTATTTATTTTATGTGGTTTGGGACTTAAAATGATCTAAGAGTTTTGTCTTTGAAATAATGGCAAAAAGTGTGGAAGAAAGAGATAATAAAAATAAAAATGGAGTATTTTGGCATTTTGCTGTCAAAGTCATCTGTGAAATTTGACTTTATATCTGGCAGATGACAATTATAGATTTATTTTTTAGATTGTCATAGAGATTATCAAAGGTTAGAAGAGGAAAAGAATAGAAGACTGACTATATCTCATTTTGATGCAGTGACTAGTGTTTAAAATTCAAATCATTTTTATGTAGATTATTTCATTTTAACTTCACAGTAATGCTGGAAAGAAAACAATGGGAATGGTATTATTACTCAAAAGTGAAAAATCTGTTAAAAACTCAGAAAGGTTAAATCAATTTCTCAGGGTCTTTGAGTTGATAAGTGACAGCTAGAACTAGAACCCTGATTTTCTGACTCCTAGTCCAGTTCTTTTACCATTTAGCCTCTCTTGTATCACTTTCTCAAGAATTTGGTGGTGAATAGGTACAGAAGTAGGTAGTTTGCCCTGGTAGTCAAACAGGGGAATCTCCTAGAAGAACCTTAAAGAGTTCATCCCCAGGAAACATTTAGGGTCTGAGTTATATTTATCTTTATATATGAAGTGATTCCAAATTACATGAGCTACTAATTAATTTTAAAAAACCCCAATACCTAATATCCCTTCCAGATGAGGAAAAGAAAGGGTTTCAGGAATGCATCTGCCTTATTGGAGCAAATGAAGAATTCCTAGGCAGAGTGGAAGAACAAAAGTCAGGAAAGCAAAGAAGAAAAAAAGATTTTGAAGCAAGTTGGTGGTGAAATTCACTTAGTGCCAAAAAATTGAAAACTAGAAGAACAAAAGCTAGCAGAAAAAGAACTTTGAATCATCAGAGATAAAGGAAAACTATAAGGTCTGTGAGGCAGACCTTTTAGGGCAACATGGTGAGTGGCTAGGTGAGGCATCATGGCAGTGTCATAAGAGAGCTAACCCTAGAGTCAAGAACAGCTAGTTTTCAGGTCCTGCCTCTGCCACGCAGTGGTTGTGTGGCCCTGGGCAAGTAAATCATCAAACATCTAGGTGTTTAGGCAGGATGTAATATTTGGGGGATTTAATTTCTAATACCAGAATAATGGATTCCAATTAAGCAAAACAGGAAAGACACTGTGATCTTGTCAAGAAGATTTGAAACTGAAACTCAAGAAAAAGGGAGAAAATGCCCTCCCCAACAGAAAAAAAGCCACATCTTGGAGGCTAATATAGAATGAGAAAAATAAGAATAACAGTAAATGGAGGTGCTTAGTAATTCAAAAAAAGAAAATGAGAGATAAGAGAGTTCAGCAACAATGTTTATAGTCTCAGCTATCTAGTTAATATGGAGTACATGAAATAAAATGGAATTTAAATTTCATAAGGAAGGAAGTGTGATCTCCTTACTACCAGCAATTCTTGGCAGTATTGGACCCATGACTATAATATATCCATAAAGACATTGTTATAGAGGAAATAAAGCCAATAAAAAAATAGATATAAAAGAGGGCATACTGTACCTGAATAGCATATCCAAGGGTGAAACTGTTAAATAAGAATAAAAGGAAAAAAGAGACTTTGAAAGTATACTCTAAACTATCTGACCAAATGAAGGATATCATAAAATTTAGTTTTTGTTTTTTTTTTTTTTTAGGTTTTTTTGGTAAGGCAAACGGGGTTAAGTGGCTTGCCCAAGGCCACACAGCTAGGTAATTAAGTGTCTGAGACCAGATTTGAACCCAGGTACTCCTGACTCCAGGGCCGGTGCTTTATCCACTATGCCACCTAGCCACCCCATGCCACCTAGCCACCCCTATCATAAAATTTAGAAAGGAAACATAGATTTAATCTAATACAACCTTTCACTGCACAGATAAGGAAACTGAGGGCAACTGAAATAATATGCTGAGTCATATGGAGATTCCTGTCCTTTCCCCAGAATAGCAGGTTATTTTGATATATCATCTTTGTAGGGCTTTATTTATTCTCAGGGAATATTTTAAAGACTGGAAAATTATCTAACCTCACAACTTCTTGGTAGAAGATTAGCTTTGGTTTACCATCTTCTGTTTTTCTTTTTTCTTTTTCTTTTTCTTTTTTTTACAAAACAGTGGGATTAAGTGACTTGCCAAGATCAGACAGCTAGGTAATTATCAAGTGTCTGCAGCTGGATTTGAACTCAGGTCATCCTGACCCCAGGCCCGGTGTTCCATCCACTGCACTACCTAGCTGACCCCTTCTGTTTTTCTTAACATTTCATAGAAGTATTCTGTTTCTTGGCTGATGTTTTTAACTGCAAATTCAAGTGTCATACTATATTGCTTACCAACTGTCTTGAACATTCAGAAGATGTACAACTAGAGCATTTTGTTTATTCATGACTAAACATATTGCTAATTGTAAGGATAATAAAACGTAGTTATAAATTTCTTGATTTCTGTTACATTTAGTACTTACTCCAGTAGTTTGCTGTTAAAATCTTGATCTTCAATGGAACGGTTTCTAGCAAGGATATCATATACAGAGAAATATTTTTTCCATAACACTTTATTACCAAAAAAAGCCTCTTGATTGGTTTCTACTTGGGCAGCCCCCATATAAACTGGTCCACCACTACTAAAATGTTGTTTAGGTTTTACTTATTTTTTCCAAAGGGAAGAATTCTATTCACACCAGCTCCAAAGACTTGCAGGTGTTTGTTTATGCTGTTCAGATAAGCAGTTTGAACACTTTGAGCATAGCTCTAATATTTCTTTCATACTTGTACTAGCTTAATCTAGTAATAACTATTTTGGATGAGGTCCAGAGATTTCTTTTTGCACAAATAGCCAAAATCATCACAGAATGCTTTCATGGCAATTAATAAGGTAGCTTTGGTTAGTATGAACAACTTTCTTATACATTGTATAATAATGTTTATTGTCTGGTACAGAACAAGAGGGAAGGGAAGCAATTATGCCTGCTATATCCCAGGCACTGCTAAGCACCTTTAAGACAAAAACAAAAAAAACAAATATTATCTTGTTTTATGCTAATAACTTTTCAAGGTAGGTACTGGTATTATCCATTTTACAGTTGAGGAAATTGAGTCAAACAGAGGCTAAAGTGATTTACCCAGGGTTTCACAAGTAGTGAGTTACTGAATGAGATTTGAACTCATGCCTTCCTGACTTCAAGCCCAGTGTTTTATCCTCTATGTCAGCTAACTTAGTAAAGTACAATACTGGGTACTGGTATTGTAATCAATTATATAATTCCAACTTCTTCTCCCTCAACAATGGAGTTTCCTCTAGGTAGTTGTTTCCCTGGGAGTCATTCCCCTTTTCCTTGATCAGTATTCTTTTTCTTGGATATTCTTTAGCCATGTTAACTGTCAGTCCACCATGGACAATTAAGCACTGTATTTATATCCCAATGGTATAACCTTTCTTGTAAGTCCCACACTTTCAACTGCATTTTTTACATCACTGTCCATGTTCCCTTTATGTTACAGACCACTGTTAATCCTACTAGAGTGAACACCTAGATTTCTGATAGGTGGGGCATATGGGATGGAATGTTGAGAGCTTCTTTTTTCCCTCATCTGTAGTACAAACTTATGGTTAGTTATAGGTTAGTGTTCCTAAGCATCTCCGACTGGTGACGTCCAGTTTAGTACTTCTCAGAATGTATCAGTGGATTGGAATGTACAACGTACATTCATACTTAGATTTGAACTCTGTATAGTCTCAGAACTTACAGTAATAGACCACTTTTGAAGAACTCCAATTTATGAGTATGATAATGAGTCTTAAGTTATGAACTTTTTATTGACAAATGCAGTAGACTTCTGGTAGACATCAATCTCCTGATAAGAAATTTCCCACAACACTTATATGCTGGCATCAGTGTGTTTTACAAAAGATATGTCTGGATTTGCAAAAACCAATATTAGTTTATGTGTGAGGAAGCCAGCCAAATGCTTTACAAGTCTGCTTATGTGAGTATGAATACTAACAAATGATGTAGACTAAAAAAAAGTGTCAAAAAGTCCAAAATGAAGTATGGATTATGAAAATGCCAAGGACACCAAACAAAAAAGGTTTTTAAAGCTATGTTGGTGTAATTTTAACAATATATAGAACTGATCAATTCCTACTTTGCTTCTATCTCCTCCAGTAAGGAGGCTGATATTTACACTGGATGGAATAGAACAAATGTAGGTGATGAGCACAATGTTGAGAGGAAGGTATCAGAGACTACATCTATGCCTGGTAGGAAGATAAATAAACCATGTGTGGATCTGGAGCCAGAAGAGTGAAAAAGGAACTTGTTTTGTCACCTTGCTTGCCAACATAGACACTTCTCCTTTTTTCTCTGAAGAAAGGGGACAAATATGGCTAAATATTCATTATAGAACTGAAATAACTCAGAACTACTCTCTCTCTCTCTCTCTCTCTCTCTCTCTCTCTGTGTGTGTGTGTGTGTGTGTGTGTGTGTGTACAACTATTGATTTCTGACAGCTTGGGAATAATGTAAAAAAGTTTGAATTTATACTAAACTTGATTTATAGAGTTTTTATAATCTAAGAGTTAGGGTTGGAGAAAAATAATAGGCTTCTATAATATTTTTGAACACTATTGAAACTGGGCTTTGTCCCCTAGGGTGATTAATACCCTGGAATTATTTACTATTTTACTAATTATATCCTTGCTGACACTGGATAAATCTATGCTATGTCCTTGAGAATATTTCAGTTTTCTCATAAAGTTTTGTCACAATGACATGTTAAAAAAATATATCTTCTATCAAACTCAAATGGGCTGATGGCTCTAAAATATATAGTGAATCCCCTTAATTAAAACTCTTGTAATACTTTCATAGTACCATGAATTTTTACCAGTAATTTATGATACTCGTGATTGATTGAACCCTTTACTTAGCACTTAAGGGGGCTCAATTCTATTGAGTAATGTAACAAAATACTGATGTTTGGGGCCTTGGTAGCCCCATTATTATGACATCCTATAACTGTCTGAATTTTTCATGGAGATGGGCTTAATGTGGGTCGATAGCCTTTTAAGTAGCCCTTACACAAAACCTTGTGAAGGAATAATACCAATAACCACACAACTGATGGTCCATTACTTCCTAATTGCCCTAAGTAACTCTCATGGGAAGAAATTATACTGTTATCTATAGAGAGTCATTCACACTTAAGATGACCACAAAACATGACATCATCTAAAAACAGCTTGAGAAATATAGACATGGACCTTACAGACCATAGAGCTTGGCCTATTTTAGGCAAACATCTTTTTGTGTAGGTGGCACAAATGATAAGTACTTATCTCTGGACTTTTTCCTCTGGATTTTTCATTTTTTTTCTAGGAATTAGTAATACCCTGGAGGATTCACTGTATTAGATTATTGATTCAGAAATACCTATGAAGGAGGAAAAGAGATAATCTTTGCCCTAAGGGTATCTATAGCCATATGGAAGGTTGAGGCAAACCAAGGCTATGCTTTCTTACCAGATGAGTGGAAGTAACTCTGTGATGTTGAAAAGAGATCATGAGGGTTCATCATGATTCCTTGTTAGTTTGGCTTCTCAGGAAGAAGTGTATAAAAGAATTAATTCACAACTGGAGGCTAGATTGGATATATAGTATGGTAGATTATATAAAAATTAGTTAAAACTTTTATCTAGACACTGGACCAAGTCTTAAGAATATAAATACAAGGAAAAAGAATGAAAACCCTTGCCCTCAAGAAGCTTACATTCCAATGGGGAAGGCAACTTATGAAAGGGAATTCACTGAAGGCTATGAATGAATAGAATATACCTGTGCACAGGGACAAAATGGAAAAATAATCCAGAGAGTTAGAGTCTGAGCCGTATTAGAGGTGAGCATGACTAGCTTGTGTACTTCCACAAATGAATGCTCCTTATGAGGAGCTCATTGGACAGAGGTAGAGACCTCAGAAATAGTGGTATGTCTGTCATGAGAGATGGAGGTGGAAAACTATTTCAGGGAGTTAGAACTGAACCAGATGAGAACTATGAGAAAAGGTTCTGTTAAGTGACATTGCAATAAGAAATCTTGTCTATTAATATGGAATCTATTGTAGCCTTTGTAACTCACTGCTGAGTCAGAGTAGATTTTATGACTGATCATAGGATTATTTATTTAGAGTTGAAAGAGACCTTAGAAATCACCTTCTTCCCCCTCCCTCCATTTTACAATCAATTGCATAAGTTTAAGATGTGGGAGATCTTGCTTGACAACTGTTCATGCAAACAAGACCTGGGGGTTTTAGTTAACTATAATGATTCAATATGAATCACTAATTTGATGTGACTTCTACAGGACCTACTCCAGTCTTAAACTTTATTAATAGAAGAATAGACTCCACATCAAGGGTAGTATTAGATGTTCTGGTCAGATCACATCTGGAATAGTGACCGTTTTTAAGATGCCAATCTTTAACAGGAATTTTGATTAAATGTAAAGGACTCAGAGAATAGTGATTAGGATAATGGAGGAATCTGAAAACCACATTCTGTAAAGAATGATTGAATGAGTTGGGGCTGTTCAACTGAAAAGGAAAAACTAAGCAGTGGCAAGATAGCAGTGAAAATTTCAGTCACCTTATTGTTCACCAAGAGGTAAAATCTGTACCAGTGGGATTGGAAGTTATATGGAGTCAGATTTGTACTAATTAGATTTGTTCTAGTACTAATATTACCTGATATTTATATATAACATTTTATGGTTTATCTCACTATAATTATAATAGATTATTTTTTGAAGTAGTGACTTCCCTCCCATTATAAATGATGTGGCACCAGATGGATGTTTCTGTGGGGCATGTTGTAAAAAACGATTCTTACACTTTGTTGGAGATTGAATCAAATGAAAGGGCCCTTCCAACTTCCAAGATTTCATGAATCTGTAAATCTGTAATTTAAATAGTATGACACGAGACACATATTTTACCTTATTTCGAAATTTGTTAGCTAATCATGTTTTCCTAGTTTATTCTTATTGTCTCAAAAAGTCATTCTTTTTAAAAATATTTCTTATTATCTTGACATTAGGGAAGATTTTTTGCAAAAGACTAAAGTTATTGAACAATAGCAACAAAAACTCATTGGAAAACTTTCCTGAAATTTAACAAATCTAATCAAATTGCATCAGCTTTATTAATTCTCTTGGTAGCATAAGAAAATGAAGAGACTAATGTATGCTTTGCAACTTTCTGTAGTGTTGTTCCATATGATATTTTGCAGTTTTTATTTTATCTCTATGTAGGTTCATGGAACTTATCACTTTAAGAAATCAAGTTATAAGACGTGAACCAAAAAATCCTCAAGTTTCAGTTGAAAAAAATGTTTAAACTTGAAACTTCTTCATTTATGTACAAGATAAACACCTCATCTCTTAGTGGAGGCACTGTCCAATCTCATTTTTCTCTTTGCAAGAATTTTTCAGTTGGATGTCTTGTTGCTAAATATACTTATGTCGACAGAACATTCATTTGTCTTGTCACCTTAACCAGATCAGAAGGCCAGACCAGCCCTGGGCAAAATTATGAAGTAGGTAAATTTGTCTTTAGAATTACCTTAGTTCCTTGATTACATATACTCCATGCCCTACTTTCTTGATGTCTTATGCCTCCATATTTCCCACTGAAGCATAACACCCTTGCCTGCTTTGTTCCCTGTTCATTTGTATTGTTGCATTAAAATGCCTTTTTTTTCATTATTTCAGGGATTAATGATTTCATTTGTATAGGTACTCATTCATTGACCTATGAGTTAGTAAAGGAATATATGACTTGCTGATAACCAAATCATTCTTCATGTGATGGTTAGCCCTTTAGTGCTGAACCTCTCTAGATATCCTGGTCCTAAGATGACATATGGAGCATTTAACTAGGTCTATAATTCAAAAACTCTACAACTGGGGGAAGCTAGGTTGCATAGTGGGTAGAGCGCTAGCCCTGGAGTCAGGAGTACCTGAGTTCAAATTCGGTCTCAGACACTTCATAATTACCTAGCTGTGTGGCCTTGGACAAGCCACTTAACCCCATTTGCCTTGCAAAAACAAACAAACAAACAAAAAAAAATGACAACTCTCCAACTGGCAGGAGGATTCTTCCAGAATTTGCACTCTGCAGGTAGAACCTTTAAGAACTCCACAACATGAAGAGATGCTGAAGTAAGACTTTAGTAGAGGGAGTTTAAAATGTATATTTTAATGCATCTTTAATAATTTCTTTAATAGAAATATATAAATTCATTTCAGATGGATTTTATGAGTAAAATCATTTTTGTTTCTAAAAGTTTTCAATTGCATTTGAAGTATACTAGAATATTAATTCATAAGAAAAGCATAAAATTTTGAATTTTTCATATACTTATTACTAAATTATTCAAATGTGAGAATGCAAAAAAATTCTTGCACATTTATCACCAACAACAAAACAGTAATATTAAACATTCAAAGCAATCCATCCATTGTGATTTAAAAAAAAAAACTTCTGAAAGCAAAATCTTGAGGAGCTACTATGTGCAAGGCAAAAATAATAAACTTAAAAGATTTCATAGGAATCATACTCTGAAAATAAAATCAAATGGTACTATATCTCAGTGAAAACATTAATCATCAGCCAATTGGACAAGGACCATTGTATTCAAGAAAGAATACAGTAAGTATCTGGAAGATTTTGCTTTAAGTTTTAAAAATAATTATGTAAATAAATTTTGCCTGATGTTTCTTTTCTATGAACTAGAACTACAGGTAAGACCAAATATACTCATTTCTCAGTTAAAGTGCTGCTCTGAACAGTGTATGTATGTGCAGTTTTGTGCATGTCTATTCAATAAAAAAGAATTTTCCTCAAGGAACATGCAGGAAATACAGAGTTTACATGTGAAGAAAAAGAATGAACCTATAATGTTATGGTTAACTTTTCTTTTAAATGACTGTTACTGTTACTAGGATTTCATTTGGGTCTGTCTTTGATTGATTTGATTTGATTGATTTGATTTGATTTGGTGAACTGGTGAAAAGAAGCTGAAAAAATATACCTTTCTGTGCTATCTTTAGAAAAACAATCTAGTACCTTTTGCTGTGCAATGAAAGCATTGCCATGCCAGATCCAAAGAGACAGTATGGTCTAATGGTTAGAGTTAGTGGACCTGAAGTAAGGAAGATCTGTGTTCAAATCCTTCTTCTGACATTTACTAGCTATGTGATCCTTAGAAAGTCATTCAACCTCTATCTTCTTATCTGTAAAAAGAAGGCATTATTTTAGAGATGCTATGATATTTTCATTTTGTGGGAATAAAGAAAAAAAAATCCAAGAATTTCATAGGGGTCATTTAGTCTAATACCTTTCATTTTATAGACACTGAAACTGAGATCTAGAGAAGTTAACCAAAACTGGAATTTGACTCCAAAATCCATTGTTCTCTCTACTATACCCTGTTGACTGCGATCTTCTAAGCATATAAAAAGAATGAATATGGTTGCAGAAATCATTGCCTTGTTTATCTTTAACTGACTTTTTTTTTAACTTACGTCTTCTTTCTGAAGACTTCACAGCTGTGGTACAGGGGGACAAGATAAGTGATCTTTAGTGACATGTGCTTGCAGCTATCTCTTTCTTACCCTACCTATATAGTTATAAGACTAAGGGGTATCAAGAGTAACTCCTTAGGCAAAGAATTGGACCCCAAACATAGATCACTAAACAAAGTGTCTACTGTGTAAAAAAAACATTGGTCCAACTAGCTGCCCAAAGTAAATGTCAGAGGCAATATTTGAACTCAGCCCTTGCTGAGTTCCAACATTATCCACCACACAATCTAGCTGCCTTTCTCTCACTGGTTTATGAAGCCCAGGAGTGCTTCCTTCTGTATAAAATCATTTTCTTGACTGACTTTCTTTATGATAATCCCAGAGGGGAGGAGGATGGTGGTATTGCTCTCAACATCATAGACAATGCTAGCTAACATCAGGGAACATATATGTTGTAAACTTGCCATTGAACAATGTAATGTGGTGCATATCTATGGCATGCATTGGATTGGAGTGGAAAGAACACTGAACTTAACTTTGTGAATCTCATTTTCTCTGTCTTACACAATAGGAATAAGAGTGTTCTTGACTTGTGAAGTATCCACATGTGGTTGTTAGGACCCTATGAAATCAAAGATTCAAAGTCACTTGGTCTTAATTTTTTTTCCCAATTAACAAGCACTTATTTTTTTCTCTCTCTCATTCTCCAAATTCAAAGTGAAACCCAGTGGGTAGTATACAAAATCTAACTTGTTTCTCAAATTAAACCTCCTTTGTAGGTTTTAGAAAATGGTCATGAACTAAATATCTAAACTCCAGCCTCTGTCCAATACATAGAGTATATTATAGAGTTGACATTCAATCGTTTAAATATTAATACAATTTGTGATTCAACACTTTGCAGTTTTCAGACAACTTCCCTATTCATTATCTTACCTGATTCTCTCAAAAACCATGTGAGTGAGGCAGGCAAGTAATATCTCCAATCCATGTATTAGTATGTATTAGTATCCAGGAATTAGAGTGTATTTGTAAGGGAAAAAGACCCTTTAAAATTAAAAAATCTGAATTTAGCTTTCAACTCTGCCACAGTATCTGTAAGTTATTGGATAAGTTCCTTACTTTCTCCAATCCAAGCACTACCTTCTTTCCCATATGAAAAAAAAGACAAAGAAGTAAAGCAAATTGTTATCTTGACCATGTTCAAAAATTGATAATTCTTTCTGGTCTCTGAGCCTGTCACCTCTGTTCAGATGTGGGTAACTGTGAAAACCTTGTAAGGAACCCTACAGGAGATTGAATAATAATCAATTGATTGGCTATTAATCAATAGTAGTATATGTATAGTGTATGTATTATATTATATATATATATATATACTA
Organism: Macrotis lagotis; assembly: GCF_037893015.1. Lineage (NCBI taxonomy): Eukaryota > Metazoa > Chordata > Mammalia > Peramelemorphia > Peramelidae > Macrotis > Macrotis lagotis. Next base: position 110,941,011 of record NC_133662.1, read on the forward strand.
GTATTATATTTAGTGTATAATTTTATATAAAGAGATGGGCATAAATATGGTGTATATTATATATATATATAGTACAATCTGTATTCTCTGTAGTATGTACTAATATGGTATTATCTACATACTATACATATACTATTATATATACTACAGATATGCTATGCTTATACTAATATATAATAATATGTCATTACATCTTCATTATAAAAGACAGCACTTCTAGAAAAGAGGAAGGAATAGAAGAATAGTTGTCACTTTTTTTTTAAGTGCACACATGAGCATGCTTTTATAGCCATCCTGGGTTATCCAGGGTCTGGATAAGCAGTATGATCACTGCTTCAGAATGATGCCATTTTAAATGACTTGGTTAGTTTTTCATATTTGCAGTGTTAAAAGAGGTTACTGAAAAGTAGGTTAAGGACTTTCTTGAATAATCTTAGATGCTGAGCCTGGTCCTGTAGCCAAGCTCTGTTCAGCCCTGAATAAGTTATTGATGTGTCACTTAGCCACAGATCCTGCTGCTTTCTATGCCTTCCTTAATGCTCAATCACTCAGAATGTCTAGAAAAAGGACCAGAGGAAATGAAGTGATTACTTGATGGTTTGCTCCATTCCCTTCAACAACTGAATGTTAAAGTTTGAACCACAGAAAATGTATTTCTCAATCCACAGGATATCCAATATGTCTGGGTTTTTTTTTGTTTTTTTTTTTTTTTTTGCCAGATAGCATTCAGCCAGGGCCAAAAAGATTTCCCATTTTATAGATGAGCTCCCTCATCTGTAGTGGTAGAAAATAGTTTTATCATTTGTGAAATGGGGATAATAATACTTGCCCATAACCCTCACATGACTGTAGTGAAGATCAAGTGAGATATATTCAAGGAAATGCTTTTCTGAATACTGAGAAGTACTATACAAATAGAAGATATTATTTTAAATGATTGGATAATGCCATTTGTAAAATATACTACTATCTATAAAGCTCAGATCAGTGGGCAGTGGGTGGTGCCTAAACTACTAATTTAATGACCATTTTCTAAAATATTAAGAGGGGGCCCAAATTTAGGGATAAAGCTTGAAATATTTATATCCTGTATTGATCTACCAAGTTTCATTTTGAACTTGGGAAATTATTGTAATATAGGCATATGTAGATGAAAGCATACCAACTAAATTTAAAGTCACTAGTTAGATATTATAAATATTAGATATTTTAACATGTTAGCAAGAAGCTTAGTATATTAAAGGAAAGAGAAGGAACAGGGGTTCAGATATGGAATAGGAATCTCATGCCTTAAGATTTTGTTAGCATCATAATATTTCATATATTCTTTAACTTGATGTGAAATGCTTAACAGTTTTTATTTCTGGCCATTTAACATGAAGGTGATGGGCTGAAGATTATATGCAATGCTTTGCTTAGAAAATTGTGTCACTGCATATTTTGTCATATTACTGCTAGGCAATAAACATATGAGTTCAAATTTTGTATTCTTAGGTGAAAGATGTGAATTTTTTTCTTTATTAGACAGTCCTTAACTTCCTAAGAGGTCTCAGAATCAATGAAAAAAATGTATTGCCAAGAGAAGGGGCAAGTACTTTGATACAGTGATTCAAAATTTCCTGGAAGAGAGACAGTCTGGTGTGGTAGAAAGAGTATGGGGTTGTGTATTGGGGACCTGGCTTTAATCCTTTCTCTGCTATTAATCATCTCTATTTCCTTAGCTTAGTGACTTGATTTCTCTAGATTTTAATGTCCTCAATTATAAAAGTATTGAATTGGACTAGGTGATCTCTAAGATCCCTTCCAGCTCTCAAATCTGTGCTTGATGCAGCTCAGGGCCCAGTGGATAGAGCTCCGGTCTTGAAGTCAGGAGGACCCAAATTCAAATGTGACTTCAGGCACTTACAAGCTATGTATGTGATCCTGGAAAATCACTTAATGTCTATCTGCCTCAATTTCCTCCACTATAAAATGATGGTGATAATAATAGCTCCTATGTCCCAGGATTGTGGGTGAGGATCAGATGATCTCAAAAAAGACAATATTTGTAAAGCATGGTGTCTTGCACACAGAACTAACATAAAATGCTTGTTCCTTTCCCCTTCTCCCTCCTCACCCATATTGCTCACCAAGGATGTTTTAAGTGCAAAATATTATTATCCCTAAAAAGACTTGTCAAAGGCCTTTGTTTATGGCAATAACCTCTATTCCTCCTTTTATATATAAACTGTTTTCCTGAAGGTCACCAGTGACCTCCTAAGTCACAGAATGCAGTAAGCTTTTCTCAATATTTATCTTCCTTTCTACATCATTTGGTATCATTAGTACCCCTGTCTTTTCAGGTATTTTCACTTCCCTAACTTCTGTGACATTGCTCCTAATCAGAGCAAGCATCTATTTCCCTAATTCTGTTTTTTTCCCCCTTCTACTTCCCTTAACATAGAAACCCTGAGATTGTCTGTCATCATCTCTACTGTTTTCCATTAAGGTTTTGGAAATAAAGCATGATATAGAAAAAAAGAGCATTCTTATTTTGGAGTTATATTCTGGAACCTAGGAAGTGATAACAACTAGTTAGCTTGAATTAGCAAACTTGGGCACTGCCTTTTAAGGAATAGGAAGTGGACTTTGTAATATGCCTGAAACAAATATTGTTTCTGAATGCATATACTCACTCCTTTGTAAATAAACCCTTCATTAAAAAGAAGGGGAAATGAGGGGATGCCCATCAACAGGGAAATGCTGAACAAGTTGTGGTATATGATTATAATGGAATTTTGCTGACTAGAAGAAATGAGGAGTAGGATGGTTTTGGAAAAATCTAGGAAGACCTTTGATTCTCAGACTGTTTCATAGCCTTGCTCTTTTATGACCATCATTTAGTTTTATTCAAATGCTTTACATTTGCACTACTATTTATGCTTTTTACTTTTACAGAACTCATATTTCCTCTTTCTCTCAAGACAATATCTATGAAGTTCAGCCTCCAAGAGTAGACCGAAAATCTACTGAGATCTTTCAAGCACACATCCAGGCCAGTAAAGGCATCATGCAGACCCTGGGAAAAGAGGATATCTCTATGTATAGAGAATATATTCGAAATCGATACATGTGAAAAAGAATGACATACTAGACTCAAAAAACACATCTCTCTTTGATTATTGTTGTTTGTTTTGTTTCCTCTCATAAAGGTAACATTTCTTGCAATCTATTTCTAAGCATGTTTTTTTCTTTGTTACTTATATTTAACTTTGTACAAAATAAAAGAAGCAACTGAATGAATATTGTTATCTCCTTTGATTTATGTAAAAATGCATAGAGGTGAGATCAACATAATATTAAGATATCATTTGAATTTATTTTCTTTTTTCTTTTTTATATATTTATTTACACATTACTAAAATAATCAATCTTGTTGCAAAAATAAACATAATACCCCTTTCCCCCCACAAAGACAAGGAAACCCCATGAAAAATAAAAGAAAAAAAAAGAAAAAAATTTGTACTTCAGTCTGTGTTCAGATAACATTAGTTCTGTCTGGGATGAATTGCATTCTTTATCATAATTCCATCAGAGAAACTGCTTCAATATTTTTTTCCCATAGTTGCTATTGCTAATTGTATTTCCCTCCATCTATTCCTCCCCACTCCATTTATTCTATTCTCTCTTTCCTTTCACTAAGAAAGTGTGTCGTGGGGCAGCCAAGTGGTTCAATGGACAAAGCACTGGCCCTAGAGTTAGGAGGATGTGAGCCCAAATCTGGCCACAGACACCCAACAATTCGCCCAGCCCTGTGACCCTGGGCAAGTCAACAAACCCCACTGGGGGGAAAAAAAGTGTACTGTATCCTATTACCCTCTCCCATGATCCTCCCTCTCCTCTGTCACCTACTTCCCTTCTATCACTTCCCTCTAATCTATCACCCCTTTCCTCCCCCTCTCCCCTTTCTTCCATCCCCTTCCTCTCCTTTTTCCCTCTAGAGTAAGATAGATTTCTATACTGTATTGAGTGTGTGCTTTGTTTCCTCTCTGACCCATTTCTGATGAGAATGAAAGCTCACTCATTCCACCTCACCTTCCCCCCTTCCACTCCATTGCAAATGCTTTTTCTTGACTCTTTTATGTGAAATATCTTAGCCCATTTTACCTCTCCTTTCCCTTTCTCCCAGTATTTATATTCAGTTATCTTTTGTGCTTTGTAATACACACACACACACACACACACAGTACTGTTTTTTTTAAGGTTTTTGCAAGGCAAATGGGGTTAAGTGCCTTCCCAAGACCACACAGCTTAGGTAATTATTAAGTGACTGAGACCAGATTTGAACCCAGGTACTCCTGACTCCAGGGCCGGTGCTTTATCCACTGCACCACCTAGCCACCCATTATATACTCCTCCTGACTGCTCTAATAAATGAGAATGTTCATGTGAGTTATCAATATCATCTTCCCATACAGGAATACAAACAATTCAACATCATTAAATCCTTCATAATTTACCCTTCTAGTCTACCCTCTCTATACTTTGTACTTGGAGATCAAACTTTCTGTTCAACTCTGGAAAGTTTGAAAGTCCCCTGTTTCATTGAATGTCCATCTTTTCCCCTGAGAGAGGATGTTCAGTTTTCCTGGGTAGCTGATTCTTGGTTGTATTCCAAGATCTTTTGCCTTCCAAAATATCATATTCCAAGCCCCATGAGCCCTTAGTGTAGATGATGCTAAATCCTGTGTAATCCTGACTGTAGTGTCATGATATTTCAATTATTTCTTTCTGGATACTTGTAATGTTTTCTCTTTGACTTGGGAATTCTGGAATTTGATTATAATATTCCTGGGAGATTTTGGGGGGATCCTTTTTGGGGGTGATCAGTGGATTCCCTCAATTTTCATTTTACCCCCCATTTCTAGGATATCAAGGCAGTTTTCCTGGAAAAGTTCTTTAACAATGAAGTCAAAGCTTTTTTCTGACTTTCAGGTAGCCCAATAATTTTTAAGTTATCTCTTCTGGATTTGTTTTCTAGGTCTGTTGTTTTTCCCAGTTAAATATTTCACATTTTCTTCTAAATTTTCATTCTTTTGGTTTTGTTTTATTGTTTCTTGGTTTCTCACAAAGTTAGCTTCCTTTAGCTACATTCTACATTTGAAGGAATTATTGTCTTCAGAAGACTTTTTTTTTAAGTTTTTGCAAGGCAAACGAGGTTAAAGTGGCTTTCCCAAGGCCACACAGTAATTATTAAGTGTCTGAGACTGGATCTGAACCCAGGTACTCTTGACTCCAGGGCCGGTGCTTTATCCACTGTGCCACCTAGCCACCCCCTCAGAAGACTTTCTTATCTCCATTTCCATTCTGCTTTTTAAGGCATTCTTCTCCTTATTGATCTTTTGGACTGCTTTTTCCATTTGACCTAAAATGATTTTTAACATTTTTTGTGTGTTTCCTTCACTTCACCAAGCTGCTTACTTGGTTTTCATGGTTTTCCTGCATCACTCTCATTTCTCTTCCCAATTTTTCTTCTACCTCCCTTAGTTGATTTTCAAGATCTTTTTTGAGCTCTTCCATAGCCCAAGCCTAGCTCCCATTTTTCTTGGAGGCTTTAGATGCAGAAGCTTGAACTTTGTTCAAGAAGAAGTTCTGAGTGTGTATTTTGATCCTCCATGGGACCAAAGTAATTTTCTATGGTTGAATTCTTTTTTTTTTCCTGTTTACTTATTTCTCCAGCCTATGACCAGGATTTAATGTGTTTACTAAACTTTTGAGTGTTTTGGGGACACCCCCCCCACTAATGACTTCAATTCCTTCAAGTCTTATGAGAGTCTCTGACTGCTCTCCTGGCCTGTGCTCTGGTCTGTGGATGACCATAAGCACTGCCCTCTGCCCTGGAACTCCACTATGGCAATAGTGGGTTCCAGATTGTGACCAACATCTGAATATGGACAAAGCAACAGAATCCTGTCCCAGGGATAGCTGAAAGACTTCGACAGTCTCCCTCCCATCCCCTTACTGTCTGTGGCCTGAGTGTTCAGGAAGCAGCTGTCAGTTGCCTCCCTGCTGGTTGGCTTGGCAGACCTGCTTTAATTTCCTAACCTGGGCTCCACACTCCACACTGGGCAGAGTTTTCCCACTGACCTTCCAAGGTGTCCTTGATGATCCCCAGGTTGGGAGGTCTAGAAATCACTATTGCTGCCATGAACCTTGGTGCCCCCAGGGATCCAGGCACCCCTTAGGGGGGCCTGTTCCTGGATGGCTGGACCTTGTTCCCTCTGGTGTGTTGGGGTTCCTAGCTGTGCTGTACCTCTTCCCACCCCTGTGAAACAGAGCCTTCCTATGGATCCAAGTTATCTTGGGCTGGAAAATTGTTTCACCTGCTCTTTCTGTAGATTCTGCCACTCTAGAATTTGGTTACAGTCTTAATTTTAAGCTATTTAGATTATCAGGAAGAGAACTCCTGGGAATTCCTGTCTTCATGCTACCATCTTGGCTCTACCCCGTCTTCTTTTTTGTTATGAATTTACTGAGCACAGACAGAAAAAAGAAACCATGATTAAAGTTTTTTCCTTGTTAAAAAATTGTATTAACAAATTCAGTGTTAGTTCCAAAACTATTATATTTATCCATGTTTCTCTTTGAATCTCCTATACGCAACATGTATTTTTAAAAATGTTGAGACTCTTCTCCTTTTTCAGCTAGAGAATCACTATCCCTAACTTATATCTCCAAAAATTACCTTATAACAAATAAGTAGAGTTAAACAAAACAAATCCACACATTGTTTATGTCTAAAAATGTATGGCTTATTCTGCCCTTCTATTACTTCTTGATTCAGAGATGGGGAAATGTGGTTCATTTTTGTTCTTCTGGTTTTATGTTTGGTAATTGTATTGACCAGAGTTCTCATGGCAGTTGAAGTTTTTCTTTATAACATTATCGTAAAAAAATAAAAAAATAACATTATAGTCATTACTTAAATTATCCTCCTGGTTCTACCTATATTACTCTGCATTAGTCCATGCACAACTTTGCATGAATTTCTGAATTTGTCCTTTTTGATATTTTTTATGGCACAACAATATTCCATCACATTCAGATATCAGATTTGTTCAGCCATTCCCTAGTAGATGTCCTCCTTTCATTTCTATTTCTTTGCTACAATGAAAAGCACCACTATAAATACTTTTATACAAATGTGTCCTTTTTCTCTTTCCTTGATATTTTTGAGGATTTAGGCCTAGAAGTGACATCATTTAAAGGGTATGCACATTTTGGTGACTTTTCAAATATAGTTCTAAATTGCTTTCCAGAATACTAGCCAACAACAGCCCATTAGTTTGTCTATCCTCCAATATCCCCAAGATTTTTATAGATTTATTAATATAGTTCTTCTATTTTAGCTTTATAATTTTTATTGAAATTTTGAGTTTACTTTTGATATGTTTAGTTTCTACTGTTTTCACTAGGAAGTTATTGGACTTGTTATATCACAGAATTACAGAGGAAGGAGAGTCTTATATTCTAACCTCTGATTAAGAAAGGATTTAGTTTTCCAAACTATCTGAAAATAATTCTCCATTGTTTTCTTAACAATCTCAAGTGCAAAGAATTCTATTTGTTCATGAGGTAGTTCATTTCCCTATTTCATTTTTGGATAGCTCTATTTGAAGGTAAGTTTTGTCTAAAGTTTTAAACTAGAATATCAACTATTTTAAAATAATATTTTATTTTTCTTCAATTAAATGCATAGAAAAATTTTAATATCCATTAAAAAATTTTGATTTCAAACCCTCATAAATCCTCAACTTTTCTATATATGTCTAGCAAGATACAGCAGGAAGTGCTAGAAAGAGAAATCCCATTCAAAGTAACTTCAGACAATATAAAATACCTGGGAGTCTATTTGCCAAGACAGACTCAGAAACTTTTTGAAAACAATTATAAAACACTTCTCACACAAATTAAATCAGATTTAAATAACTGGGCAAATATCAACTGCTCATGGATAGGTAGAGCTAATATAACAAAAATGACAATTCTACCCAAACTAAGCTACCTGTTTAGTGCCCTACCAATCAAAATTCCAAAAAACTACTTTAAGAGTTAGAAAAGTAAATTCATATGGAAAAATAAAAATTCAAGAATTTCCAGGAACTTAATGAAAAAAAGTGCAAAAGAAGGGGGCTTAGCCCTACCTGATCTAAAATTATATTAAAAACATCAGTCATAAAAACTGTTTGGTATTGGCTAAGAAATAGAGTGGTGGACCAGTGGAATAAACTAGGTGCAAAAGCAGGAGATGATTATAGTAATCTGCTGTTTGATAAACCCAAAGAGTCCAGCTATTGGGATAAAAACTCTCTCTTTGATAGAAACTACTGGGAAAATTGGAAGTTAGTATGGAAGAAATTTAGATTAGACCAACACCTCACACCCTTTACCAAGATAAGATCCAAATGGTTACAGGACATAGACATAAAAAAACAATACTATAAGCAAATTAGAAGATCAAGGACTAGTCTACCTGTCAGATCTATGGAAAGTGGAGCAGTTTATGACTAAGGAAGAGTTGGAGAGCATTACCAAAAACCAACTAGATGATTTGGATTACATTAAAAAGCTTTTGCACAGATAAAACCACTGTAACCAAGATCAAAAGAAAGGTAGTAAGTTGGGAAACAATCTTTACAACTAATGATTCTGACAAAGAACTCATTTCTAAAATATACAAAGAACTGAGTCATATTTTTAAAACAAAAAGCCATTCCCCAATTGACAAATGGTCAAAGGATATGCAAAGGCAATTTACAGATGAGGAGATCAAAGCAATCCACAGCCATATGAAAAATTGCTCTAAATCATTAATTAGAGAAATGCAAATTAAAGCTTCTCTGAGGTACCACCTCATACCTCTCAGACTGGCCAATGACCAGAAAGGATAATGATCATTGTTGGAAGGGTTGTGGGAAATCTGGGACACTATTACACTGTTGGTGAAGCTGTGAACTCGTCCAACCTTTCTGGAGAGAAGTTTGGAACTACACCCAAAGGGCAACAAAAATGAGCATACCCTTTGACCCAGCAATACCACTACTGGGTCTATAGCCTGAAGAGATGATGAAAAAGGGTAAAAACATCACTTGTACAAAAATATTTATAGCAGCCCTGTTTGTGGTGGCAAAGAATTGGAAATCAAGTAAATGTCCTTCAATTGGGGAATGGCTTAGCAAACTGCAGTATATGTATATGATGGAACACTATTGTTCTATTAGAAACCAGGAGGGATGGGATTTCAGGGAAGCCTGGAGGGATTGCATGAAGTGATGCTGAGTGAGATGAGCAGAACCAGAAAAACACTGTATACCCTAACAGCAACATGGGAGTGATGATCAACCTTGAAGGACTCGGTCATTCCATCAGTGCAACAATCGGGAACAATTTTGGGCTATCTGCACAGGAGAATACCATCTGTATCCAGATAAAGAGCCTTGGAGTTTGAACAAAGTTCAAGGACTATTCCCTTTAATTTAGAAAAAAAACAGACATTTTATTGTCTGATCTTGTTATCTTTTAGACTTTTCATCTCTTCCTTAAAGATATGATTTCTCTTTCATCATACTCAATTTGGATCAATGTATACCATGGAAACAAAGACTGAAGATTGCTTTCCATGGCGGGTTGTGGGGGAGGGAAGTAAGATTGGGGGAAAATATTGTAAAACTCAAATAATATCTTTAATAAAAAATTTTTTAAAATTTGATTTCCAATTTTCTCTTTCCCTCTCTCACCTCCCCCCTCCCTAACACAGTAAGAAGTTTGATATACATTATACATGTTCAGTCATGTAAAATGTATTGCCATATTGGGAAGACACAGACCCTAAGGGGAAAAATGCAGAAAGTGAAAAATAGTATGCTTCAATCTACATTCAGACTCCATCAGTTCTTTCTCTGGAGGTAGATGGAATTTTTCACCATTAGTTTTTTGGACTTATCTTGGATCACTGTATCACTGATAATAGCTAAATTATTCAGAAATTATCATCATAAAATATTGTTTTTACTATGTGCAGTGGTTCTGTTTAATTCATGTTAGTCTTTCCATATTTTTCTAAAATTCACGTGCTTATCATTTTTTAGAGCATAGTAATATTTCCTTACAATTAATTATATACCTCAAGTTGTCCAGCTATAGGATGATATCTAAAAAAAGTATTATACTAATAATTTTAAGAACCTCATTACCAAAGAAAAACTTTAGCATTAAATCTCAAGTCAAGCCTTATCTATCAACCAGCAGAGGAAAAATTTACTCTTACACTTGGTTATGTGATAACTGCTATCTATGCCTGTTTGGTTATATGATAACCACTATACCTGTTTGGTCATTTACTTTCATGATATTTGATTTATCTACCTGTGTTGTTGCTGTTGTGATAATTTGTTTTTATTTAACATGTAAGCAACTGCCAAGTGACACAGTAAATAAATAGTTTTAAATAGTTCTGTAGATCACATTTCTCATGAAAAGTACTTTTTGTACATAATAAGGAAACTTGGAAGATATTCTATATAAATACATTCTAAGAAAACTCATCTTATCACATGATAAATATTCCTTGGTTATAGCTGTATATTTATTTTTCTTTTGGCATAACTCTCTGACTTCCAAAATAGCTATATTTATTTTCTGAAAGTTTTATTTTTGCTTTAAAACTGATAGAAATACTTTAAGGAATGAAACTTTCATTGACTACCTGGAGTTTTCCTACAGCACTACTTTATTTTTTGGAGGAGGGTGTGGTAGTAAGTAAAAACATTTTAGATAGAAATAAAAGTGTTGATCAACATGTAGATATTTAGAATTAAATTTTAACTCATAGAATAGATATGAGAATTGTTACAATTCATAATGTACATTGCTTTAAACCCTAATTTTACATATGTACAAATATAGCCCAAATGAATAGCCCTTTGGTAGACCAGAACCTTGCCCTTTGGATTTTTCCTTTTTTATATGTATTTAAAAATCAACAGCCTAGTGCCTCACTACTCACATGGTAGGAAGTAGAACTGTAAAGAATTTATTGGACTAGGGAATATGATGAAGGATTTTATGGAAAAGTGTAGATAAAAAGTGTTTTCAATTTACTTTGACAGCTTGCCTACTTAAAGTATGTTTTGGGGTAGGAGGGTTGTGCTAGTAAATGCTTAACTATTTTTGTTGTTCAGGCATTTTCTGTCATATCCACCTCTTCATGAACCTCATTTGGTATTTTCTTGGCAAAGATACTGAAGTGGTTTGCCATTTCCTTCTCCAGAAAATTTTACTGATGAGAAACTGAGGCAAATAGGGTTAAATGATATGCCCAAGGACAAACACCTTGCTTAAATATAGATTGTTATAGGCTGTCCCCTTGCTTAAATATGACTCTGAAATCAATCTGCTAGACACATTTTGAAGTTCAATCTACATTATTAACATTTTCTCCATTCCTTTAAGTAGAAAAGGATCAAAATAATAAAGTCCTGATTTGTACATTTTCTGATGATCTTGAAAATTTAGCAACGAGCTCTACAATGCTGCAGAAAGGAACATGAAGTGAGAGGGCAGCTTAACAAACTTTTCATTATTGACAAAAATCAATAGTTCTCTAAAAATTTTTAATTCTTGAATAGCCATCCCAAGAATGTCTATTTTGTAAAAAAAAAAAAAAAGAAACAAAACAAAACACTGTGCTAGAGACTTAAGGGATCTAGAATTGCATAGGGTCTTCTTATGCATCACCTAGCTTACTTCTCCAACTGATGCTACCATGGATTTAAAGAAGCAAAAAAGACTTTGGGAGCTTACTTTTCTTTGTTTCACCAACACTTAAGATAGTTCCTAGCACATAGAAGGAACTTAATAAATGTTTATTGACTGATACAGACCCATGTTTATCAAAGAAATGTCTACCAAAGGGTTTGAAGGAACCCTAGAGATCATTGACATAAACCCATAGCTAAACATGAGTCCTTCCTTCAATGTGTTAAGTAATCCAGTCTGCACTTGAAAATCTCCAATGATGAAAAATTCAAAGCTTCCTAATTCTGTCCCCTTTTATTTTTGGACACAACTCTGTCAGGAAGTATTTCCTTAAGATGATTAAAACTCTGCCCTCTCTGTACCTCCTATCTGTTGTTCCAAGTTCTGCTTTCTGAGTCCCAAGTCTGAGTGTCTAATTCATCTTCTCAAGATTTTAGAGGGGATGTATAACCTATATCAGATTGCTGTCAAGGAAGGGGGAGGAAGAAAAATGTGGAACTCAAAATCTTACCAAAAATGAATGTTGAAAACTATATTTATGTAAAATTTGGAAAAAAATTTTTTTAAGATTTTTTAGATGTGCCTAACCAAGACAGAAAGACTTTGACCTTCATTATTTTGTTGACACTATTTATGAAGTATAAGTTTACATTGGAACTTTGAACTAACATGCCATCATTTTGACATTTAAAATCCTACTTCTGGCAGTTATTAGAAGTGAATTCACCTGCAAAAGTTACCCTTAAAATGCTCAAAATTGTAGTGATCTCCCTTCAGGAAATCCAACCTGCTAGTGCAACTGTGAGTTGGAGGATTAGTAAAAACCTTGCATAGGTCATACTTGTTCCTTCACATATTAAATATATACTGTGCAAGAAACTCTTTTAGTCACACAGAAGAAAGAGGTATACAAAAACAAATATGAAGCAGTCCATTCTGGGCATTAGGGTGAGACAAAGGCATAAGGATGGGTGATGGAACATTGTGTGTGAAAAGGCTATTTTGACTGGAGTGTAGAGTACATGAATGGGAGTAAGAAATAATAAATCCATTTACATAGTTCAGGGTCATGTTTTAAATGCCAGAAGCAATTGTATGGGCTCTTAGAGGCAACAGGAGTTTATCAAATAGAGAAATGACATGGCCTATGCTATAGGAAGATCAGCCTAGCAGCTATGTAGAAGATGACTTGGAGAAGGGAGAAATTTGGGACAAGGAAGTCAATTATTTGAAACCAGGTTTAGGTGGTGACAAGAGAATGAGATATATAAACACAATGTAGAAGTAGAATGAATGAACTTTGGAAACTGAGGATTTACAGGTAAATGTGGAGTTTTATACCTGGTTGACCAGAAGGATAGTGATGTTTTTGCCAGAAATAGGAAGGTCAGAAGAGGGATGATTGAGGGGAAGGATAATGAACTCTGTTTTGGAGATGCTGAGTTTGAGATTTATGCACGATATACAATTTGAAATGTCCAACAGACAATTGATTATTTGAGACTGGTGAGAGAGATTAGGGTTAGATTCATAGATGAGAGAGTCATCTGTAGAGAGATTATAATTAAAATCCATCCACTAACTGATGTCACCCCTTCAATTCCCAATTGTACAAAAAAGAGCTGCTATAAATATTTTTGTATATATGAGTCTTTCCCTCCTTTTTATGGTCTTTTTGGGATATATACCTAGTAGTGGTGTTGCTGGAAAGGGTATGCACAGTCTAATTGCCCTTTGGAAATAATTCCAAATTACTTTCCATAATGACTGGATCAGTTCACAACTCCACCAACAATGCATTAGTGTCTCAATTTTCTCACATCCTTTTCAACATTTCTCATTTAATTTTTCTATCATATAAGTCAATCAGATAGGAGTGAGATGGTACCTTCACCTCAGAGTTATTTTAAACAAATTATCATTTCTATTAGGTAAAGTATGTTAAAATGGCAACCCCTGTATGCACCTACCCCTCAAATTCCACCACCTTATATTGCATTATCTTTTTGTTTGTTTGTTTTGTAAGGGAATGGACTTAAGTGACTTGACCAAGGTCACACAACTAGGTAATTATTAAGTACCTGAAACTGGATTTGAACTCAGGTCTTTCTGACTCCAAGGCTGGTACTCTGTCCACTGTACCACCTAGCTGCCCCTATATTACATTATTGTGCTAAGTGTTTGTAGTCATATTTTTCTAATATTCATCTTGTGATTTTATGACCCTTTTTAACTGGAGGTAAAGACAAATTTCAGAAACTAGAAACAGATAAGTTTGGCATCTCTCCAAGGCCTTCTCAGATGCTTTTTCTGTGTAGCATAAGTGATATTAAGTTTGTCCTCAGTTCCAGGAGGAAGAATATGGAGTAGAAGTTGCAAATGTGCAAATTTAGGTGTGATATGAGGATAAAATTCCTAATGATTAGAATTCTTCTAAAGTGGATTGGGCAACCTTGGGCATTTTATGAGTCGCCCTTATAGAAATTAGATGACCAATTTTCATAGATGATCTAGGGAAGATTACTGGTCAGATACTGACTGGACAAGTTATCTCTCAGAGCACATCTCAGATTTTGTGAGTGTGATTATCTTTATATGTGCTCATCAGTGTTCCATTAATTAAGTCTGGTTTTCACACTTAAAGAGGGCTAAATGATACCCACTGTAGCATGATGTAAATGATATAGGCTGTACACATTTGTTTTTACCTAACAGATGTTAGAGTTGGTATCTAAAAATGACTAACAAACAGATGACTCTATGTTTGCTTGGTATGGACCATTCCATACCAATAGCAATGTGGTGTAAAGTTGTCTCTAATAATTTCTTAGTGACAGAACAGAATCGACTTCTGCATTTGATGTTATCATAAAAATCAAGATGAGGAAATCTGACAAGATGACAGGCAAAGAGAATTCTGCGTTGGTGCATATTAGAGACCCAGAACAATAGCATGCTGCCAAGTGTAGGCTCTAGCTGATATAATTCCTCTAAATTAAAAAACTACTTCCTCCTTGCTAACTCTTTGGATGTTGACTCACACAGGACAGAAACAGTCTTCATTTTTCAAATTTATTTTTAGCTTTGTTCCTGAAGAGGCCTCTTCCTTCTGCTAGGAAGAGGATAATATACTGCTCACTTGGTAGAGTCCCAAGTAATGAGTTACTGCTTCAGAGCCTTAAATGACACATTCAAATCAGTTTAATTCATCCAGTATTCATTAATTTCCTATTATGTAATAAGTGAATAGAAGATATATGATTAGTTGCTAGAGATCTGGGTTCAAGTCCTACATCTGGCACATATTGCCCAAGTGACACTGAGTCAATCATTAATTAACCTTAGTTCCCCCCCCCCCCCCCCCTCTCTCTCTCTCTCTCTTCCTCCCTCCTTTTCTCCTTCCCCAACAATCAGGATTAAGTGACTTGCCCAGGATCTCAAAATTAGTGTCTGAGGGTCAGATTTGAACTCAGGTCCTCCTGACTCCAGAGTTGATGCTCTAGCCATCCAGACAGCTCTCTTAATACTTCCAATTGTTTAAAAGTTGATGTTATGCATTATGAGAAGGAATTTCCTTAGTGGGAGGTCTCTGTACCCCTGAAAAAATTTGGTTTTTAAAAAAGAGAAAATATGATCATGTGTCCTAGGCAATGGGAGCACAAAAATGTAACACCAGATGATCCCCACTGTGCTAGAGCTTACAATTGAATAGAAAAGATAAAGCAAATATGTACATAACTAAAACATGTTGCAATATCTTGCTTAGGATCAATCTAAAAACAGAAATCTGAGAGACTTAAGAAAAGATCTTTTATAGTTGGGGTGATGAGGAAGTCTTCAATTCATGAAAAGGGCCTTGAAAGAAAGATGAGATTTCATTTGGTGAAGACTGGAGGTGGAATAGAGGGGAAACCATCCCTGGTATCAGAGATTCTGAAAAGACAGACAAGATTAGGAAATAGCTAGTAAATACATTTTGTCTGCTCTCTGAGGTCCATTTAGGAGCTTAACAAAAGTCTGGAACAAAATAGAGTTGGAGTATAAGAGGGTGTTGAATGCCAAGATCAGAAATTTGTTTTTAATTTAAGCAGTGGGGGGTGGGGTGTCTTCCGGAGGTTTCTGAGCTAGGAAGTGAAATGATTAGACCATGGTTTAAAAAGGTTAGCAAAAGTGTGAAGGAAGTATTGGAGAGGAGAGGATACTTTAGGAGGATACTTTAATAATCATAATGATATAAGGACAATATAAATCAAAGTGGGAGCAATGGAAATGGCTTGAAGGATTTGGATGTGAGTGATATTTCAAAGGTAGAATCCACAGATCTTGACAGTTGAATTGGATCTGGAGAGTGGGACAAGATGAGAGGTGCAGTCATTGACAGAAATAAGATCTTTAAGAGGAGTGGACAGTTTGAGAAGGAATGAAAAAATTCAGTTTTGCTATAGTTGAAAGTTTAATGGAATAGAAGTCAGAAGACCTAGATTTTTATTTTTATTAGTCTCCTTATATATGGTGACACATTTCTATCTTAAATTCAGACCCCTGAATCTACATTTTTGTTAACTAACACAAATAGATAAAATACATCTTCTTTGATTAAGGGTTCCCAGTCATACATTTCAAAGTTCTGGAAACAGTCTTATTCAAATTAACTAGTAAGAAATTGTAGCCAGCATTAGTCAATACCATTTCCTCTAAGGGACATACTTTTACTCTGGTACTCTCAAAACTATGTATGTCTCTCCTCAAACCAAAATAGTTATCTAATTTACTTATTTGTGAATAATATTAAAGACCTGATAATTATATAAATATTTTATCTTATGGTTACACATCAGAATAAAGTAGTTGTATGATGTGGAATATAGAGGGATGTGTAAGATTGCATTCTGAGGAAATAAGAGAATGAAACAAGTTTAATGTATATCAGCTCTCATGCTTTACTGGAATAATATTTACTCCTAGTTTGTGCTTGAGCACTGATTCAGTTCTGACTCAGAGACCAAGGCTTTTTGATCCACTTTCAACTCACTGACAAAAGAGCTTCTCTTCCTTGTTTGGCTTTTGTTGTTTAATGGACCATGGCAGAGCAGTATTATTCATTTTATTTAGAGGGAAGTTAGATAAAATAATATATGAGGCCTCTGGAAACTTAGCTATCTATATTTAGATGATTATAAATTGGAATTTCAGCAATGAAGAGGTTCATGTGAAATATGAGTACTAAAAATTACTGTTATTATTAGCAATAATAGCTTAAATGTATGTAGTATTTAAAGTTTGTAAAGGGATTTCCATACAACAACTTTTTGAGGGACCGTTTACTGAGGAAACTATTTCAGAGAGTCAAAGATTTGTTCATGAGCACATACGGCCAATAGGTTCTACAGCCAGGTTCGAATCCTTTGTCTTCCAACTTCAAAACCAGGGTTTTCTCATCAATGCCACATTTCCTTGTAGGAGCTTTAGATAGATCAGGCCACCATGCTTGAAAACAATGTGTTGGTAGCCCTTTTCTCTGAAAAGTTCTGTAAAATCATTCTCTTGTAGCTAGGAAGAAATTCATAGAATGTCGCTCATATAAATTTCATAGTTAGAAATGTGAATGGTATTTGAGTTGGAAGGAAATGTAGAGGTCACTTCCAATGTCATATTTTAAAAATTAATATTTTTATTTTCCCAATTACATGTAAAAATAAGTTTAATATTCTTTGTTGAAATTTTGAGTTCCAAATTTTTTCCCTTTCTTCCCTCCACTTACCTATTGAGAAGGTAAGCAAGCTGATAATTGTTATTCCCATGTAGTTAAGCAAAACATGTTTCCACAACAATTATTTTTACAGATAAAGAAATGAAAGATCAATAAGGTAGTGCAACTTGCTTAAGATCACCCAAAGAGACAAGGACAAACTGGAACCCAAAGCCTAGTTTTCAAACAATTGATACAGTATTCAATCTACTACATGCATTTCTAAAGTCAGCTTACCACGAGTATCTCAACGTGCATGAGTCTTGCCAGTGAGGCATCTCTTGGAATGTGCCTACTTTCTCAAAAGAGTAAAGAGTACTGAAGCATGTTCAATACAGATGGTTCTGAAATGAAAAAAAAAAACTCCCTTTTAAAAATTATGAGGCAAAATTTGTATGACTGTAGTTTGTCCTTTGATTTAACTTTAATCTAAGGTTTGGGGAATCTAAATCAAAATTACTTTGTGAGAAACACATTGAAACATAGGAGAGTGACTTTTCTGGGTTCAAAGGGACTCTGTTCTTCACTTATGTATGAAAAAAATTGGTTCTCTCTTTCAACTATAACTACAATTTTAAATTACTTTTTGCAGAGTACAGTGTTTGTGTTGTCCTGATTTTTCTTAACCTCCACTTGTAGCAAAAAATGTTTTCTATCAGCTTTGGGTTTGAAGTCAGAAGGCATAGATTCAAATTCCATGTGACTTCTCACATGTGGTATCACCTCTGGTCTTCAGTTTTTTTATCTGCAAGATGAAAGAGTTCCTCTATGATCTCTTCTTATCTCTGAATCTGTGCTTCTATGATTTTTATTCTCCCTATAACTGTCTAGGAACTAAGTTGGTGTTTTTCCCTTATTAAAAAATTCAAATAATGACTGATTAGCATATTTGAGAAGAGAAGACCCATAAGAAAGGGTCATGAAAATTGTGTTAAAAAATTTAAAGGATTGTCATATGATAGAAGGATTAGACTTATTCTATTTGGCTTTAGAGAATAGAACTAGGAGAAATGGGTATAGCTGGAGAAGGGGTAAATTTAAGTCAGGGAAAAAATATCCCACCAGAGTTGTCCAAAGGTGGAATGGGAGTCAAGCAAAGATTGAAAGACCACCTGTTAGATATATATTGTGAAGATTCCTTTCGTGACTGGATTGGACTAGATGTCCAGAGGAGTCTCTTCCACCTCTCAAATGTTATACTTCTTTAAGAGGTTCTCTTCAAATTTTCGTTCTAAATAATTCAGAAGGAATGGGTTGTTCCAAGAGGGCAAGGCATTTTAATGTTCATTTCAGTAATTTAAGAATTTACTATGTGCAAGACATTGGGTGACTGGAAGACAAAAATGAAAAATGACCCAGGCCTCCTCAAGGGATATTGCATTCTTTTTAACAAAAAATAATTTTAAAAAATGTAAAGATGTTTCAAGTACAAGTTGGATTTTTATTTACCTTATATCTCAAAGGAAGTAATCTTGTATTTAGTGGGATGCATAGTGCTAGGATCTTTTCTACCTGTCAAACATTTGCTGTTTATAGCATTTGCTGTCCATTCTGAAAATGATATTCTATAAATAAAAAAATTAAAAAATCCAAAAAAGTGAAGGAATGTTCTTATTCTATCTTTTATGATTCCTTCATTTTTTTGGATCTTTTAATTTTTTATTTATAGAATACCATTTTCAGAATGGACAGCCAGATGTGCTATCTTGCACAGAACCTTGGACTTGGAATCAGGAAGATTTGTCTTCATGAGGTCAGATCTAGCTTTAGATAGACTCTGGGTTAGTCACTTAACCCTATTAGCTCAGGAAAATCTGATGGAAGGAGATTGGAGGAGACAGGATGTTTCATAGGAACATTGTTATAAATGGGAAGAATGAATGAACAATGTAACAGGGTTTTATGAACTTATGAAAGGCTTTGATTAAAGTGTTAATAACTACTGGGGCTAGGTGGATTAGCTAGGTGGCACAGTAGATGGAACACTGAGATTGGAATGAGAAAGAATCCTCTTCCTGCATTCAAATCTGACCTCAAAAACTAGCTGTGTGACTCTAGGCAAGTCACTTAACTTAGTTTGCCTCAGTTTACTCATCTATAAAATGAACTGGAAAAGGAAATAGCAAACCTCTCTAGTATCATTGCCAAGAAAACCCCAAATGGGATCACAAAGATCAGACACAACTGAAAAATGACTGAACAACAAAATTTTCCAAAGAGATGAAATGATATAGGAGTGAAGTGTCCAGGGGTTGAAGTTGGGAGATCTTGTAGTTTCATGCTGCCACTGTCTTGATGGATGATGCATATTATTATAGCTCTCTGGGTCTCAGTTATCCTTTCTGTAAAAAAAAGACTTTGGGAGCAAAATGATCCCTTCATCTCTTCCAAGTCTCATCTACCAATCTCCTTCATATTGCTGCTTAAACTGAAGGTAGTAATCAAGATAGATTCTGATTCTAAAATTTCATGACCAAGTGAAATTCTGGAAAGTAAATGTTTCTAATCCACAAGAGATTAGAAAAGAATTTATAGAAAGAATTTTTTAGAAAAGAATTATAATTTTTCCCCTAAAGTGAAAAAGAGTATAGTATCTATTTTACAATAGGAAATCCTACCAAGGTCAGCCCCTTGGAAAAAGAATGGAGGAAAATGTTGTCTAAAGACCATATAAGTCTAGTGAGTTGTTAGTTTAGAGAGTAAGTTTTCTGGGGTACTTGTGACTCAGGTCAGCTGTCTAGCTATCTTATGCTAAAACTAAGGTTACTTTTTCATCTACCAAGACTAGAGAAGCTTTTTAAACAGATTGTGAGAGGTGTAATTTATCCCTTGCTTCTCAGAAAATGTATTTTATACATTTTTATACATTTCATTATGCATTTAATGTACATTTATGCATTAAAATGTAGTTTATACCTTTTTTAAATTTTTAATAAATTTAATAATTTTTAAAATTGAAATGGAGATATATGGTTTTGAGTTGAATCTTTTCTTTATATTCTGTTGTGTACATGTAAATGTTATTTTTTCCCTCACTTTTCTTGTATTTCTTCAATAGAAGAGAGAAAAAAATTTAAGCCATCAGCAAGCATTATATGTAATTGGTATAAGCTAGAAGTTTTATCAATAAGAACAGAGGTGAAGCAAGGATGCCCATTATCACTATTATTCAATATGGTACTAGAAAGGTTTGTTCTAGTACTAAAAAGAAGAAAAAATTGAGAGAAGTAGAATAGGCAATGAGGAAACAAAGCTATCACTCTTGTGGATGATATTGTTGAAATACTTTAACAACTTTAGCAAAATTTCATAATTTAAATAAACTCACATAAAAATTAATATTATTGGTCAACTTCCAAAAAGGAGAATTTCTTAAAGATAATACAAAATGCCAGTGGTTAGAACAAAGGGTTGAAAATTTCTCATCTAGGCACCAGAATGAGAGATGAGGCTGAAAGAATAGAAACACAGTAGACTGAAGTGGAAGAATAACCATTCTGGAAGTCCAAAGACCTGAGTTCAAGGCTTGACTCAGTCATTGACTCACTTAGTGGCCTCAAGAAGCTTTATTCATAAAATGAAAGGATTGGAGTAAATGATTTCTGATGTTCCTGATAGCTCTAATGATCTTATATGTGGGAAAACCCTCTGTGTGGCAAGAAGTTGTAGCCTCTCCTTTCGACTCCAAAAAGAATGGTTCTCTTTAACCCAAATAGGATCTTAGTAAAGGCCTCACATAGAATATAAGTTCACTGAGGGCAGGGCCTGTTTTGTACATTTCTTTGTATCCTCAATATTTAGCACAATGCTTAATAAATGCTTATGGATTTATTGAAAGGCCAAAATGTAGACAGGATCATCTTTGTTCTTTCTATGCTCATTATTCTATGAATTTTCCCATGTACTTGGACCACAGGTTCACAGATCTAGAGCTGAGAAGGGACCTCAGATATCATCTAGACCAACTTCTTTCATTTCTTTTTTTTTAATTTTAGAAAGGTTTTATTTATTTTGAGTTTTACAATTTTTCCCTCAATCTTGTTTCCCACCCTCCATCCACGCACAGAAGGCAGTTTGTTAGTCTTTATATCATTCCCATAGTATGCATCGATTTAAGTTGAATGTGATGAGAGAGAAGTCTTATCCTTAAAGAAGAAATATATAGTATGATATAGCACATATAGCAGATATAGCAGAATTGCATAATAAACATTTTTTTAAATTAAGATACATAGAAAATCTTTGATCTTTGTTCAAACTCCAAAATTCTTTCTCTGGATACAGATGGTATTCTCCTTTGCAGATATCACAAAATTGCACCTGATTGTTGCACTGATGGAATGAGCAAGTCCATTAAGGTTGAACATCACTCCCATGTTGCTGTTAGGGTGTACAGTGTTTTTCTGGTTCTGCTCATCTCACTCAACATTAGTTCATGCAGATCCCTCCAGGCTTCCCTGAATTCCCATCCCTCCTGGTTTCTAATAGAACAATTTTGTTCCATCCATACATATACAACAGCTTGTCAAGCCATTCCCCAATTAAAGGACATTCACTTAATTTCCAGTTCATTACCACCATAAACAGGGATGCTATGAATATTTTTGTACAAGTGATATTTTTACCCTTTTTTCATAATCTCTTCAGAATATAGGCCCAGTAGTGATATTGCTGGATCAAAGAGTATGCACATTTTTGTTGCCCTTTGAGCATAATCCCAAGTTGCTCTCCAGAAAGGTTGGATGAGTTCACAGCTCCACCAGCAATGTATTAGTGTCCCAGATTTCTGCCATTCCTTCCAACATTGATCATTGTACTTTCTGGCCATATTGGCCAGACTGAGAATTATGATGTGGTACCTCAGAGATGCTTTAATTTGCATTTCTCTAATCAGTAATGATTTAAAGCTATTTTTCATATGACTATGGATTGCATTGATTTCCTCATCTGCAAATTCCCTTTGCATATCCTTTGACCATTTGTCAATTGGGGAAATGGCTTTTTTTGTTTTTAAATTTGACTCAGGTTTCTGTATATTTTAAAAATGAGTCCTTTGTCAGAAATACTAGTTGTAGGGGGTGACTAGGTGGCACAGTGTATAGAGCACCGACTCTGGAGTCAGGAGTACCTGAGTTCAAATACAGCCTCAGACATTTAATAATTACCTAGCTGTGTAGCCTTGGGCAAGCCACTTAACCCCATTTGCCTTGCAAAATCCTAAAAAAAAAAAAAAAAAAAAAAAAAAAAAGAAATACTAGTTGTAGAAATGGTCTCTAAGGTCCCTTCTCAGCTCTAGATGTTGTGAACCTGTGGCCCAATTTACTACATTTCTTTTGATCTTGGTTACAATGGTTTTGTCTGTGCAAAAGCTTTTTAATTTAATGTAATCAAAATTATTTAGTTTGTTTTTAATGATGTTCTCCATCTCTTCTTTGGTAATAAACTGCTTCCTTTCCATACATCTGACAGGTAAACTATTCCTTGATCTCCTAGTTTGCTTATAATATTGTTTTTCATGTCTACATCCTGTATCCATTTTGATCTTATCTTGGTATAGGGTGTAAGATGTTGGTCTATTCCAATTTTTCTGACAGTTTTTATTGAAGAGAGAGTTTTTATCCCAATAGCTTGGATTTTTAAGGTTTATTAAACAGCAGATTATTATAATCATTTCCTGCTTTTGTACTAATTATTCCACTGATCCACGACTCTGATGCTTTATAATATAATTTTAGATTGGTAGGGCTAAGCCACCTTCTTTTGCACTTTTTCATTAAATCCTTGAAAATTCTTGACTTTTTATTTTTCCATATGAATTTACTTACAATTTTTTCTAACTTATTAAAGTAATTTTTTGGAATTTTGATTGGTAGGGCACTAAACAAGTAATTTAATTTTGGTAGAATTGTCATTTTTTATTATATTAGCATGGCCTAACCATGAGCAGTTGATCTTTAAAGATGATTTAGGGGGCACCTGGGTGATGCAGTGGATAGAGCACCAGCCCTAGAGTCAGGAGGACCTGAGTTCAAATCTATCCTCAGACATTTCAAAATTACCTAGCTGTATGACCTTGAGTGAGTCCATTAACCCCATTGCCTTGCAAAAACCAAAAAAAATTTGATTTAGTAGATAGTTCACTGGTCCTGGAGTCAGGAAGACCCAAGTTCAAATTTGATCACTACTAGCTGTTATGGCCCTGGGTAAGTAATTTCTTTGCCTCATTTTTTTTATCCATAAAATGGGGTTAATGATAGCACCACCTTCCCAGGTTTATTGTAAAGATCAAATGAGATAATAATTTTAAAATTCTTACTAAGTAGTTAACTCTATAGAAATATTAGTTATCAGTGTGTTATTATTATCATTATTATTATTATTATTATTTATTATTGGAGTTAGGTGACACATCATTTATGATTATGGTTATGGTTATGGTTATGGTTATGGTTATGGTTATGGTTATGATTATTAGAGTTAGGTGATACAATACTGAACTAGAGTCAGGAAGACCTAAGTTCAAATCTAGCCTCAGACACTATCTAGGTATATGTGTATGACCCTGAAAAAGTCATTTAACCTCTACTTTCTTCACTTTTCTCAACTGTAAAATAGAGATAATTACAGAACTTGATTGGTGTGATAATAATTATAGAGCATTGAGCACAGCAATAAGTGTTATATAAATGTTAGCTATTACTTCTTCTTCTTCTTCTTATTATTATTATTCTTATTATTATTATTATTATGGCAGTGAGGTGACATAGTGGGTAGAGCTCTAGCTCAGTTTGGAATCAAGAAAACCTGAGTTCAAATGTGACCTCAGATCCTTAACTATCTCCTTCAGTTTCCTATCTACCAAATGGAGATGAATAGCTGTTTTTGAAGATCAAAGAGATAATATTTATAAAGTGATTTGCAATATCTTAAAGTACCAGTTATTATTCTTTCCAACTGTTCAAAATCCTGTGATCCCACAAATCCATTCTTTATTTGAAAAATCTTACAAAGAAAATTGTATTACCACTCCTCTGCCCAGCCTGGGCCATAATGGTATCTGCTGTCTCTCAGATTTATTTTTAAGGAGGGTTAGAATCTCTGGACTTTTTGAGAAAAATGCCTTTTGGGGAGTATACAATTTCATTTTTTCTCCTATGACCAAAAGGAGAGTTTTGTCATTATGTGACTCAATTGATATGAATTTGCATTGACAATGTTGGATCACTATGAATGTAATTAAGGCTCTTCATTCATATGCAAGTTGAATCCTTTAATGGAAGTTTTGGCAGGGTTCAGCAGAACAGAGATTGTAGTAATGCTCTTTTTCAAGTGTGGATTCAATGACTTCTGCTCATTTAATTTCAAGTATTCATTGCACACCTTTCCTTTTTCAGACCACCTTATAGAGGTTTGACTTTGTTTTTCCCCAAGAGAGACATACTGAAGTAATATGAAAAAGGAAAGTGTGGTCTGTCTCTAAGGACCATCTAATATACCTGAGAAATGAATTTTAGAAAAGATAACAAATGTCATAGAAGAGCTTTTCTGCATGTCATCCTGATTATGGAGTCATCTTCATTCCATTCAATAAAAACATTTAATTTTGTCTTCTTTCTCCAGGGAGAGAAATAACACAGGTCATCTTGTTCACAGAATGCAGTTAGTAAATAGAAGTATGTGACCTTTCACTTCACAATTGCAGATCAATTAATCTTGCATAAAATCCATTTTAATCTTTTGCTCATGAAGTCTTAGAGGAAAACAAAGAGATCTGATGCCCTTTTGAATCTTTATTATAAAAATCCTCTAGGATCCTCTTATGTGACAATTGTAATATTTTCCCCTCTGTTAGAAACTTACATTGTTATTTTCTACATTTTTCAACTTATCTATAGCAAAAAGAGCAACAGAAGGTTGATATTCTGATATATTCTAAGATAGTCATTTCTGTTGCTTCTTTTCCTTTAATTTTATTTTTAAAACTTATTCTGTTTTCTTTTTTAAAGCAGATTTTATTAATATATTTGTTTATATATTTTTAATGTTTGCTTCCTCCCCCCTTCCTTTTTAGTTTCATTTTTTGTGTTAACTTCCATCATTACATTGTAAGCTTCTTGAGGACTGGAAATGTCTTTCTTTTTCTTATTTCTATTCCTAGTATTTAGAACTAGTATCTGATACACAATAGACACTAAATAGATGTTTATTGATTAATTGACATAAACTACATTTCCAAGTGTTATCTTTCTTTTCCAGAGAACAATCTTTTTATAACAAAGAAAAAAAGAAGGAAATTCAAAAAAATTGACTTACATTTTTAAAAATTCTGATATTATGTGCAATGTTCTCCACTTCTATGGGGATTTACTTCTATAAAGATATTGAGAGAAGATAACTGCTCATATTTCTTTTTGGGGGGTCAAGTATGGCCATTATAATTTCCTAGGATTCAGTTTTGTTTTGTTATACCTTTTCCATTTACATTGCTGTAGTTACTGTATCTAGATTTTTCCTGTTTTAGTTCTCTTGATTTTGCATCAGTTCATATTAAGTCTTTCCATGCTTCATTATTTTCTATAGCCCAGGTAGCAAAATTTCTTTGGTCATTTCCTGGTCAATATGGACATCAAATTTTATTTCTACTTATTTTACCACCATAAAAATGTTTCTATTAATAATTTGACCAATATAATCTGAACTTGCTTTTGTAATTGACATCCTTAGCATATAAGACCTAGTAGTGAAATCTCTGTGTGAAAGAGTATGCACATTTTTGTACTTTCCTTTCTATAATTCAAAACTGCTTATAAGACTATTTGGACCAATATTTAATTTCACCAACAGGGTGTATTAACAATCTGTTGTCATCTTCTCCAGTTTCTTGAATATGAGATAAAACTTCAGAATTGTTTTGCTTTGAGTTGTCCTTATTATTAGTGATTTGGAAAATTATTTCCTATGGTCATTAATTATGAACACTTATAAAAAAGAACTGCAAATTATTAATATTTGACCACTTATATATATTAGAAAATGACATATATTTCTGTTAGTTGGTTGTGAATTTTGACTATCGCACCCCTATCAGAGATATTTGATTTGGGGGGACATTTGTCCCCTCTTACCCCATTTGAATCTATTTTTATCACTCTACAAGTATTTACTGTTTCCTAGGCAATGTGCTGGGGCAAGCAGATGCTGAAGTAGATTGAGCCTTCATGAGACTCTTCATGAGATTGACTCTGACCTCAGACACTTTCTAGCTGTGTGACCCATGGCAAATCACTTAAACCTTTTTGCCTCAGTTTCTTCATATGTAAAATGAACTAAAAAAAGAAAAGGCAAACAACCCAAGTAACTTTTGCCAAGAAAACCCCAAAATAGGGTTATAAAAATTTATACATAACTGAAACAATTCAACAACAACAACAACAGACTGTGCAAAATGCTGGGAATTCAAAGAAAAAGAAAAAACCCAATTCCTTCTTTTAAGGAAGAGTCAACTTGTAAATGATTAGGTACATCCCAGATACAAGAGAGAAAAGATAATCTAGAGGCAGTGGTCTTTGGCAGCTTAGGTGATGCAGCAGATACAGTGGCAGAGCTGGAGTCAAGGAGACTCCTTTTCCTGAATCTCAGACTTTTATTAGCAGTGTGACCCTGGGCAAGTCACTTAAACCTTTTTTTTAGGTTTTTTTACTTAAACCTTTTTTGCCTCAGTTTCCTCATATGTAAAATGATCTGGAGAAGGAAATGAAAAATAATTTTAATGTCTTTACCAAGAAAACCCCAAATTGGTGCATGAAAAGTTGGACATGACTGAAAATGACCGAATAATAACAAAGAGATACCAGTAACTGAGGTGAAAGAAACCAGCAAAGACCTCCTGTAGAAGGTAGATCTTGAAGTAAGTGTTAAAGGAAACCAGAAATAAGGAAGTAGAACATTCCAAACTTGAAGGATAGTCAGAAGATATAGAGAGGAGACATGGATCACTGTATATGAAGAACAGTAGGTAGGCCAATATGGTTGAACCCTAGAGTTAGTGGAGTAGTGTAATACATAAGAAAACTGGGAAGGTAAGACAAGGCTAGGTGGTGAAGAATTTCATATACATATATAACATTTTATATTTGAACATCAAGATAATAGAGTCACTGAAATAATTGAGTGACATGGTTATTTCTGCACTTTGAGAAAGTTACTTTGAATGAAGTTATGTGAAGCCTACTTTGGAGTGGGGAGAGATTGGAGGCAAGGAGATCAATGAGATGGAAATTTACAATAGCCCAGGTGGGAGACTGACCTAGAGTAGTGGCTGTGTCCGCGAAAAGAAGACAGCTTATGTTTGGGGGATGGAAATGAGAAATTTTGGCAAGTGATTGGATTTATAGATTGAGTGAGAGTGAGGATTTAATCATAATAATAATATAATAAATAACTGATAAACAAAATAATAGAAATAATAATAATGTGAGCTTTTAAGCTTTATAAAATACTTTACAAGTTATCTCATTTGGTCCTGGTACATCCCCACTTTATAGGTGAGAAAACTGAGAATGAGAAAGACTGGGTGCCTTTGCCCAGGCTCATTGAATTAGTAAGTATCTGAGAAAGGATGCGAACTTAGATCTTTGCACCCCCATATCCAGTACTCTATCTTTTGAGAAATCTAGTTACTGACAAAGAGGTTGTGAATCTGGGTAAATGGGAGAATGATGGTTTTGTTTATGGCATTAAAGAAACTTGGAAAATCAGTAGGTTTGGGGGAAGGCTAATAAATTCTATTTTGAATATAATGAATTTGATGGGGAGAGATTCTTTGAGGTCTCTTTCCTCAAATATAGATCACAAGCCCTTATTCCTTCACAAGGGCTAGGACTTTATGTTTTAGTTACTGTATCTGAATCTCAGTTTATTCATCTGTTAAAAGGGGATAATTAGGGGGCAGCTAAGTGACATAGCAGATAGAGCACCAATCCTGGAGTCAGGAGGACCTGAGTTCAATCTGGTTTCAGACACTTAATACTTACTTAGCTGTGTGGCCCTGGACAAATACATAAGTTCATTGCCTTGCAAAAATCCAAAAAAGAGAAAAGGGGATCATTATATCAAGACTACCTGCCTCATAAAGTTTTTGTGAGAATGAAATAATAAAATGAATACAAAGCCAAAAACATCCAATAAACAGGGGGATACACACACACACACACACACACACACACACACACACACACACACGGATACATTTATTTGGGAATCACTAGAATAAAGTTACATTGCTATGATACATACAACATCTTTTCAATTACAGGTAATCAAGATGGTATATTTTTATCTTTTGCAATCAACCCTATTCTTAGTTTAAGAATTGGATACTTAGCCATAGTTTTGAAAGGTGCCTGATCTGACTCTCTTGTAGATTTTAATGGCATGATCATGATGTTGTGTGCATTTTGGGTTTATTATGGTAAATGGTATAAAATACTGAAATAAATCTAATTTTAATCAGATTCCTTTCAATTTTACCAGAAATTCTTTTCAAATAGAGAATTTTTACCTAGATCATTTATGTTTGGGGCTTATTGAATACTGGGTTGTTGAGTTCAATTATTTGTGATTCTTGCTTCTATAATCACTTACATTGATCCATTTCTCTATTTTTCAACTAGTAATAATTTGGATAAAGACTGCTTAAATATAATTTGAGTTCTCTTCTTTCCTATTTTTTCCCCATTATCTAATTCATGCTAATTGTAAGTATTTAAATTAAAGCTTACTAGTTATTTCCCTTATGTTAACAGCCTTTTGTTAAAACTTGCCAGTTTGTTATTGGAATAAATGTTCCTCAAGACCAGGCATTATAGTGTCATTCTACTGTGTTCATAGTATTGTTTAATCCCTCAGGAAGATTTACATTTACATAAATCATTATTTCCTGCCCTTATGAAGTTTACAATCTTGTAATTGAATATGATCCATATTCGTTCTGTTCTTTCAATCATGTCTGACTCTTTGTGACCCCATCTGGGATTTTCTTGGAAAAGATAAGGTAATGGTTTGCCATTTCCTTCTTCAGATCATTTTTTAAAAGTTTTATTTATTTAAAGCAGTGGGGTTAAGTGACTTGCCCAAGGTTGCACAGCTTGATAATTATTAAGTGTCTGAGGTTGGATTTGAGCTCAGATCCTCCTGACCCCAGGGCCAGTGCTCTATCCACTGTACCACCTGACTGCCCCCATTCCAGGTCATTTGAAGAAACTGAGGTGAACAAGGTTAAATAACTTGTCTAAGGTCATACAGCTGGTAGTAGCTGAGACCAGATTACCCAAACCATAAAATAGTATACAAAAGAAGTAAAAAAAAAAAAGCTTTCTAAATGCATAATTAATGAAGAAGCCTTCCCCTAAGCACTTACAATGTGTAAAGCACTCTGCTAAGTCCTAGGGATAAGTATGAAGTTTTATAAGTATAAGGTGAATGTGGCATATATAGGAGGTTTCATTTACAAACTAGAGGGGAAAGTCCAGTAGTCATTAAGATCCACTGACAAAGCAGATGGCAATGATCAAAATATCATTTTCAATGACCTTTTCAATATTTATTTCTCAATTTGGACTATTTCACATTGCCAAGAATTTTGGTATGAGAATTTTCTTTTCTGGATCTTCAACAGCTGTGGCTAAAGGGACTGTTGCCAAATTGGATTTCCATAAGAATTCCTCTCATATATGATGGTTTTTATGGATAGACTGGAGCTGGGGGAAGGGAAAATCATTGAAGGGGAAAAGAGATTAGGTGTCTAAGGAAACCAAGAAAGAATTCCTAAGAAAACTGGCAGATAAATTGGGTTCCTTTCCACTCCAGATTCTATCCGGGTCAGAAGAAGGTAATACATCAAAGCTCTCATCAGTACCATAGACCAATTTAAAAGATAGAGATTGGATAAGAATTCAATGCATGCATAAAGGACACATCCAGATTTTGTACAGTTGATTTCTGAGACAGAGGTTTAACATGTAAATGATTGATTTGCAAAGTGCCTCTGTCACCATGGTTAATTCCAGATGATGCCATCTGCAGTTTCTCTATCCCATGGCCTCTCTCTCTCTTTCATCTCGCAGCCTACCCTTTGATTGTAGAAGGTGACAAAGCCAACTCTGCCCATTTAGCTACTTATTATAAACCATTGTATGACTGACCAATGGTGGATGAGAAAAACTAATAACATTTTGGATGACATTTTAGATTTTCTGAGATGTTAATGTATCCATGCCATGTTCCATCTTTTTCTTCCCATCACTGAGAGGGCGTTGTACTCAGTAATCTGAGGATCAAAGAAAATCACATTTCAAGTGGGATGAGATGAGTTAATGCATTTTGAAAGCAACCTGTACCAGTGGAATCATAAAGGATTACAGTGCCATAGTGTGCTGCAGTTTCACTATTCTGAAATCACCCATTTTATTTTCATAGGGAAGAAATTTTAAAAGGAAAGCCCCAGACAGACCAAAATGAGACTGAAGAAAATGCTTTCACTGGAAATATCTATGTAATTTAAAAAAATTATTCACTCTAGAATTAAAAAAATAACACAAAAACTTATATTGACTAAAATTTGGGTGAGCTTATCTTTGTAATATTCAAGATGTTATTGTGGAAAGAGTGATCAATGGAATTAGAGTTCCAAGACTTGGATGAGTCCCAGTTTTACCATTTACTGACTGATGTGGCACAAGTGATTTACCTTCTTTGCATCTCAATTTCTTCACCTGTTAAATGGGGATAATAATTTCAAATACTGAATCAAAAAGCATTTCTTAAGTATTTATACCATTCCAGATCATTTACTAGTGCTGGATTTACAATGCAAAATTTATTTTCTTTTTTCATATGTCCTTTATAATTAATCTATAGTCAGAATAACTCATTCATTCAAAGTCTTAAAACAATATTGCTATCACTATAAACATTGTTCTCTTGGATCTGCTTAATTTTCTCTTTATTATTTTGTGTAAATCTTTTCATGTTTTTCTAAGATCATTAAGCTCATCATTTCTTTGGCACAGTAATATTCAATCATAATCATATATATGTGGTATATGTATATGTTGGTATATATATATATGTACATATATTTGCATTATTCATTCCTCAATTAATGGGTATGAAGTGAATGAGTTTACTTACTATTGGGAGATACAAAATGTCCACAAATAAGTAGATTCAGAATCAATATAAAATAATAACATAAATACAAGGTCATTTGTGGCAGATGAACACCAACATCCTAAACAAGGGAGCATTTCTTCTGAGACTTGAAGGAAAGGGGATTCTGAATGACAAAGACGAAGAGCAAATGGATTCCAGCATGAAGACAGCCTAGGCAAAGGTTTTTTTGCGTGTGAAAAACAGAAAGAAAATTTGTCTAGGTCAGGAAGTGCTTGGAGAAGGACTGAAAGGACTGAAAAGTAGATTAGGAATGGGTCATGAAGGGCTTTAAATGTTAAATAGAAGAGTTTGCACTGGAGTTTACCAAGTAGGGAAATGATGTGATTAAGCCTGTTTTAGGACAAACTACAGATGACATCATCATGCAGGGACTGGAGAGAGAAAAGACTTGAAGCAGAGAAATCAATTGATATGCAGTAGTTCAGGTAAGAGGTAATGAAAATCTGAACTGGTTGGTGGCCTTGTAAATGGAAGAAATAGAGGGATTCAAGAGATACTATGGATGTTGAAATGACAAGCCTTAGCAATTAATTGGAATGTGAGGTAAGGGAGAATGAGGAGTCAAGGGTGATTCTAAGGTAGCAAGCTGGTAATTAAAGGCATGATGGTACCCTCTACAGAAATAGAGAAATTCAAAAGAGAAGCATTTGGGGGGAATCAATCATTCAATCAACAAACATTGATTAGTAAGCTACCACATGCCAGACATGTGCTGGTAGGGATTTTCTGGAGTCAACTGGAATGTTTCTTGATAGCTTATTGTTAAATTTTCAGTGTAAACGTTTACATCTCAAAAACTGGAAGATGCTACACATCAGAACTTGATTTATTATTTTGTTGCATGTCTAGATTTAAGAAAATGAAAGAGAATGTTAATAACAGAGATTGAACCTAAAAGTATTATGCATACATTTTGGGGGGTTAATTTATTTAAAAAAAGTCTCAACTAGAAGGTAGCTAAGCTCTAAGTGGTATTTAGCATTTCCTTCATTGATGAATTTAGGCAACCAACCATTATTATGAGAAGGTGTCAAAAACTTTCATCATGTCATATTTGAAAAGGTTAAGAGGGGTCCATGACATATTGGAAAGGTTTAGAACTCTTGATCACTATATAGAAAGAAAGGGGCCCAGTATATAGCCTTCAGGAATAGTCACAGTTTAGGGCATGTTATGGATGACTTTTTTGGAGGATCTGATTGTTAAACACTTATAAGGGGAGCTAGATAAAGGCACCTTTGAGTCTTAAGGAGATGGAGCAGGATATGTATCATAGGGCCTTGTCAACCTGCTCTGTATTGACTAACTCATTTGAAACAAGGCAGCCTTGAGATTTTTCAGAGAGACCTGTTTTAAAGGCTTTCCCTTTTCGTAAGGTAGTCACTCTGTGTTCAATAATGCACAAAAGTTATCTGTGCACTCTGAAGAACAGCAATCATTTTTCAGAACAGTGGATGCCTTTATAAAAATTTCATTGAACAGACAATGAAACATCCAAACTAGACCAGAACATTTAAAGAAACATGTACCTTACAAAAACACTTAAAAATGTAGCAAATTAAAGTGATCTGACTTAAGATAAATGACACAAAAATTTGCATATCTTTAGTACAATAGCTTCTGGAATGGGAAAAACACAGGATGTTGAATTCCAAGGGCTTGGTTAGAATGCCCCCTGGGTAAGCCACTTAATTTTTTTTTAGACCTTTGTCTCCTCATCTATAAAATTGTGGGGTTGGATTAAAGGAATTCTATCATGCTTTTCAGTAATGTAAACCAATATGTTTTATGTTCTTTATTTTTGTTACTATTTTCTATTTCAAGTCTAAATGTTAAAAAGATTGAGAGTAGCAACTGTGGGGGTTTTAGTATCTTTGTCTCCCTCCATACTTAGTGAAGACACATGGGAACTTTTATTGACTTGAATTGATTAAAAAAGTTTTTGTTAAATGATACATAGGAGTGGGTTTCAAAATGTGCCTATATATTTGAAGAAACACATATACCTTTTTTCTGAGTGGGAGAATATTTTCTGCCTAGAAATTCTATTTGTCAAAAATATATTTTATTTTCAGTGAATTTGTCCAGGTAAGGTCATTTTGAAACTCTTTCTTTGAGGTTTCAAATGGGATAATATACAAAGAGAAATATTTTGTCCACTTCAAAAGTTTGGTGTCAGAAGGACTGCTCAGTCATCTCACCAAACTCAAAAGAATAAAATTTCAAGGTGAGATTTCTGTCTTATTTCTAGCCTACGATCAAATCAACCAGGGAATCAAAGCTGTAATAACCAAAAGGCCTTGCCCTGATATCTTATTGATGGAAGGCACATTCAAAGGCAATTTTCTTTAAGAATTGGGTGAACATCAAGTCTCCTGTGTGTCTGCTCAGCTGAAGAGCTGAACCACAAATCTGACCTGTTCTCTCAGATGCCTTTGCTCTTATATATTTGTTGAAGTAAATGTTGCCTGGGATTCCTCTCAAACCTAAGAAGATCAATTCCTCAAATCTATTCCACTTTGACTTACCCCATCATACTCTTAGACATCCCCTGTTTGTTTATGACTGTCTCTTTTCACACTTTTCTTCCCCAAGTGCGTTTTGTATGAAGCTTTTGGAAGTTGAAATAGATCCAGCAATGGGCAATGTAATTTAAGGATAATTCTTGCTTAGCTGCCTATCTTGGTATATATCAGAAAGCCAAGCCAAAACAGTGAGAACAATCCCATCAGAATTCACTTACTGCTGTTTATTTTCTGCAGATTTGATTCAGAATTGAGCATGATGTGTGTGTGTGTGTGTGTGTGTGTGTGTGTGTGTGTGTGTGTGTATATATATATATATATATATATATAATAAAATTATTGAACACAAACATGGATGTGTTACTTTCCGGTTAAACACTTTGTTTATTTGTCTTTTCAATTCAATTAAAAAATAACTTAAAGAGTGCCATACTTGTTGAAGTTGAGAGAAGCATGAGTTCAGAATTTACATGGGATGTTTATGACTGTGTAGTCACAGAAAAGTCACTTAACCTCAGTTTCTTCAACAGTCAAATATAGATACTAAAACTACCTTCCTCCTAGGCTCATTGTGGGTTGAAATGTATTAATCTGTGTAAAATTCTTCACAAACCCTAAAGAGCTATGTAAATGAAACGGTATTATTATTGTGTTGTTATCATTATACTCATTTTTTAAAAATAGGATTAAAAACAACCTGGGGACAAATTGCTCTCCTATAATTATTTCATTATAGTTGGAGTTCTAAAGACTATTGCATAGGCAAATAAAATAATTGCTTCTTGGAGTGGAAAAAATTCATTTGGATATAAGTTCATATTCTATAATTTCACTGGAAACATCCTTAGTGCTACCCTAAGAACATGCAGGACATGGGAATGATATATACCTTATTCTGATCTCACATGATTTTGACCTCTTCTGTGTCTCTATGTTCTGAAAGCTTTTCCTTCCAAGTATCTTGGAGATGATAAGTATTTGGTATGGTAAAATCTATTAAAAATCTTGTTCTTCAGGTATAATCCCAAGGAAGAGACATGTAATTTTCTTCCAACTTCTTTGCAGAGGTGGAAATGAGAGTCCTGAGGCTATGTAATATTCCACATATTGTCAGATTTTTTTTAACAATGTACTGATAGGTTTTAACTGATTTTTTTTCTTTTTTTCCCTCTTCTCTCTTCTTTTAAAAAATTCTTTGTTATATGGCATGGCTCTCTAGAAGGGGAAAAAGAGGGAAACTTAAGTGATAGAAAATGAAAGATATAAATAAAATTATTTTTTTAAATCTTTTCTTCCATTTTAATCTAAGCATTATGTTCAGATAACAATTTGGTCTATGGTAATGGTCCATTTTCAATATAATTTATTGTTTGTATTTCCAGGGGTATTTTGGGTCTCTTTTTTTGTAACATGAGAATTTGTGGCTTGTCAGTTCATGAAAGATTGCAAGCCAATGTTGCATAATTTTAGCTACCAGGTCATGTCATACTACATATCTGGTAAGTACTAAAATTTTATAGCCTGCAGTAACATATTCTACAGGTTCTACCTTATCTTTGCAGAATCTGTAAGTCTGTGCTCTTTAAGGTTAACTCTTCTACAGTTTCTGGTGGTAATGATGTAGTCTCAATTTGGCAGGAAAAGCCACTACTTTTTCACAACTAAATCCTTATTGCTCAAGTTTTTGTCAGTTGCTTCTTTGTTGACACACAGATTATTTCATGAAGATTGTCCATAGAGGACCTTTGGATTCCATTCGTGGGCTTTAGTCATTATATAGATTCCATCCATCCAGAAGCAAACCACTTTCAGTTATATTTGGCCAGTTTAATGTTGGATGCCTGTTATCAGTCTTGACTGTTACTTGATGAAGTAAGGACTGCTTATTCCAAAAAGTATTTTTATAGATTTTTAAACCTGTTTATCATGTATTCTAAAAATGTCTATCAATTCTTTTCCTCCTTTTCAGTGAGAAATTGTTCATCTTCTTATAGCTGCTTTAGATAATGGGCCCTTGGTTTTCTTAATATTGTAGAGGTTTTGTGAGGATAGTTTCCAAATCTTTTATAGTCCTTTTTAAAATTCTAAAGACTTTCTCCCACTCAGCTTTGATTGTAGGTGCCAATAAGACTCTTAATATATTTATTGTAGCTTCTCTTTGATATTTTGACTTATATATACCTTCATAAACATGTTTTCCAAGTGCTATTATTATCTCTATTTTACAGATGAGGAAATTGAGGCACATGGAGGTTTAAATGACTTGACTATTGTCACATAGTTATGTGTCTGAGGCAAGATTCATC
Organism: Macrotis lagotis; assembly: GCF_037893015.1. Classification (NCBI taxonomy): domain Eukaryota; kingdom Metazoa; phylum Chordata; class Mammalia; order Peramelemorphia; family Peramelidae; genus Macrotis; species Macrotis lagotis. The sequence continues at coordinate 110,977,619 of NC_133662.1, forward strand.
CTTAGTTCTTCTTAATTCCTAAGTCCAGCAGAATGCCAAAAACCACCTTCTTTCAAGCTTGAAGCCTCCAATCTCTATCTTTTTTTATACAGTTTATATACAGTTTATACAGTTTATATACAGTTTCATATCTGAATTACATTGTTATGTCATTTGAGAAATAATCTACAAGAGGGAGGACCAGTTTGATGGTCTTTTCAGGGGTGTGATAAAGATTGTTATCATCAAGCCAGAGAGGCTAGGTGGTACATTAGATCAAGTACCAGGTTTGGAATCAGGAAGACCTGAGTTCAGATCGAGCCTCAGACACTTTCTAGCTGTGTGATACTGGATAAGTTATTTAATCTTTGTTTGCCTCAATTTCTTCAAGGAGAGGATTAAATGAGATAATAATTGTAAAGTGCTTAGCACATAGTAAGCATTATGAAAAATATTAGTTGTTATTATCATATCTATTGCTATTATTAGCCATTTACATTAAATCAGTCAAACAGTAAAATTTTATTAAGAACCTTGTATGTTGGGGCAGCTAGGTGGTGCAGTGGATAGAGCACCAACCCTGGAGTCAGGAGTATCTGGGTTCCAATCCGGTCTCAGACACTTAATAATTACCTAGTTGTGGGGCCTTGGGCAAGGCACTTACCCCATTGTCTTGCAAAAACAAACAAACAACAAACAAACAAACAAATAAAAAACCTCTGTCATTGAAAAATGCCATATTTTAATATCGATTATTCCTGACATTTTTCACTGTTAGTATATCTTATGTGGAGAATTGTTTGACATAATTTTCTCACTTTGGATCTACTTTGAATATTTTTTTTTTTGCTTTGTTTTGCTGTTGTTTTTTGTTTTTTTTGGACTATTGTGAAGCAGTTGAACCAATCAGTATCAATATTTTCTAGTCTTATCTTTTCCTGATTTTGTAGAGAAGCTAGAGTTTCAGTGGTCTTGTCCTTTTATTGTTTACATTAATGATGACCTACCTGGATTTTGTTCTGTTCTTTTTTCAACCATGTAGACAACTTGAAATTTTCTACAGCTTTCTTTGAGGTTTTTCTCTAAACCCCTATTTTTTTGCTTTTTCAAGCCTCTCTATATTAAAGGATTTTTTTTAGGTTTTTTTGGCAAGGCAAATGGGGTTAAGTGGCTTGCCCAAGGCCACACAGCTAGGTAATTATTAAATGTATGAGACCGGATTTGAACCCAGGTACTCCTGACTCCAAGGCCAGTGCTTTATCCACTATACCACCTAGCCGCCCCGTATTAAAGTATTTTTAAAATTGATATTGAATTGCTTATTTTGTTCATTACATGCTTATGATTTCTTGCATCACCTTAACCTTTTGACTTTTTTTAAAAAGCTGTTTAAGCACATCTAGAATTTTTGATTCTATTCATTTTCCAGATTCCTTTCCACATGTTCCTTTTGGATTGCTTTTAAAATGGATAATATGGCATTCAAGTTTTCTATTGCACTATATATTATTATATTGTACTACATATTGTTATACTATTGCAATATCTTTCTTCTAATCTTTGATAGTGCTTTTAAATCTTTCTGCCACAGTGATGTTGACCCCCATCTTTAGGATATTTCCTCTGATGATTCTTACTTAGCAGAGTGATGGCTGCTGAATATTCTGCTATGAGATGATCTTAAAATGTTTTTAAAATTTGTGTCAAAAATCATTACTCAAAGCAATTTTTATATGACAGTTATAGTAGAAACCATCTTTTGTGAATTGTTCTGTTTTGGTTTAATTGTTTAATTGTTCAAAAACAAAGCAAAAGAAAACAGTATTGGTGTTGAGTAAGATCTATTGGTATGATTGATAAGATCTATTTCTGGTTATGATATAGTATTGTCACAGAAGGAAAATATTCAATATCTTCAGTCTATTTCATGAGCATTTGTAGTTTCCCCACTTTCACAGTGAACACCACTTCCAGGCATTTCTTGCAAGTTGAGTATTGGTGTTACCAGTTCGTTCTGGTGTACCAGAACACGAAGCAACACCAGTCACTGGACTCTATGTCAAGCTAATTATCACAGTGATTTTGAGTAGGGGTCAGTCTCTCTAGGTCAGCCTGCAACTTTATCCTGTCTACTACTTTGACTCTTAGGAGGAATTATGTCAGGGTACTAAACCCAATCAATATTATCACCAGAGCCCCATTCCCAGCATATCATGGCAAATACCATAATAGTCTCAAGATATACGAAGTCCCTCTGTACATCACTCTAACAGGCATTACCACACTTTGCCAGTTTACCCCTTCACATGGATTATGGATTGGTGTTGGGGGAAGGTATTATTTTTATTTTCATTTTATTCTTTTCAATTTTCTGGCTGATGAAACTGATATAAATAATTATGGGACTATTTGTTATTTTGATATTACTCCTTGAAGTTTGGTGAACTATTGGACTATTTGGTGAATTATAGAATTATTTGAATAAAGTGATTGCTTTTTTGCAACTGAATAAAAATACTGGAATGCAAAGTTTTCTATAGACTCATAGAAAATATCTTCAGAACAACTTCAGTGGCAGATAAGACAAAAGAGCTGATAGATATTTCATCTTGTTTTCTATATGGTTTTGATTGTTTCTACTAGGTCTCAGTATTTTCAAAGCTTTTCACTTCCTGTAATCAGGACAAGTTCTTAAGAATATTTGAGGGGTTATATTTTGTATTACAAAAGAAAATTTACCTAACAGATAAACTCAAATATTTCAATTTCCATTTTATTTGGTTTTAGATTGTAAATTCCTTGAGGGCAAGGACTGTCATTTTTGTGTTTGTATTCCCAGTGCTTAGTATAGTGTCTGGTACACAGTAGGCACTTAATAAACATTGACTGACTGTTGACTACTGAGATTAGAAAGGAAATCAAGGGACTGACGTAGAATTTTGCACACATAATTATGTTTTTCCTAGGAATTTCCTAGATGTTAGATTTTTTGCAACTTTCAGAGAAAACTGAATTAGTGGGGAGAATTTTTCTCACCAGGGGTTCCCTATGGCAATGAAATCACAAATCCATATAATTATAATGCTTCTGCTCAGCTCCCCTCCCCAACTTATGAAAGGTGCAAAGTATTTTATTTGTCATTAAGGGTACAAAGAAAAAAATAGTTTCAGACCTCAAGGAACTTACAGTCTACTGAAACAAGCACAACTTTAACTAGAAATTCTAGTAAATCTTCTAAAGAGCAAAATGAAAGGCAGGAGCAGACCAGTAATAAGCAAAAATCTAACTATAGCTACCTAAAACAATTCTTTCTGGGGAGAACAGATCAGAGTTCAAAGGATGGAAAAATTCCTGGAAATCTCACTCATTCTCAGCTGGATGCAAGGTAAGCATCACTTTAAAGTTTACTAGAAACTGAATTATGGTTTGAGATTAGTCCTACAATCTGAAGCAGATAGCACAAAGACTGTAATTAAGGAAACTGAAAAACAGGTTACAAATCATCCATAAGGCATTTATGGAGAGAAGAAACTTGATGAGGAATCTCTCATGAACCCAACGAATAGCAAAGATGCCTTTTCTATTATTCTATGTGGGCTAAACAGAAATGATTTTCATCTTTAAAGGATGAGGATAATTTTTCTGTATTTCTATCTTTTTAAAGTGTACATTTTAGTTAGTTGAGCTGGTTAGGTAAGGATATCTTTTAACTAAAATTGTTCAACACAGAAACAGTTCAATAGCTGAATTTTAGCCTGCTGCTAGTCCCAGTTTCCCTCAACACAGTCAGACACACGCACAGTCTAGTCTGAAATGGGTAGTTCAGAGAGTAATTCCAGTGGGAACGTATAATTATGATGGGCTCTTTGTGAAAGGAGAAAAACAATTTAGAGCCATAAAGAGTCTTACACAACAGTCTTTCTCTCTCTAGATGCTCTTAAAGAAGCAACTTATGTCAAATCTACCATAAGTCCATGTCCATAGTAATTCACTGTCTTTGAGTGAACATTCCCTAAGCCTAGATCAACAAGAGTTTAAAACTCCTTGTACAATGTCCTGCACAGAGTGATACTGTTTGGCTCCACAAACATTAAAAATTTGTTGGGTAAAAGTAAAGCATCCTACTAGATCAAGAGTTCTTGGCCTGGGATCTCTAGAACTTCTTGGATACATTTTGGGGTGGGGGAGGCCTATAAATTTTATTTGAATATTTTTATTTTGAATTTTGTTTGGGGAGAGAATATTCTTTATTTGAATATAATTGGTTTTCTTTGTAATTCTGTATTTTATTTTATGGTCTTAAAAGCATTACTCTGTTAAAAATCCATGGGTTTTAAAGAGGTCCATAACACAAAAAAGGTTAAGAAAACTTTAACTGTCAACTAATTCCCACATTCAAGGCAGGCAAATCATCTTCACTGAGGTAGAAGGGCAATGGTAGGAAGGGCATGTGCCTGGCATGCAAACCACCACCATCACCTTGTCCCCTCAAGCCTGATGACAATAGCCCAGGAATCCATGAGCCTTGGGAATAGTAACTTTAAATAATCACAAATTTAAATAAATAAAGAGAGGCATTAGCATCAATTTTGCCACTGCACACTTAGGACCTTTGGGACTTTTCTATCTGATTTGCAACTGAAATCTTCCATATGTACTGTCTTCCCCCCATAGAATGGGAGCTCATTGAGTGCCATCTTACATTTGTATTTGGATCTCCAAAAGAAGAGTAAAGCAGCTAATCCTTCAAGGAGTTTACATTCCACCTGGGGATATACAATGCATATAGAATTGTAAAAAGAAAGTGTTGTGAAGTGTTGTGGGAGTGGGCCCTCTCACAAGAGGAATGAGTCTGCGTATAAGGAGAGGGCGCTATTGTAGAGTGTGGCTCAAAGGGAGGCAGAATAAATATCTCTAGCCTCTTCCCTCCTCCCACTCCCCACCCCACTCCTTCTCCAAGGGAAACTTTCATTCATGCCAAGAGGAGAAATAGGAAGTTGGGCCTGGAAGCCATCCTCTCCTCAAAGAAATGCGATAGGTGAGAAGTATGTCTATCTGTTCCTTTAAATATTGTTCACTTAGAGAACATGATCAGATTATATCTGACTTGATTGATTTGTCTTATGGGGCATCAAGAGGTTCCCAAGCTCTATATCCAAGGCTTGACCCTTTTCTCATCTAATATTAGTTCCACAAAGAATACAGATAGAAAATAGCAAAGAAACTTATTTAAATGATGCCAAAAAAGAAATCAGAGAAGGTATACATAGGAGAAGATCTACCAGAAAAAAATATTGAGTAAAGGAGCTCTCCCAATGGGGTGAGAAAACTCAATTCAATTAAGAGAATGCTCCAGATCTTACCCAAGGGAAAACTCGCTGAAGTCTTTAGAGTAGCAAGTTGGGTATAGAGATGAGAAGGAGACTGTCTGCTTTTCTCATGTCTTCTCAGAGTCTTCTTTCAGCAATCTGAAGTGAAGTTGGCCTTTTCCATCTTCTCGCTTAATTCTGAAAGTCAACATGATGCTTGACTCAAGAAGATTCTTACTTGGAGAGTACTGGAGGGGGACTCCAGTTCTCAAGGGGTGGGGAATTTGGTGGAGACTGGAGATCTCATGCTTTTCACCAACTCCATGAAGCATGGGGCCTTCATCCCTATCAATAAGGTGAGATTTCCATACCAATGGGCTTTGGGACAGAGGTTACAAGGCACAGGTAGGTGTTATACTGGAATAGAGCACTTGGAATCAATAGGACTTGAGTTCAAATCTAGACTCAGACATTTGACATTTACTAGCTATGGGATCCTGCCTGGGAAAGTGATTTAAACCCTGTTTGTCCTCTCTCTACAACCAAAAAAAATGTAAGGAGGACACTTTAATTATAAAATTACTGTGTAGAAGTATTTTAATACTTCACAAGATCCATGATGTTATCAGAGTAAAATCCATCAGTGCCTAACTCCTTAAGTATTGACTTGGCCTCAGAAGATTTGAGCTTGAATTCAAATTCTGCTTCTTGCTATCTCTCAGATTTTGGGCAAGTTACATCACCCCTCTAGAATTCCTCATTTGAAAAATGAGGAAGTTAGACAAGTTTATTTCCAAGGTCCCTTCGAGCTCTAAGTCCTATGATTCTATGAACTTATGCCCTAGTAAATGATATTCATGAGGCCTAATTTCATTATGGCATAGAAGTAACCCTGGACTCTCAAAGACTGTGCCTGCAGAACAAAAACAGAGGCGACTTTTGGCAGTTTATTCTGATCCATGATTAAATTGTGTTCTCTGCAGTCACAAGTCTAGAGTTAGAAGAGATATCAGTGAACAACTAACTAGTCTAACCCCACTTTGCAGTGTCTTTAAGTGGTTGTCCAACCCTTACTTGGAGACTTGGAAACTATCTCCATTCCACTATTGTAATTCATAGAAAACAATAGAACAATGCTAGAAGTGACTTTTGAAGTCATTTCACTTTTTGATTGAGGAAACAGGCCCAAAAATGTCAAAAAATTTGATCCAAGTCCTTCTGATTCCAAATCTAGAACTTTTTATCCTAACCAGTTAAAATTAGCTACTTCCATTGGTTGTTCTTGACAGCTGTTTGGCATAGTGGGGAATGCAGGATCTTTGTTCAAATCTAGCCTCAGATACTTATTAACTATGTGACCCTGGGGAAGTCACTTAACCCTGTTTGCCTCAGTTTCCTCATCTATAAAATGAGCTAGAGAAGGAAATGGCAAACCACTCTAGTATCTTTGCCAAGAAAACCCCAAATAGAGTCACCAAGAGTTGGACACAACTGAAATGACTGAACAACAACAAATTGTTCCTAGTTCCATTCTCTGGAACACAGTAGAACATGAAAACACTTAAAATTCTGATTATCTTCCTTTCTACATTCAAACTTCCTCACCTTCCATATTGGAAGACTATCTTAGTTAAGCTCATAAAGGTTCATCATCAGAGATTCATCACCAGATGATGCAATGTTTTGGTCACAACAACTCAGAAAATGCATCAAAATAGAAAATTAAACTGTCAAGGTGCTTCTTATCTAAGAAGAGTCATGAAAAAAGAAACTTCTAACAATTAGGGGAGTCCAGTAATGGAAAAGGTAAGGTTATATGGGTGGGTGCTGCAGATGGGAAGAACATTTTTTTTGTGTGGGTTCTGAGCATCTTTCCCTTTTCTTTGATTATCTTCTCCTTTTCTTTATCATAATACAATACAAAGTTTTATGCAGCATTTATACATACTAGATGGTCAACAAATAATAATTATCTGTTACTAAATGAACTACTAAGAATACTAGACTAGGCCTCAAGCAAAAGTAATTAAGTCATATTGTGACCAGAAATTCTAGTTGGCTATTTTCATGAATTGTCTCCATGATAGGTCTGTACTGATTTAATATCAACTCACAAGTCTGTTTGCCAGGCACTGATGTAATTGATCTCATTAATTTGGAATCAACTTCAAACTAATCTAAGTGAATAAAAACTTGACAAAGTATTTTTAAAATAAAAACATTCCTATCATTTTCAAATGCACGCATTAATAATTTGTAGTGGATTATAAAGTATGTTCTTGCTGGACTTCAGCTAACCCTGTTTTAAGGAAGAAATTATAAAAAAAATGGGAATCTTAAAAGAGCTTTTCTTATTCAATCCTTTCAAAAGAATATATTTTTAGAAGTAGATTTAACCTTCCTCCTATAATCTTGTGGAAGCAACTGGTTTGATGCTTCCACATCATAATGCATGAATTATGTCCAATGATTTTGAATTGTAAAGTATTCAGTGTTCAAAATAATAAGTTAATTGTTTTTACAAGTGAAGAATCTGATTTGGAATTCAAGTTTAGGTGTCCTTTGAATCAAGAAGAATTTTCTTTTAAAAGACAAATAGTTAAATATTAATGATTCTTAGGATGAAAAGGTCTGCAAGCACCTTCTGTGGTAACAGTGGGGGATTTCATCATAGATCAAGAGCTGGTGCAACACATAAATTCTTAGCCTCTTGATGCCCCCCTAGAGGATGAGTGGGAGAGGGATCAAAAGAACCATGCTGTCTTATAGTTAGTTATCTTTTACCATTTATCTCAGTTTAAACATCTCTCTTTCTTTAATCCTTCCCATTTATACCTGTCTGTGAGATTTAGAGATATTCATAGAAGAGTCAGACCTGTCAATAATGCTAAGAAGCAATAGGCTTTTTATTACTGAATACAAAGGAAAGCTTGGAATTTAAGAGGTCACCTAGGGTAGAAACGCAGACAGAAAGGATGAGGTAGTAAGAGAGGGATGTACCCAAAGTGGTGACTGGATGTCTTTGAAACTTCATAGAAGTTGTAAGGGAATGGAGAGATGGATAAACTATTGCATTCCCTATGGAATTTTTTCTTTCATTTCCCCTTTTCCCCCTTCTCTTTTCTTTTCCTTTCCACTTCCACTTCCCCTTCCCCTTTCCCTCTCTCCATCCCTTTCCTTCTCTTCCCTATCCTTCCTTTCCATTATTTGACCCTTACAACAACCTTGCCCATTTTACAAGGAGAGGAAACGAAGCAGACAGAAGTTTAATGATTTGTTTAGCTATTAAATATCTGAGTCCAAATTTAAACTCAGATCCTCCTGATATTTATGTTAGAAAACCAAAAAAGATAAAGTATCTTATTCTGTGTCAGCCTCTGAGTTAAGTATCAAGGATGTAAAGACAAGAAAATAAGACAGTCCTTACCCTCAAGGTGCCCACTTTTAACCAGAGAAGACAATGCATATATAGGAAAGCTGGAAAGAGGAGAATTGTGCCCAATCTGCTCCCAGGCACATATCTGAGATTTTGATGAGACAACTCATACCATATGGGGTGAGGCAAATTATAAAGTGACAGTCTGACTTTTAGTAGAATTAGAGTATGTTTTGTTTTTGTTTTTTAGCTTTTACAAGGCAGTGGAGTTAAGTGACTTGCCCAAGGCCACACAGCTAGGTAATTATTATGTATCTGAGATTGAATTTGAACTCAGGGCCTCCTGACTCCAGGGCTGATGCTCTATCCACTGTACCACCTAGCTGCCCAGGCTTAGAGTATATTGCATGCAGGGTAACACAGACTGCAGTTGCCACACATTTTAATTGTTATGTGGATTACCAATCCAAATACACCTGCAACCTACACCTTAATCACCTAAATTATTAACAAAGAGTTTGCCCAGACAAAAGAAAAGTAAATTAATTTCTGCTTCTGACTACTTTTCACTACCTGCTTTTCAGGGACTCAAATAGATTTTTAATGTCTCTTTTAATTTTCCAATTTGACATCATCACCAGAAAAATGCAACTTAAATGTTATTTTAAGCCCTTAATGTTCATTTAGGAAAATCTAATATGGGTAAAATGTCACTGCTCTTCCTGTCTCTTCTAATTGAAATCTTTGGCCTGATTCTGGGGGACATGTCATGAGTTTTAATGTTTTTTCAATCAAGTGTATAGATTTATTTAATAAGCATGGTATAAATAACTCCTGAATATTGAAGTCAATAATTTATTTTACAAAGTAATGTTCTTTTTAAAAAGATTCATGAGTGATTCATTTTGACTGCTCCTCACTCCCCTAGTGCACCTTTCATCTTAGGGAGCTTTACTCAAATAAAGCAATTGCTGCTGAGGACTGCCTGGGCTGTAGAGAATAATTCCATGCCCAGAATCTTTGTCTTTGTAGCACAAAGAATTCAATGTATTCAAATTTATCCCTAAAGAAGAAATATGGAAAGATGACTCATTGTTTTTTAAGAAGGATCATAGATCTGAACCTGTAAAATGGCTTTTGAGATCATCATATATATCTTCCTCCTTTTGATTTGGGGGAAACCAAGCTCACCCTCCCAAGGTTAATACTTAAAGTCAAATAGGTATCGGAGTAGTAGAACTGTGATTGCAGTTGAGGTGCTGTGACCTTACTACACCATGCTGCCTTCTAAATATTCTATAGATCAGAGTTGGAGGAATATGGAGCTGGTCAATTTTCTCAAGAAGACCTTTTTTTCTCTTATACTTTTCATATGGACCCCTTAGGCAGTCTTCTGAAGCCTATGGACACCTCCTCAGAATATTAATTTTAAACACATAATATCAAATTCATGAGATTACAAAGGAAATAAATTCTATTGATATAGTTATCAAAATTTTGAAAAAAAAAGAATTCCTAGATTCTGGGTAAAGAACCCTGTGGATATATTCTAGGAAACAAAGAAAGAGAAAACTATAGTAGGAAGAATAGGTGATGTGATAACAAAAGATTTCAATGAAAGTTTAAAAAAATACCTCTTGCAAAGTCTTATGGACTCTATGGGAGTCAGTAGCTTCTTTTTTTTTTTAAAGAATTTTATTTATTTAAGGCAATGGGGTTAACTGACTTGCCCAAGGTCATACAGCTAGGCAATTAGTAAGTATCTGAGGCCAAATTTGAACTCAGGCCCTCCTGATTCCAGGGCTGGTGCTCTATCTGCTACACCACCTAAGTGCCCCTAGTAGTTTCTTTAGTTCATGGTAATCAGTTATGTTGATCACTGATTTTCAGCCCCTAATTCACAACAGGGCTACAGTGAAGTTTATAGTTCCCAGGAAGGCATGAGATCCAGAAACATTAAAATTTGTCAGCAGAATGAGCTCTTCAGACTGAATGTCTTCTCTGGAAACCACAGGGGAACTATTTATTTTGGTGGAGGACTATCAAAAAGGATGCTGAAGAACAAGGCTCATGATTCCAGTGCCAATATTGCCACCATCTCTATGACCATGGACTCAGTAAGAAGATGATAGTACTATATAATGGTAACTAATAATAAGGAAAGCAAAAATCCAGGCTACTAAGGACATTTGGGTATCTTGCTCTGGGAAAAAGCTAGGAGCACTGGGAAAAAAGTCATAGGGAAAGGGATTTTGGTGCAATATAAGAAGAACTAATGAGAGTATCAATCAATCAACAAACATCTTCATGTCTACTCTGAAGGATTATACGGAGTAATGGGAATACAGATAAAAATAAAACAATTGTTACCCTCAAGGAGCTTAATTTCTATTATGCTAAAAAAGACATTAATAATAATTATCATTTAAATTGTACTTAATAGTTTGCGAAACTCCTTACAAATAGTGCATGGGATCCTCACAACAACCCTATAGATTAGGTGCTTAAATTATCCCTATTTTGCAGATGAGATATCTCAAACTGAGCCAGATTAAGTGATTTGCCAAGGGTCACACAGCTAGCAAGGCAGCTGTGTGACTGGTTGTGACTGTTGTGACTGGTTCGCTATTTCCTTCTCCAACTTATTTGACAGATAAGGGAACTGAGACAAAACAGGCTAAGTGACTTGCCCAGGTTCACACAGTAAAGTATCTGAGACTGGATTTGAACCCAGGTCGTCCTGACTCCAGGACTGGTACCCTATTCACATAGTAGGCACTATATTAAAGTCTTATTCCCTTCCCTTCTCCCTTTCTACTTTCCAAGTCTGTCTCTGTGTTTAAATTTTTTAACTGTTAAGTGGATCCCAGGAGAAATCCACTTCCTAAATCCAGTCTCTTGACTTGTAAGAGTATTAGAACTTGTTTTGTTTGATTTTTCATTTTTATTTTAGCTTAGCTGATCAGTCTGGTCACTTGAGATGATTATAAGGGTGGCAGTGTGAATTAAAAAGTCACTTTTTTTGGAGTCAAATTACCAGCTGTTTGCATAAAATTATTTAACTGTCCTATTCCCCTAGCTCTGCTATATACAGTCAATTATAAAATGTATATTTTAAAAACATGAATTTGTTCTATCTAGATTTATATATTAAATATATAATATTTCATTTTGCTCAGAGCAAACTCTTCTGTGTAATTCCCTGTGGGAAAACACCACCTCACAAAATCTCACAAGCTGTAACCCCTCTGACAAAGATTTCCTCAAGCAAATTTAAAGTCTTTGTTGAGTTAAAGGTCATACTTATTGTACATTTTCTGATGCAGTAGAAGGTGCAAAAAGAGAAGAGTTGGTTCAACCCATTTCATCTATCCCCCCTCTTCTATTCTAGACTTCTGGCCCAGAGACCCCTAATAATAGTCTTGCCCAACTTGCTTCATCAGCCCAGGTAAGCAGGGTCATGGGCCAAGCAATAATTTGAGACCCAGACTTGATCACTATCCATTGCAGTAATTATGTATTTTTAAACCATTTAATATGCATGAAATTACTACCATTTTTATTAGATTCCTATCTTGTTTTTCTATGTACCATAGTTGAAGCTTTTGAGGGTGATGCCTATAACCCTGTTGACCCCTATAAGCCTCATTTTTTTTGTTGTCCGATTTTTAATAGTTGAGAGTGATGCTTTTGGGAAATTCATGTGTTACTTATAGTAGAACTGCTTGAAATTAGAACTCTCAGAGTGAAAGTATAGAAAAGGGCTTGTATTAGCTATAAGACTTTAGGCAAGTTATTTAGATTCTCTGAACTCTAGTGTTTTTCATTTAGAGAATGCTACAATATTATTTGGAGTGGGAAGCACAAGGATCCTAGAAATCCTCATAGAGAGATGCCCTAACTGAGAGCCCATTTACCACAACAGACAAAAAGCTGTATGAAAATAAAATGAAGTGAAAGGACCTTTCGTTGCTTTTGTGTCAAAGACTTAGACAAACACAAATTCCACTCAAGGGAAAGCCAAGTTTCTTACTTGTGAAACTTTGCTGGGTTTATTGAGAATGACCTCAAAGCCATCCTCTCCAAAGGGGAATCTGCCAGTGAATTCAGTTGCACTTGAGATATATGCCCCCAAATTTCAAGAGGTTTTCATTTGGGCCTCAGGGAACCTTTGAACTTCTGAGACTCAGGACTTCTACCTTTGTGTAGGAAAATGGAGCTTTGGGCAATTGATACTAGAGCCATTGGTGATTGCCTTGTGGAAAACCAGCAACAGATTTGGGCATTGTGATTGCCAGACTATGGCATTCATCAGCTGCTGTGACCTGAGACTTGGTCTTCACTGGGGATTGGGACAGGAGGAGGAAGAGGAAGGGAAAAAGGAGGAATGAGGGTATTAATAATCCCTCTTCATTCTAGAGATCTTTATGATGGAAATGAGCACAATGGAGGCAACTGGAAGTCTCATCCATTACTTCCTTTTATTAAAGTTTCTGATCCCAAAAAGGGGTCCCTTAATCCATTCCAGAGAATGTAGGGATAAATGGTTCAGTACTATTCCCCTAAACCCCCAAAGATCTGGAAGGTTTTGTGTGTCTGTGTGTGTGTGTGTGTGTGTGTGTGTGATTGAAGACAGTTTTTTTAGGTTTTTGCAAGGCAAATGGGGTTAAGTGGCTTGCCCAAGGCCACACAGCTAGGTAATTAGTAAGTGTCTAAGGTCGGATTTGAACTCAGGTCCTCCTGACTCCAGGGCCAGTGCTCTATCCACTGCACCACCTAGCTGTCCCGACAGAATTCTTAATGTAGGTTCAGTTAATTATTTTCCTTTCACTTTCACAATGTTTAATCAACTCTGTGATCACAGAATGTTGGATGCCTGTGACCTTTGTTTATAATTATTATTGACTGAAAAAGGAGATTTAAGATGAAAGCTGAGGGCTTTCATAATGTTTCTACTTTTAATAATAATTTTAAGCAATATTTCCCAGCTGTCACCATTAGAATGTAAACTCATTGATGTTTTCCTAATCCTAAAAAGAAGCCTCCTTTTTGATGTTTTACCTTCTCCACTTCTTTTCCTCTGAGTAAAACTAAATATTCCTTTTGCCTAATGTTTCCATTTCTGCACCAACCAGTCTCTCCTCAAAGAGAGATCTAACTTTCATCACCAACCCTCTACTGAAACTGTTCTCCTCCTAATTACCATGATTTATTAATCACCAAGTACAATGATGTTTTAAAATTCTCATTCTCCTTGAATTGGATTCAGTCTTGGGAAAGTCTGACCTCTGATAAGAGTTAAATTTCCTTTTCTCACACTCTTCTGTAACTTAATTTATAACAACTGCTATATTCCCCTAGGAGGCTGTTACTTAATCTCATCAGAACATAAATCAATTTGCAAGACTTCTGCATAAGCATAATCACATTTTACATCAGCTCTGCATTGTTCCCTCAAAATCCGTGTCTACTGGCCAGCCAAGAAAAGACTTGAGATTGTCTCCTAATTGCAGAAACTCTGCCATTGGTTAATGCAACCTAGTGAATTCAGACCTCTAGAACTTTCAAACTTAAAAGGTCCTCTCCAAATCTGGACATAGGCATCTTGAGATGGATGCTTTACCACTGACTGAGGAAAGGAAACACAAAGTGAAAAAGGAAGCTAGGGACTCAAGGTCATCTAGTTGAATGCTCCTTTTTTAGTAGTCATCATGTTGCTGGACTCAGAAAAAGGCAGTTGCTGGGCCTTCACTTCTCCAGCAAGGAGTCTACAGGATATTTAGCTTCTGCAACAGGGAAAAGAATAAAGATACCCAAGGTAAACTATTTCCTTTAAAGGCTAAGACTATGGTTGGGGGAAAGAGTGAATTCAGAAATGAAAATAAAATAAAATTTAAATTAAAAAAATCCACTGAAATTATTCTTACTCAATGACCAGTAAAAGGAATGCTTATCTTCTCCAAGTACAGACCTTTAATACCAAGTCTCACATGTAGCCAGGGGTTTTATTATTCATCCCCCCAGGATGCGAGCATGAAATTAGGACAGATGGTTGGCCAGAACCAACGTCAACTTTGTCCAAGCCACATTCAAGTTCTGGTTATAGGTGATCTTATTGGATGTTCTTTCCATTCATCTATCCTTGGCTTCACCATATTGTCTTGCTTCTTTCTCTACCTCTAAATCCTTCCTCAAATGGGTTCTCATTTTTTTAGACCCCTTAATAGACTTGCTCTCAAGATTCTACCCTTGATATTCTTCTCTTCTGTGTATTTCCTCTTGAAACTATCACTCATTCCCAAAGTTTTACTTGCCCTCTTTTATCCAAATGACTCCCAATCTCTCTCCTCAACCTTAGAATCTTTTGAGTGCCTCTGCCTCCCCAACTATCTATAGAACATAAATGTATATATGCAAAATAAGCTTATTAGCTTATTAGCTTACTTCTATTTTTGATTTGTAGTATCACCATTCACCCAGTAATTTGTGTTCAAAACAGTTATATTTTTCCATTCTTCAGCCCTTATCCAAAGTCATCAATTCCTGTTGATTCTACTTCCAAGTCTTCCCCATAGCTTTAATCCTCTTGTCCCACTAATGAAAAGTCCTTTTTTTAATCATTACCCCAGAGTATTGCAACTTCCTAATTAGTTTTCTCATTTGCATTCTTTCTCTGTTTCCATCTATGTTCCATTCTACATGATGCTAAATTAATTTTCCTGATGTATTAATTTGACCATGCCATTGCTCTGTTAAAAAATCTTTAGTAACTTCATATTTCCTAGAGAATTAAGTGAAGACTACTTAGCCTGTTATTCAACACCCTTCACAAAATGTCCCCAACCTACTTTTCCATATTTTTTCATATTAGTCTGCTCCACATATTTTATACTTCAGGCAAACTGGACCACTCTCATGCCCAATGGACATGACCCTTACCTTTGCTTATGAATGATTGAAAGACCATTTATTAAGTACATTTATTAAGTCAGGGACTGTGTCAGGTGCTTACTAACTGTGTGACACCAGGCAGGTTCTTAACTTTTATTGATCTCAGTTTCCTCATCTATGTATGCATGAGCATAACAATTGAATCTACCTCCCAGGGTTGTTGTAAAGACCAATGAGATTATTATAAAGCAATTATCATAGTACCCAGCACATAGTAAACACTATATAAATCTTATCTATTTATTATTGTTATTATTAATTATGATTATCATTATATCTAGCCCTGATTTGTAGCATTTATTATTTTCAGTTATATAAATGTTCACATTGGAAATGGACCGATCTGCGTTTGGGAGCTAGGATTGAGTCAGTTATGAGCTGATACCAGCATATCCTTGAATTTATTAGCTATTATTATTATTATTATGGGAGGAGGAAATTCTATGACTACCTTTATCTTGGACCCACTCAAGAACCCATTTTACTTGAGTGAATAACTGGGCAGGTCATGATGCTGAAGTAGGATCAGCCAGCAGAAATATCTATTTTTTCTGGCCCTAGTACCCTAGAACCCTAGATCCAGAGAGTAATGGATTAACTTCTGTGGTGATTGGGAAATGCATTCAAGAAAACTGAAGGATGGAGATCCACATCTCTGGTCAGGTGTGGAAGAGCAGAATAGCAGCAGCAGAGGGAAGAGTATGGAATGGGTTAGGTGGATGACTGGATAAAATGTGTAGCTGAAGCCCATAATTCCCCTATGTGAGGATGGGGCCTCCCTACTCACTCTTTTGGTAATTGATTTCCTGGTCCAGATTTAATGCCATCTTCTACATGAAACCTTCCAGGATTCCTCATCAGTAACAATCTTTATTTCTGGACTTTGTATTTTTGGTTTTTATTTTTTTATTTTTTGGTTTTTGCAAGGCAGTGGGGTTAAGTGATATGCCCAAGGTCATACAACTAGGGTCTGAGGTTGGATTTGAACTCAAGTGCTCTATCCACTAGGCCACTGGCTGCCCCTTTGTATTTTATAAAGCTCTTCTCTAAAACTTACTGTTGTTGGATGGTTTTGGTTGTGTTCTACTTTTTGTTAACTTTTGAAGTTTTCTTGGCAAAGATATTGCAGTGGTTTGCCATTTTCTTTTCCAGCTTATTTTATAGATGAGGCAGCTGAGGCCAGCAAGGTTATGTGATTTGTCCAGGGTCACACAGCTAGTAAATATCTGAAGTCAGATTTAAACTCAGGAAGAAGAGTTTTCCTGACTTCTAGGTTCAGAACCTTATCCACTAAGTCACCTAATTGTCTTTCTAAATCACAGACATGTAAATATTATAAATTATATGTAAGTTTCATGAGAGCTTTATATCTCTCTCAGGATCTAATTCATGGCTGTACAAACAGCAGGCAGTTAATTAATGTTTGTAGTTATAAAGTGCTTTTTCCAAGACTCAGTAAGTTTCTAGACTATTGACTAGGTAGCACCTTGAATAAAATAAGAGCCTACGTTTATCTCATCTCCCTCTTAGTCCATGAGGTATTTCTTGACCACCACTGAAATTCTAATTTAGCAATTTATCCTCATACAATTCAAACACAAATTCCACAAAAACCAAGCTTCTGACTTATAAGTCCTCAATGAATTTAACATGCTTATACCTTCAAAACCATCCTTTCCAAAGGGGACCCTGTGAGTAAAAAGCCTCCACCTGAGACTCCTGCTCCTAAACTTCAAATGCCCCATTCTTTTTGTTCTGTCAATTGATCTTTCCTAGGACATTTCCATGGGAATTCAATTTAATTGTGTGTGCAGGGACATTTTTCTTTCTTCCTATTCCCCAATGTTTCTCTAAAAGAGAAACAGATCCTGAAAATCCTAAAAAGAAGCTACAATGTATTGAGTTTTTGTAAAAGTGGTAGTGCAGTGGATAGAGTACTGGATCTGCACTCAAGAAGACCTGATTTTAAACCCAACCTCAAACACTTGCTAGCTGCGTGATCCTGGTTAAGAAACTTAACCCTGTTTGTCTCAGTTTCCTCATCTGTGAACGAGCTGGGAAAGAAAATGACAAACCAATCCAGTATCTCTGCCAAGACAATCCCAAATGGGGTCACAAAGAGCTGGACACAACTGAAATGACTGAACACTAGCATATGTCAGACTGTGTTAGGTTCTAGGGATACAAATAGGAAAATGACACAATTCTTGTCCTCAAGGACCTTACGTTCTCAAAGAGGAGCAATAATACTTTTTAACTCACGCAAAGGAAAACAAAAGACCTACTTTGAGATATCTGTGGCAACATGGTTGGGGAAAGGGTAGAAATGAGGAGCAGAGGGGCAATAAAATAAGGGTAAGTTCACTGTTTTAGTGAATGAATTGTTGAAAAAGTATTAAGTGTTTGATAGGTCACTGGATGACCTAGATAGAATAAATATAGAAGAGAAATAAATAGGATTTATATTTATATTATATTATAAACATATGTATATATAAATAAATATAATTGTATCTTCATTTATATAAATTATGTGTTTATATATGTTTTATAAATTAAAACATGCTTGATTACAAAAAGTTTCCATTCATTTTTTTAATTTTAAAAAATATTTTATTTATTTGCTTTTCCAACAACATGCAATGGCAATTTTTACTAATCTTTTTTGGGGTAAGGTTTTGAGTTTTAAATTTTTCTCCCTTCCTCTCTTCCCTACCCCCCCAACAGGAAGCAATCTGATAAAGGCTCTACATTTATAGCCATGCTAAACAATAGGTCTATAGTGATCATGTTGTGAGAGAAGAATCAAATACAAATGGAAAAAAGAAAACATTAGAGAGAATAAAATGATAGAATATATAAGACAACTTTTAAAAATTGAAAATAATATGCTTTGGTCATCATTTAAATTCCACAGCTCCTTCTCTGGATGTGGATGGTGTTTCCATCATAAGTATTTTTTAAAAAAATTGTCTTTGATTATTGTACTGATGGAATGAACAAGTCCATCATGGTTCATCATCACTCCATGTTGTTGTTAGTGTGTATAATGTTCTTCTGGTTCTGCTCATTTCACTCTGTATCAGATCCTGTAAGTCTTTCCAGGCTTTTCTGAAATCCTGAACCTCATGGTTTCTTACAGAGAAATAGTGTTCCATTACATACATATAACACAATTTGATCAGCCATTTACCAATGGATGGGCCTTCCTTCAACTTCCAATTCTTTGCCCCTAAAAAAAGAGCTGCTATGAATATTTTTTTACATGTGGGACTTTTACCTTTTTCATGATCTCTTCAGAACAAAGACCCAGTAGTGGTATTGTTGGATCAAAGGCTATGCACAGTTTTATTGCCCTTTGGACATATTTACTAATTGCTTCCAGAAAGTTTGGATCAGTTCATAACTCCACCAACAATGCATTAGTTCCCCAGTTTTCCCACATCCCTTCCAACTTTGATCATTTTCCTTTCTAGTCATAATGATCAATCTGATAAGTATGAGATGGTATATCAGTGATGTTTTAAATAGCATTTCTCTAATCAATGATGATTTAGAGCAATTTTTCATGATTAGACTTTGATTTCTTCATCTGAGAATTGCTTTTCTACATCCTCTGACCATATATGAATATATATGGGGAAACTGTGGTAAGAAAGGAAGTGATAGTCATTCAGAAATCATTGGATATGGAGCAGCTAGGTGGCGTAGTGGATAAAGCACCGGCTTTGGAGTCAGGAGTACCTGGGTTCAAATCTGGTTTCAGACAATAATTACCTAGTTGTGTGGCCTTGGGCAAGCCACTTAACCCCATTTGCCTTGCAAAAAGCTAAAAAAAAAAGAAGAAATCATTGGATATAACTGGGTCATAACTACTGGAAGAAAATGGGTAGGATAATATTACAAGCTAGCATTATATAATATAAGGCTTTGCAAAGTACTTTAAAAATGTCATCTTATTTGAGTTTCACAACACTCCTGGGAAGTACCTGCTATTATTATTTCCCTTTTGCAAATGAGGAAACAAAAGCAAACATTAGTTAAATTGATTTGCCTGGCATGCATAGTTAGGAGTGTTTGAAACAGGTTTAGAATTTAGGGTTTCTTGACTCCAAGTCCAGTGCTCTGTTTACTGCCATTGAGCCACCTAAATGCTTTAAACAATTAGCATTTCTTAGACTATTAATATGTATCTGGCATTATGTTTGGTTCTAGGGCTACAAAGAGAAAAATAACCCAGTCTTTGTCCTCAGGGCACTTACATTCTTTTAGGGGAATCAAGTACATCCAGAAAAGGAATAGAGTTGGGACTTGGGCTCAGTGCTCTTAAGGTCACAACCAGAGGGAGAAAGGGAAGCTGCCCTTCAGAGCCAGCACATTGGTTACACCAAGCTCTTGTCTTTCTTATTTAGTATAATATTTCATCACATAAAAGGATGTTCAGATACATATTTTATTTATTGCTTATCTCTGATGTCATAGAGAGTTGCCAATCATGGAGCCTTAGTATAGCATGGCAATTGAAAGTTTCTATCTTGGAAGAATTCAGTCACAGATTTCAGAAAATGAACTTGAGAATTCAGGAAGGATGAAGGGACATGTCTAAGATAGAGACAAGGAAGGCTAGATTCAAGAATCTCAGGTTTCTAGACCACCAAAAAAGTCCTCTTGTTCTGTTTGTATCTGACTCTCCTTGACCCCATGACACCATTTGGAATTTTCTTGGCAAAGATACTGGAGTAGCTTGCCATTTCCTTCTCCAGTTCATTTTACAGATTAGGAAGCTGAGGCAGAGTTAAGTGACTTGTCCAGGGTCACATAGCTAATGAGTGGTTGAGATTGGATTTGAACTCATGAAGAGTCTTCCTAATTCCAAACCCAGTGTTCTATCCACTGCATCACCTATCTGGCCAAGCAAAACCATAACATATAACCAAGGAATTCAGTTCATTTTTACAGATGAGGAAACTGAAGCAAGATAGGGTTAAGTGATTACCCAAGGTCACATAGCTAGTAAGTGTCTGAAGGCAGATTTGAACTTGCAATGATGAGTCTTCCTGATTCCAGAACTGGCACTCTATCCTATGCCACCTAACTGGCCCTAAATGCTGTTATTACCCCCATTTTTAAAGGAAATTGGGGCTATAGGTTAAGTGACTTACATAGCTAGAAAGTGACTGAGATCAAATTTGAACTCAGGTCTTCCTGACTTCAGATATTCCTCTTGTCATGTAACTGCTACCATTAACTCATAACAAATTATAAAAATAAAGATTACTTTACCCCCTGGGGATGTTGTATTGGTCAAGTCAAACCAAGCCACTTATTCTTAGGACAGAAAATTGTTACTCACCCATTAGCTCCATCCACCTATCAAGTAGGCTATAATTGGATTATGAATCTAGTGTGTGTATACATAGATACATATATATATATATATGCCTACTCCCATCAAAGAAACCACTGGCCCTGGCTCCCAACTATTAGTTGGTCTTAGTCCCTTTATTTCCCTAAACTGCCTTTTAAAAATTTTTTATTGTTTGTATATGATCTTCATCTCCAAATATAGTCCCTCTGATCCAACAAGAAATACCTTTTAATAAAAAAAGACAAAGAAAATTTAAAAGTACTAATGCAACTGGATGTAATTGTATACGCAATGTACCACATCCTTAATCCTCTATCTCTTCAGAAAAAGTAAGGGAGTGTGGGTGGCTAGGTGGCACAATGGATAGAGCACTGGCCTTGGAGTTAGGAGTACCTGAGTTCAAATCCAACCTCAGACACTTAATAATTACCTAGCCGTGCGGCCTTGGGCAAGCCACTTAACCCCATTACCTTGCAAAAACAAAAAAAAAGTAAGGAAGTGCATTTTTTAATCTCTTGCAGGGAACCTGATCTGGTCACTGTAATTACCCAGTATGTCTCTCTCTTCCTTTCCTTTCTCTTTCCTTTCTCTTTTTCCTTCTCTTTCTTTCCCTCTTTTTTCCCTCTACTCTTTCCCTTTTTCATTCCCTCATTTCTTCCTTCCCTCCTTCTTTCTCTCTCTTCTTTCTTTATTTCTTCACTCCTCCCTCCCCTTCCTCTCTTCTTCCTTCCTTCCCTCCATACTTCTCATTTATACTATTGCCATCATTGTATAAGTTATTTTCGTGATTTCTACTTATTTCACTTTGAAAATTTGCTATTTGAATATTTTTTCCCCTTTAAATCACTATGTGTTCAAAGTCAGAGCCTAAGCCTCCAAGAGAAATAAAAATAGCCACTCTCCATTCAGTTAGGACAACTAATTGGTACTTGACTCCAAAACAGTCAGAGGGCCAGACCTTGGATCCACTCTTTTGACTTGCTTTTTGACTTTTCAGTCGGCACTTCATCTCTCTCTATTCCAGTTTGGGTATCAGTTCCAATGACTAACGTCAAAATGTTCTCCAAAGATGAAATAATGGCTGCTTGCAGAACTGGCTGCCGCTTTTACAGCATAGTACATGTGTAAAAATAGTAATGCATAGATTAAAAAATCAGTACCAGACTTTTCAGTTTCTCAATGAAGCTCTGTTTTTCTTTTCTGTATAGAGCATAATCAACCAATTGTTCAATCAATCAATCAATAAGCATTTATTAACTGCCAAATATGGTGCTAGGCACTGAGGATATAAATAGAAAGAAGGAAGGAAGTCATGCCTACTCTTAGGAAATTTCCTTTCTAAAGAGGGAGGCAACAAATATATTAGTATGCATACATAGAGTAAAAAGATAAAAGAGAATTGATTCAAATGAATGCAAAATCATTAAATGCAGGACAATTTGGGAGGGGTCGAAGAGGACTAGCAGTTGAAGGATTGTGGAGAAAATGGTGCTTGAACCATGTCTTTTTTTTTTTTTTAAGGATTTTGCAAAGCAAATGGGGTTAGGTGGCTTGCCCAAGGCCACACAGCTAGGTAATTATTAAGTGTCTGAGGCCGAATTTGAACTCAGCTATTCCTGACTCCAGGGTTGGTGCTCTATCCACTGCGCCACCTAGCTGCCCCTTGAACCTTGTCTTGAAGAAGAAAAGGACTTTTATGAGCTAGGAGTGAGTAGGGAGGGCATTCTAGGTGTCAGTGCAAATTTGTGGAGGCAAGAAATAGAATATCCTGTATGAGGATCAGTAAGGAGGTCAGTTTGGTTAGATCACAAAACACAGAAGGGAGAGTAATATAAAATGAATTCAGAGGGTGAAAGATTTTAACAAGCTAAATAGAAGATTTTATATTTGATCCTAGAGACAGTAGGGAGAGACATATTTAAAGAGGTGACATGATCCTGTTTCTGCTAAAGAAAAATCATTTTGTCTAGAACATGAAGGATGTTCTGGAATGACTAGAGACTTCAGGCAGAAAGACCAATTAGACTTTTACAATAATCTGGGTGACACATGATGAATGTCTGAATTAAAGTAGTATCTATAAAAAATAGAGGTCAGATGTACAAGTTGTAGAAATAGAAATGGTGGCAATTGATTGCATTTGAAGGTGAGGGAGAATGAGAAATTAAATAAAATTCTGAGGTTACAAACCTGGGCAATATTTTTGCTAGGAAAAAAAGAAATTTTGGAAACTATTCCAAAATATATTTAGTTGTTTTCATAGGAAATAACTTGGAGCAACAGAAAAACTCCCTGGAAGGACATCAAAGTTTTGGTTGTACCTAACTTGCTATGTGTATTTGGAAAATTCCTTCTTTCATGAGCTTAATTAAGTAAGCTGGCCCAGTCAATCAGCATCCCAGAATACCAAAAAGAACTCGTAATTAGGCTGTTTATTGTTCCTCAAGATTTGCTTCAATAGGTGCATGAAACAGGTATCCTTTATTTCCATGGTCAACACCTAATTACATGGCCTTCCTATCTCACTAGAGGATTTCTCTAGCTTTGTGGTCTCTGGTTTCTCAGTAAAGTGGTTATGGAGAAGATGTCTAAGGAGCAGGGGGAAGTTTGATCCTTCAAATCTTAGGTTAGTGAATTTTATATCAGTTTTGAGAAAGGAAAATATAAGAATAACTTTGATCAAGAGAGCTCCCTCTTTAATAAAATAATCTTAAAAATAATATTGGGCTGTTAGGTAGCATAGTAGAAAGAGAATGTTGGGTCTGGAATTAGGAAGACACATGTTCAAGAGTTCAAATCTGGTCTAAGTCACTCTCTATTTGACCCTGAACAAGTCATTTAACTCTATTTGCCTCAGTTTCCTAATCTATAAAATGAACTGGAGAAGGAACTGGCAAACTACTCAAGTGACTTCACCAAGAAAACCCCAAATGGAGTGACAAAGAGTCGGATGTCTGAAAAATGACTGAAAAAAAGCCTTATTAGTGTATGTTTTGTTACTTTTTACTGGACATGACTTCATTGGTAAAAGAAGCTCTACTTGGTTTATCACAACAGAGCAATGCCTACTTTATAATTTTTTCTTTTAAAACATTAAGTGATTAAGTGATTTGTCTAGGGTCATATAGCCTGTGTGTGTGACAAAGACAAGATTTAGGTCTTCCTGATTCCAAGACCAGATCTCTATTCACTACAATGCATTATATGTCACCATTGTGACATTATTGTATTCATTGTTGTATTCATTATATACTGGAAGATTTTTATTTTGTATTTACCACTACTAAATGTGTTGTATCAGAGGCAGTTAGGTGGCATGGTAGATAGAACATTTACCCTCAAATCAAGAGAATCTAAGTTCAAATCCAGCCTAAGGCACTTACTAGCTGTGAGACCCAGGGCAAGTCACTTACCCTATTTTGTTTTAATTTCCTCATCTGTAAAATGAGTTGAAGAAGAAATTGAAAACAACTCTAATATCTTTGCTATGAAAACCTCAAACAGGGTCACAAACAGTCATACATGTCTGAAAAATGATTGAACAACAATAAAATCCCCATGGGGCAGTCACATAGTTCAGTGGATAGAGTACCAGGACTATAATCAGAAAGATACCTTCCTGAGTTCAAATCCAGCCTCAGACACTTACTAGCTATGTAACCCCGGGCAAGTCACTTAACCCTGTTTGCCTCACTTTCCTCATCTAAAATGATCTGGAGAAGCAAATGGCAAACCACTCTAGTATCTTTACCATGAAAATCCCAAATGGGATCAAAACATCAGCATGACTGAAAGATGACTGAACAACAGCAACATCCAGTAAGTACA
The DNA here is from genome assembly GCF_037893015.1 of Macrotis lagotis. Classification (NCBI taxonomy): domain Eukaryota; kingdom Metazoa; phylum Chordata; class Mammalia; order Peramelemorphia; family Peramelidae; genus Macrotis; species Macrotis lagotis. Next base: position 111,002,430 of record NC_133662.1, read on the forward strand.
GAAACCACTCATCCAATTTTCAGATATGAATGATGGAAGTAATAGCAAATAAACTGTTTTTACTTTAATATTTTAAAAACTAAAAAATGAACAGGTCACAGAACACAGAATTGTATGAGCATAAATGATTCCTTTTTTTTTTAAACCAATTTCCTATAAATTTTAATATCTGTAGTAGTGGCCTTTGTAAGCCAAAAAATTATCAGTCAGTCTGCTTGAGTAGTGTTTTTTGTAATCACTCCCAATGTTTCTCTGAAAATTGTTTATTATATCTGCTGAACTAAAATACTAAAAGCTTACCCCAGAGTTCTGGTAAGTGTAAAATTGTTGATTACAGAAAGGAAAGAACAATCTATCAGTTCACTTCAAAAGTTTGTCTTTTCTCCAGAACCTTTTTGGATCTTGGTCTAAAAGGACAAGAAATCAAATCAGTAAGCGCTGGTGGCAGTTAGGTAGAGGATGCATAGATGGGGCCAGCTTCAACAAACTTCGAAAGGTCAGATGGGATTTAAACAAGAAATTCACATTAATCAGTGTTTGAACCTGAAAGAGTGCCAAACTTGCAGATTAAAAAAACTTTTCCCTTGTCCACCAGCTCTCATAGAAGTATTCTTTCTCTTCTTTGAATCATTGAGCTGCTTTCAATTAAAATCAAAAACATTTATTAAATATTTCATATGGGCCCAGCACTGTGCTAATCACTACAGATCCAAAAATTAAAAAAAAAGAAACTGGTATTTCCCTTCAAGAAACTTACATTTTACTGTAGTGAATCTCATGTACAAACATAAGCAAATACAAAATATACAAAATAAATGCCAAATGATTTCAGGGGAGGAAAACCACAATAAATAAATAAAGAAATGAGGGAAGGTCTCTTGCAGGAGGCCCATTTATTTTACATCTTTTTTTTGTAACACTGTTCATTTTTATGTGTTTATTTATGCACTTCTCTTATTCCTCTTACAGGGCTATCCACTTCTTCAGAGTGAGGAGGATTTTGATTTTTATCTAGTGGTAAGACCCAAGTCTGTGGCAAGAGGAGTCACCCCTCTATCTCTTACTGGCTCCTTCACAAAGTTTGAATTTTTTGGTCTCCTTATTCTGTACCCTCTTTGCCCCACTGATATTTATTCTGATTCTGACTCAAGTCCACAGCTTCATATTGTAGCACTATTAAAATTCATATAAACTGGTCCTCCTTTAAATGGAAACCCAGGAGTAATAGAGAGGAAAGGGATTTGAATCCTTGATGAAAGAAGGCAGGGGAGGAGGAAGATGTCCAGTCTCACTTGGACCTGGTAAGAGGCCTATAGGCTACACCATCAGAATAACTCCAAAAGGAAAGGAAGATGGGGCTTGCAGTAATCTGTGAGTAGGCTAAATCTATCTCTTTACTGATATTGTGAATTAGATGCATTGCATAGGTCTCAAAGGAAAGTGACTTCCAACCAAGAGAAGATTGCTCAGCATCCTACAGAAAGAATGAGAGCCTTTCTGTTTGTCAGTTGACTAAAGTACAGTCTCATTTGCTTTTCAGATTAAATAAAACATGTCTTCTACTCAATATTCAATTTATCTGACTTTTCATGAGAGCTTAGGACTCTTTTAGAAAAAGCAAAACATTTAGATAACTGGTGTTTGGTTTTTTAGGATTTTGCATGGCAAATGGTTAAGTGTCTTGCCCAAGGCCACACAGGTAATTATTAAGTATCTGAGGCCTATTTGAACTCAGGTACTCCTGACTCCAGGGCCAGTGCTCTATCCACTGCTCCACCTCGCTGCCCCTGGTGTTTTTTAAAAAATAATTTTTATTATTTATTTTTACAATTATATTTTGAAATAATTTTCAACATTGATTTTTGTCAAGTTTTCTCTCTTCCACTCTTCCCTCCTCCCACCTTGGTCTAACAAGTAATTTGATGTAGTTTTCATACACACACACACACACACACACACACACACATACATGCAAAATTGTGTTACATATATTTCCTTCCTTAATGGCCATGCTGTGAAAAAAAGAATCAGAACAAACGGGAACCACAAGAAAGAAAAGCAAAAAACTAATTTAAAAAAAGGTGAAAATTATGCATTGATTTGCAATTAGATTCCATAGTTCTTTCTCTAGGTGCATATCATATTTTTCATATCCTGTCTTTTAGAATTGTCTTTGTTCACCATATTCTGAGGAGAGCAAAGTCCATCATATTCGATCATCACACAATGTTGCTGTTAAGATATACAATGTTTTTCAGGTTCAGCTGACTTCACTCAGCATCAGTTCAGGTCTTCTGAAATTTGCCTGCTCATTGTTTCTTATGGAGCAATAATATTCCATTATATTCACATGCCACAACTTGTTCAGTCATTTCCCAATTGATGGTTATCCCCCTCAATTTCCAATTCTTTGCCACCACAAAAAGAGCTGTAATGAATATTCATATATATTATATATATATATATATATTTATACACATATATATTGCAAGGCAATGGGGTTAAATGACTTGCCCAAGTTTATACAACTAGGTAATTATTAAGTGTATGAGGTAAAATTTGAACTCAGGCCCTACTGACTCCAGGGCTGGTGCTCTATCCATTGTGCCACCTCATTGACGTATATGTGGGTCTTTTTCACTTTTTTTGTGATCTACACTACAGATCTAGTAGTGGTTTTACTGGATCAAAGGGCATGCATAGTTTTGTTGTCCTTTGGGCTTAGTTTCAAATTGATCTCCAGACAATCAATGCTCTCAGAGAAAACCTTAGAATGGGGTACAGGCCAGAGATTTTATGTAAGACCCTTAGGTGTTATACTTGTTAGGATTCAGGACCCAAATAACAGGTTGATTTTGTATATCTATGAATCTCAGAATTAAAAGGGACTTCAAAAGTCTCTAAGCCCTATTCATACCTGACTGTAGTTGACTATAGTCCTCTTGATAAATGGTCCTTAGGAATTTACCTGAAAACTCTTAGTGACAAGAAACTAAGACTATTCCATTTTGGAACTACTAAATGTTAAGAAATTTTTCTTATAATAAGCAAAAATCTGCCTCTATGTATTTTTTAATGCTTCTTTCCCTATTTCTACCTTCTAAAACCAAGCAATGGTCAAGTTTAGCTCCATTTATTTGAAGACAGTGATCATTATACCCATCACTGTGCATAGTGCTTTGCTCATAGTTGATGCTTAATTAATAATTTTTGAAGAAATGAATGAATGAATCAACCGATCAATCACTAGACTGTCCTGGGGACCCCAAGTATTCATTTTACCACTCACCCAGGGGTTGTTTGAGAACTCAGATATTTCCAAAAAAATTTACAATAAGGAAAAACTATTATTTACTAAAAGAGTGACCACTCCTCTCATTCATAGATCATAGAATTAGGACTAGGAAGTTTCATGGAAGTAATTTTCTTCAACTCTCTAATTTTTCAAATGAGGAAACTGTTTTACAAGGAATAAGGGATTTGAATTTGGTTTTTGAACATCAAGTCTAGCAAACTTTCTATGATACTATGATGCCATCAATGGACATTTATTACATTCCTACTCTCTGTTAAGCACTATGCAAGGTGTTCAACCCTTCTTAAAAAAACAAAAACCCTGCACCTCATTAGTTTGTAGGCTCCTAAGGGACAGTATACAACAGTACATCCATAAACAAAATCAAAGTTTGTACAGTGTTAGAACTGTTCAAAGAGGGAGAAAGTCCTAATAATCAAGGATTAAGGTGGGGGGGGAGGATAGATAGTAATTGGCATCTGAAGAAGAATAAGGAAAGGCAGGATGGTACAGTGGATAAAGGAATTGTCCTTGCAATCAGAGAGATATGGCTTCAAGATTTGCCTCTTAACACCTTCTCTGAGGCAATGGGCAAGTTCCTTTATCTCTCAGTGCTCCAGTCATCACTTCAACTATGGCTAACAAATGAGTTGCTCATCTGCCTTTAGTAGGGAAATCATAGTTCTCAACAAAAAAGAGAATGAAATAAGACTTTTAGTTTCCTTCAGTAACAACTTGCCAGAGTTAAACTTGTCTTCCCCAATTATATCCCAATGTAAGAACAGTACTGTCAAAAAATTCAGCTCCCTCATGGCCCCAGCACTCTCCTCAGAATGCTCGGCCCTGAAGGTACATTATCTTTGATGTACTGAAAGAAATTACATCCTAGACAGTACGTGTCAATTTACTTCCATTTGAGTAGGACATGGGCACTTATTCACTAGGGGAAAAAAAACAAACACTTAAACATTTTGGTCTGTTGCTTTCCCTTGCTCAAGCAGAAGAGCATTCTTATTATATTCACTCACCTGGGACCTAATGAAAATGGCCAGTCTTTGTAAAGCAATTATTTCTAAATAATGCAAGCACTTCTCTGAAAGAGGTGAATAAAGTTGCACATACCATAAATAAGATACGCTATGTGCCCACTTTGGATATTTCTGTACCAATCTCCTCAAATTTGTTTTTATAAAGACTTTTTATATAGTATCTTAGGATCAATGAAATATTGAAAGGTTGTTTACTTCATTCCCAGTCTTCAAGTAGAATTGTTCTAGCAAGGTAAGAAGCAAAGCAGCATAGTCTTCTTAAAATATTTCTAGGAAAAGAGGGCTCCCAACTTCCTTAGATAGTTTATTCCAGGGGAGATGGACAACATTCATCTATCAGGCTGGCAAAGAGGTAGAATTGCAGGAGTGGAAGTATGGTATAATGAAAAGAGTGCTAGACTTGGAGCCAAAGGACCTAGCTTTGAGTCTGAACTCATTTATCTGTTGATAGTCTGAGAGCTTCAGGAATTCACTTCCCCTCTCTAGAGTATAGTTTCTTCTGTCTGTAAAATGAGGGTATTGGACTAGAGAGATAATTTCTGAGATCCTTTCCAACCGTACCTCTAAACCAAAGTAGTTGGGTGATTGATTGCTGATCTTCTCTCCAAATATTTGCTTCTTTTTTCCCTTCCTCCTCACTCTATTTCCTCTTAGGATATCCTCTAAGGAAGTTCAGTCTCATTTTCCTATGTCTACCATCTAGGAATGGTTTGACAACAATCATATTTTCAACTATAAATAAATATCACATGCCCACTAATTCCATGGTTCAGTGTTGGTATGGTCCATGTAATCAAAAAATCTTATAGTCTGGTTGAGATTAGCTAGACATGAAAAAACTATTTCAAAGCAAAATATAATAGACTCAGAGATTCAGAATTGATAGTTTTAAAGGTCATAATCTATTTTAACAACCAATGTAAAATCCTTTTCATGGCATTCCTCTCTGTCTAATGACTCTCTAGCCTCTGCTTTAAAGACATTTTGAAAAGGGAAACAGCTTCTCTTCAAGCTGATTAAGAGTTGAAGGATCTGAATTCAGATCCTATTTCTGACATTAACTGGCTGAGTGTCCTTGGACATGTGATTTAACCTTTCTGGGACTCAGTTTCCTTTTGTCTACCTCCAGAGCAAATCATCCGTGTCTGAAAAAGTGCATAATGAGAGGTACAGACAAAATACACTATAGGGATTTAGAGAGGGTTATCACTGTGAGGATGGTTGGAACTTCTTTACTTAATTTTCAAGGGAATGCGTACTAAAATTTCCATTTGGTCAGTGAAATCATCTGCATGAATGAAATAAGTAAGAATCAATAACTATTTTTTCTGATCACAGATTAATGTAGCTCTTTTTTTTAAAAATATTTATTTTATTTTTAATTTGTGAAATAAAGGATTTCTGTAAAAATAGAATAAAATGCACATAAAACTGTAAATCTATTATATGCAACTTTTTATTCCTTTTAAAATATATAACAAAGTTATCCTGTAAATTTCTTTTTTTCCCTCTTTTTATCTTTCCCCCACCCACCCAGCCCTATGGGTTACAAAATTTTTGCTCTTTAGGAGATTAGCAGTGGTAAAAAGATTAAAGTGGTAAAAAGGGATCTAATGAATGATTACATCTACTCCTTACTCCTACTTCCCTGTCAATATTTCTTCCACTTATTTGGAAATAAGATCATTCTTCCACTTAATTGGAAATAAAAGAAACATAATTCCCCTTCCAAAATGACAACAACAAATCAATTAGCTTTGCTCCAAATTTGTCTTGCCCCAAGTTCAGCTTGCTCTGATTTTTTTTTTATGACAAAGGCATATTAATGTTTCTGTGAACTTGATGTTCTCATGGTGGAGGAATTACTTTTGACACAAGTGGCATTTTCAGTTCATTTTAGAGCAGCAACTTGGATAATAACAAAAGTGATAACTGCCTCCAGAGCAGCAACCTACAATTTTGTGAACTTAAGAGATCTCTGTGTGTGTGTGTGTGTGTGTGTGTGTGTGTGTATGTGTGTGTTTTGAGAGAGAGAGAGAGAGAGAGAGAGAGAGAGAGAGAGAGAGAGAGAGAGAGAGGATTAGAAAAGAAAAAACAGCAGAACGGAGGGGAAGAAAAGGAAGAAGAAAAAAGGATAAAAAGGGAATAGATAATTAAAAAGAAAAGAAAAAAAACTTTTTTTTAACAGATATCAAACAGCAATCTTGGGAAGAAGACTTCAAAATCAAAATTTCTATTTAGTGCCCAGAAAAGGAAGCAGCCCAGCTAATTTGCATGATAAATTTCCATATAACTTTCTACAGAGTCCTAAGATTAAAGGTTTGGCATCTTCCCATGAAACTCTGCTAACAGCCACCTGATAATATCATAAAGATGACTTGGAATGGAAAAAGAAAACTCTTACTCCTAATTCAGCCTCTTAAAAGCTTTATTCTGAGACCTGGTATTGCTAATCCAACTCAATTTTATTGTCATTGAAAGACAGGAATAGGTTCTAATTTTCTTGGTATCATTTAGAAATTGTACCAAGATTGGTCCAAATATACATCACTTTCTACCCTCTCAGCTTTAATCATGGCCCATGTGAGAGTTGTTTTTCAGGTTATACCTATAAATATTTTCTTTTAATTATTTAATGAATATAGGGTTAGAGATAGAGTCAGGAATACCTAGGTTCAAATCTTACATCTACTCCTTACTCCTACTTCCCTGTCAATATTTCTTCCACTTATTTGTGACCATGCACATAACTTCCCTGGGCCTCTCTTTCCTCATCTACAAAATGGGGAGAAGAATGTTTCCCTCCTGGGCTTATTGTGAAGCTTCAGAGATAAAATGTTAAAAGTGCTTTGAAAATTTAAGAGCCCTAAATAAATGTCAGTATTTTTATTATTATTATTATCCTCAGGGAAAAAGCAGGAGAGTCTGTTTTTGGACTGATAGTAATTCTTTGCATCATCAGTGTTAAAAGATGTCCTTTGGCTATTTTAATATTAATTAAACTTCCCTGAACATAGAACCCTCTACCAGTTACTATAAGATTTAGAAAGGAAGTAGAAGATACTTATCAGACCATACTATTTCTCCTTATAGGACTTGCATATTGTTTTCAAACAATATTTCTTATTATTGGGTTAGGGGAAAAGACAAAGCTTCTGTATTTAATTCTATATTTAATTTATTTTCATTAGATCCCTTTTTACCACTGTAGAAAAGGACAATATACAGGTCCCCGTATCTCCACCATTAATCTGAGGATAGATATACCAACCAAACTTACTTATTTTTCATAAAGACAGCTTTCCACCTTTATTGCATGAGACCCACAGCCAGACAAACTCCAAGGGACCACCCGCTAGTAGGAAAAGGTCTAGAATGGATAAATACAATCTACAGATAAGCAAACATCTCATTTTAGTCTCCAGTCTCAATCTCCTCCCCACTCAAACCCCTTGCCAGGGTTGCTAACAAGGAGCAGAATTGACTATTCTGAGCTCCCTTTCTCTGTACCTCAGGTAGAAGTGCTAATGAGTACAGGCACAGCTCCTGGGGTGGCCTGAGGGAGTAGAAGGAGGAGCTGGAGGAGGAGAAATGCAAGTCCTGGATAATCCACTAACTGGATGATCAAGCATAAAATGAATGAGAATAAAGGGAGTAGTAATCATTTGTAATAATCAATTGAAGTAAGTTGGCTCTCCCAAACCCTCCTTGCCCAGTAAGAAATTCTTCAGCAGTACTCATATAAGTGTTTACACAGACAGAGACAGCAAATAGGTAGATTAGAATCAAATTATGTAGTGCTTTTAAAGTCAGAATAAGGAGTTGAAACTTTGTGGGCAATATGGGGAATAGGGGAGACACTGAGGGTCTTTAAGCAAAGAAAGATAAATTGAAGAGAGGAGAGACTGAAAAAAGAAAGACTAGATATGAAGGTATTATAAGGATCTATGAGAGAAAGTGACCTGTGCCAACCCTAGGAAGCAAAAAGAGCACCTTCCCATACCACATACATTTCCCTACCACTTTCATTCATGTCATAAACTTGGCAGTGGTTGCTACAGAAATGGTGAATAGAATGGAATTGCAGAGTATATGAAAGGACATAGATCTTTAAAAGAAATAGAAGAGAAGGTAAGGAGAAGGGACAAAGAAAAAAATCAAATATGATATTACAGTTTAACAAAGGGCTCCTCAGTTGGTATAGTCAATTCAGTGATCAGTGAATTCCCTCAATTTCTATTTTACCCTCTGCTTCTATGATCTCAGAGCAATTTTGCTGTATTATTTCTTGAAAAATGAAGTCTGGGCTCTTTTCCTGGTCATGATTTTCAGGTATCTCAATAATTTTTAAATTATTTCCTTTTTAAAAATTATTTCTTCTGGATCTGTTTTTGAGGTTGGTTGTTTTTCCAATGAGATATTTCACATTTTCTTCTAGTTTTGGGGCTTTTTTTGGAAGAGTTTTATTTCTTCCTGATTTCTTGCAAAGTCATCAGCTTCCTTTAGTTCCATTCTGTATTTGAAGGAGTTATTTTTTTCAGAGAGCTTTTTTATCATCTTTTCCTGCTGGCCAATTCTGCTTTTTAAGGCATTCTTCTCCTCATTTGCCTTTTGTGTTACTTTTTCCATTTGGCCTAAACTGGTTTTTAACATATTATTTCCTTCAGTATTTGGTTTGCTGATTTGGTTTTCACAATTTATCTGCATTGCTCTCATTTCTCCTCCCAATTTTTCCTCCACCTCCCTTAATTGCTTTTCAAAGTCTTTTTTTAACTCATCCTAGCCTGAGCCCATTTTCTATTTCTCTTGGAGGTTTTGGATATGGAAGCTTCAATTTTGCTATATCTGAGCATGTGTTTTGATCTTCCATGGGACCAAAGTAATTTTCTATGGTCAGATTCCTCTTTTTCTTTTGTTTGTTTATTTCCTCAGCCTAAGACTAATTTACAGCACTTCCAAGGCTTTGAGGTTTTTTTTGGGGGGGACACCCCACTGGGACCTTTATTCCTCCAAAGTCTTATGCTCTCTTTCCTGTGCTTTGATATATGGATGACCACAGGTGCTCCCCTCTGTCTTGGAGCTGTGAGGAGGTTCCCTGCAATCTCTCTTAGTATGGAAGCCCAAACTGCAACCTGGATATGAGTGTGGGCCAGGAGCAGAGTCTTGCCCCAGGGAGAGCAGAGAGATTTCTGCAGTCTCCCCCGACTCCCTTACCATATGTCAGCTGTGCCCTGAAGCTGCAGGCTGGATTCCCCTGATTCCTGCTGCAGGTTCTCGCTGCAGGGCTGCTCTGAGATTGGTGCTCCTCACTTCACACTCATTTCCCCTCACCTTCCCCCATTCCACTCCATTGAAAAATCTTTTTCTTGACTCTTATGTGAAATATCTTAGTTCCTTCTTCTTCTCCTTTCTCTTCCTCCCAGTACTTTCTTTTATCACCCATTGACTCCATCTTTTTACTATATTATGCCATTATATTCCGCTCCTTCCTGTGCCCTGTCTATATGTGCTCCTTCTAACAACTCCGATAAATGAGAAAGTTCATATGAGTTCATTCTGGTGCAGCAACGTTCTCTCATTGCCCCTTCAAGCTGTTCCCGGTGATCCCTGGACTGGGTTGGGCTGGGCTGCACAAAAGTGGCAGCTTTTTCCCAACCCCAGATCCCAGTGAAACACACCTTTCCTGCAGAACTTCTAAGTTATCTTGGAATGGGAATTGTATCACTCAGTCTTTCTGTGGGTTCTGCTCCTTTAAATTTTGGCTAGAGTCATAATTTGATGGCTTTTGGAGTTTTGGGGAGAAGGAGTTTCTGGGAAATGCTGCCTTCACACTGCCATCTTGACTCTGCCCCCAATATTTATCTAATTCTAATCATAGTTTTCTTTATAGTGCTTGCATTATAGTCATAAGTGATTCTTATGGTAGTACTTTTTGGTACTTAAACTCTTTCAAGAGGTAGCTGTTAAGGTTTTTCTATTCTCATTTTTTCCTCTGGTTCTAATAGGTTTATGCAATTTATAATTATGATTTCTTGGAAGATGAATACAAATTTTTGTGTGAACATTGTTTTCAAGGAGTCTGATAATTCTTTTTTTAGCTTTTTCAAGGCAGTGGGTTAAGTGGTTTGCCCAATATCTCACAGGTAATTTTAAGTGTCTGAATTGGATCTGAACTCAGATCTTCCTGGCACTAGGGCTGGCTCTATCCACTGTGTCACCTGGCTGCCCCAAGTGATAATTCTAAAATTCTCCTCTCTTCATTTTCTAAGTTCGTTGTTTCTTATAGTAAATTCCTCATATATTATTCTAAAATTTTAAGTATTCTATTCTAATTTTGTTGTTCTGATTTGTTTTAATATTTCTTGTTGCCCCCATAGAATCATTGAATGCTGTTTGTTCCAGTCTATTTTTCAAATAGCCCACTACCTGAGTAAGGTTTTCTAACTTTTATTATGTTATTTATTCATCTTCCAATTTTTTCCTCAAAAGCTCCAATTCAATTTCCTACTTTTGCTACATTTCCTTCAATCACTCTTGGGGTTCTTGTGACCAAAACATTCTTATCTCTATAATTCCATTTATACTTACATTAGAGTTACTCTCTTCTTCTGGGTTTACTTCTTGGACTTCTCTTAATTAAAAGATTTTCATCCTTATATTCAGAATTTCCATCTGTTTTCCATAGTTCCAATATCAGTTCCTGAATTGGAACTTTGAACCAGTCAGGTTGCTTTCCCTCACACTCTTAGATGAAGTAGACTAGCTCTGCATAGTCCTATCTTTTCTGTATTCTAGATCCTTGCTTTGATTTCCTAGTGGTACAAGAGGGTGTTGACCTCAGTCCCATCTCTGTTTCTTTCTTCTCATGGAATTCTCACCTAGAAGTAGGCTCTATTCCCTATTGATCTAGGTCTTCTGAAGGGATCCCCTGTCATATAATTTTCCTCGGTGCTTGGCTAGCTCTACCTTCTTCTGGCCCTGAGGGACACATTGTTCACCCTATTTCTCTATTTAATGATGTGCCAGTGAGTAACTGCTGTCAGACTGCAGACCCTTTATATCAGAGACCTTCCTGGTTTTTGCCCCACTTAGCACCTTCTCATTTCTGGGTCTCTTGAGTTTCCAGGTATCTTATTGTGTAGTCCTAGACCAAATGGAGGATCTTATTAGTGTTTCTCATTAGTACTCTTGAGTATCAATGAACTCTTTTAAATCTTTGTTGGGGTCTCCTGACTTGGACTCCTCTAGGTCCTTTTGAATTGCCAACTTAACCAGAAATCTTTGCCCATTCTCTTGACAATATATACCAGTGAAACACATAGACTACTCATTTAATTGTCCCAAACTTTTGCTTTATGAGAAACTTATTTTTTTCTGTAGACATATATTTTTCTTGATGATTTTTTCTACATCATTTCTCTGTCATAACTTCTTGCTTGTAATGTGTTAGCTACGCTTCAAAGAGGAAGAGTGAACTTCAACAGAGAACAGAAAATTCAGACTATCACAGTTACAAAAGACTTTAGATATTATTTAATCTGACTCTCTTATTTTAAAGATGAGGTAACTAAGACCCAGAGAGGTTAACTGATTTTCCCATTATCACAAAGATGAAAGTAAAGCTGAAAGTTGGACACATTCTCTGACTCCAGAACCAGTGTTCTTTCCATTACATCCAACCACCATTCTTTAGATAACCTCATTTATCATATTTGAGGTGATCTTTGTAATGTTTCAATTTGGAAAGAATTTATTGAGTTGCTTCTTTGTGAAAGACATAGGAATAGAAAAATTAAACAAAAAAATCTTAATCTTCAAGGAGATTATATTCTTTTAGGGGAAACAATATGTAAACAGATAAAGAAATACAAGATAATTCAAGATGGGGAAAAGCTCTAAGCCTTAAAAGGGTAAGAAAAGACTTTCTGGAGTTTGTAAGAAGATCTAAGAAGATTCTGTTTTGAGACTTGAAGTATGAGTACTATGATAAACAAATAGTAATAATAAAAGTGTGGTTATTGGAATCACATACCACAATCTACAGTAAACAGAAGTTGCAACTTATAAAAGTAAAAAAAGTGAAGATATTATGAATGAATGATAACAGATATATAATGATTGAGTAAAACATTACTTTATCTTTCACCTGTACTTGTCTAAATAGGAAGGTCTGCTGGGAGTTATGACTAAAATCCAATGTACTTTGAAGTGTCAAAGAAACACTGTAAAACAGAACCATTCTTAGTATCCTAGATTTATTACCTTATTCATTCTGTATATATGCTAGGAAAATGAAAATCATAGAGCTTACTATAAAATGCTTGTTGAATTGAATGAAATTAAATTGAATTGAACTGGAAATAGTAGTCCCACCATAAAAATAAGAGCACACTTCTAGTCTATCCCTCCAGTTGATTAATAATTTTTAAGTACATCTTGTACTTTTATTTATTTTTTATTATTATATTCTAATATGTTATATTATTATTATTATTATATTTTATTTATTTTTTAATCCATGTGGCATCCCTATGGCAGATTTCAGAGACTAAACTAGGGGACTGGTCCTACTCAAAAGATAAAAGAAGCCTAAGTGTTCCTTTCCTCCTCTGACTGGGATTATAACTCTCCCCAAAGAGCTCTTTACTCTGCCAATGCTGGGCCAGATCTAAACTTTTCCCTTAAACACTGAGGGTTTTCCTTTCTTTCTCTATAGTATATGAGCTTCTTCATATACATATACATATAGGAGGGAAGTTTTAAGTAATGTCCATTTCCCATGATTTAAAAAAAAAGGATAATTAAGAGGAGTCAAAAATAAGGGGTGGAAAAAGACTGAAAATTCCAAAGATTTCAGAAAGAAGAAATCTCAAAGGCCTTGAACATAAGCATACAGATCAATAGGAAAAGAAAAAAAATAATAGAAGGAAATATGCTCTCCAAACTTAATAAATGTGTTTAAGGAATAAATTTGCAAAATGAAGGGAAATGATCCAAAACTTAATGAGTCAGAGGACTTTATGGAAGTTGAGGAGAACATGGAAACACAACGCACTATTCTCTGAGTAGTTTAAAAGAAAATGAGAATTATAAGAACATAATTTATGTGCTATACATAAATAATGACCAGAAAGGAAAAAGTTGCATCTTCACTGGCAAACTTCACCAAAGAAACAAAAGGGAGAGCAAAACATTGCCAATGCAAATGCAAAGAAACGGATTGCAACCTACAAGAAGAGAAGCAAAAATCAAGAACATTAAAAATGTTTTTTATGCAAGCAAAGCATAAAATATCTCAAAGAATAGGATATATAATATATATATGTACATATATATATATATATATATATATGTTCAAGCTAAGGATTAGTGATTTCTGAGAAAAAAATGGCAGAATAAAAACCCTTAACATCTAAAAGAATGAGGACTATAAAGACATTACTGAAAAATTCATTTCTAGAACAGAAAAATTTGCAGAATGGGAAAATATGTAAGTATGTAGGAAGATGGGAGAAGATTGTGATCTCCACTGTTGGAGAGATTACCTACATAAATGATCTCTGAATTCAAATAACAAAAATCTAAATAATCATAAATTTAGTTTGGTTCAGTCTGACAGAAGATGGTGAATATTCAAAGCAGTGTTATAGTATAGTGGACAAAATGCTAGACTTGGTCTTCACAAATCCCATATCAGACATTCAATTGTCTATGTGATCTGGGCAAATGATTTACCCATTCTTGGCCTTATTTTCCTCATCTGTAAAACAAAGATAATAATAGCATCTATCTCATAGGGCTGGTGTGAAGATCAATGAAGTAATATGCATAAATGAAGTGGTGAAGAAAGCAGATTCAGTAGAGCATTATCAATTGTAATTATATAAATTATAAACATGAACAACTACCATAGTCCACTGGATTTAGATTATGTTGCAGGGCAATTTCTAATCTTAATTCTGGAAAACAAACAATGAAACAGACATATTTCATTCCATTCAGTTAAACAGGGAAATATTTCAGGGGCAGAATGCTGAGTATACTGAATAGATACATTCACAGCATAAATTGGTTTCACTTAACTACTTTTCTTTATTATATAAGGGAGGGTTCTGTTTGGAGGGAAGCTTGAGAATGAAAGGAATCCATAAAACTTTTAAAAAATTATAAAAGGGGGGGGGTGTAGCTAGGTGGTGTAGTGATTAGAGCACCAGCTCTGGCGCCAGGAGAACCTGAGTTCAAATCTGGCCTCAGACATTTAATAATTGCCTAGCTGTATGATCTTGGGCAAGCCATTTAACCCTATTGTCTTGCAAATAAAACATTTATTTTTAAAAAAGGGATTGAATGAGGTGATATGCAAGGTCTATTATAAATGATTTGCTATTATTCCTTATGGTCATATTCAGGAAGCAATGATATCAGGAAAATGAGATAAGATAAAATTGTATTGGATAAGGAAGAGCTATATAATGACCTTGTAGTTTTAAATTCTGATTCCTAAAAAAATTTTCTCCATTTCTGACTTTCAAGCCTCATATCTTTTCTTAATTAGCAATGATTCACAATTGACCATTGGTTTCTTTCCCTAAAAGTCACAGAGTAGCCTTGTAGTCATCCAGAAGATTTATTTTGCAAAGAACAAAAATTTCTCTGATTTTAGCATAAAATCCTTTATTGATTTTTTTTATCTTTATCCCTCATAATAAGTTTGTAAAATCTTGTGGGCTTTAAACTCTCTGCAGATGATGTTCAGATTTATGCTTCATTTTTCAGCTTCATCAACAGGAAGCTTCTTCTGAACCCTGGTAATCCTGCTTGACCTGACATCACATGTTGAATGAGTCAGAGCTCTCTCAGGTTAAATACAGCTAACACTAAAAATGTAGTATTGATTTCTGATAGTTTCTTCACTCTCTTACTTATCTTCACCCCTTAGAAGTTGGCTCAACTGATGTTACTCTTTTTTATGTTACTCTTTATTCAGTAATGTTATCTTTGTTCCTATCTCTTTTTTACCTTAATCATTATCATTTGATGAGTTCATATGTGTAAAAAAATTTTTAAAGATTTCCTTTACTAGCTATTTTGTTGCTAAAAAAAGTTTGTTCTGTTTTAGGTTCTATTCTAGCAGGCATTTATTGCAACATATAATTTTACCACAGACACTCAAATAATGGAATGTTATCCTTCCTTCAACATATTGGTCCATCTTTGTTCTGTGTGGCAAAGCTTTTTTCTTTTGCTCATTTAGCAGACATAAAATAGATGAATTGAACTTAGTGGAAGAGCATTGACATTAGAGTTAGAGGATATGGATTCAAATCTTTTTACAGTGTCTACTATTTTATTATCTTGGACAAATTACTTAACCCCAGTTTGACTTCAGTTTCCTAAATGAAGGAGTAGGACTAGATGTTATCTGAAGTTCCCTGTAGATCTAGAACTATGGTCCTGGCATCTCACTACATATGTGTAAAAAGTCAATATGTTATACTGACTAGGGTGAAGGGTGCCTTTGGAGTTAGGAACTAAGACCTGCTTTGGATACACACCAGTCATATACCACTGGGAAGGTTTCTTAATCTCAATATCCCCCCAAAATCACTCTAAAGCTATAATTTTCAGTTTTTATTTTGCATCAGTGAAGGGAATTTGCATTCCGAGAAGTCCTCATAGTAATATAATTACAGATCAAAAACTGAATGATTTATGTGTGACTCACCATTCAAGGCATCATGGTTAATAAAACAAATAGATCAGAGTCCCTGCCCTTATAGAGTTTATAATCTAATAGGGAAGTTAACTATGAATACAAGTTATAGACTAGAAAATGAATGAGTCAGAGCTCTCTTAGGTTAAATACAGCTAACATTAAAAATGTAGAGATAGGAGTAAGGGGCTTGGAAGTTTAGGACCTGGATAGCTCTTTTCTTGCTGTTGAATGGGAAATGTTTTATGGAAGATACAGCATTTGAAATGGTTCTTTAAGGCTGGTTAGCATATTATGAGAGCAGAGTATTCCAGCTATATAAAGCAACATGAACAAAGGCACAGAGATCTGGGAAAGCACGGCATTGGGTTCAGGAAGAATATGAAGTTTAGTATGATATAAGCCTGGAGACTAGTAATCTGACTAAAGAGACTGACTTTTATTTGGACAGCCTTTTGCTACCTCATAGCAAGGAAGAAAACTTATGTCAAGGACTGACTTCTTCCTTGCTTAGGGCAAAATCATAGTTTGTTTCTGGCTTTTCCCCCCCTAGCTGCACTTTGCAACTCACCATTACCTAATCTAGTATAACTAACTACTTATATCTCTCTACCCTTTATCCACTTTTCTCAACTCACTTAGGTTTCCTAGGCAGTTCCTTGTAGGTTCTCAGGTCATTTCATTATTCATTTACTTGCATTGACAAGGTGCCTAAAAATAGCAAAGTTAAAGCTTCCTTCCTGGTTTCTGTCATTTTAAGTAGCACCCTTCAAGGCAGAGAAAAGATACTCAAATGTGATCACCCTCTTCAAAAATCTCCTGATGTTTATCATTACTGAGCTTCAAGCAAAAGTTAAACTTCTAAGCTGTTCCTTAAAGAAATAGAGAGACATAAAACTTGGCAAAGTGATCTTAAATGGGTCGATGTGCTTAACCAATGGATTATATTAAGTACCCAGTGGAGTTATATCTATCCTTATCAAGGAGCTCTAAGCCAAATGGTGATGATCAAATGGCGAAAGAACAGTTTAGAGAGCTATAGTGGGGTTTTTTTTGCTTTTAGATTTTTTTCAAGGCAATGGGTTTAAGTGGCTTGCCCAAGGCCACACGGCTAGGTAATTATTAAGCGTCTGAGGTCGTATTGGAACCCAGGTACTCCTGACTCCAAGGCCGGTGCTCTATTCACTGTGCCACCTAGCCGCCCCGAGCTATAGTGTTTCTAAAAAAAAAATTAGACTATAATATATTTGTGTCTTTTCTTTATTTCTTAATAATATCGATACTTTTCCCTTTGACATCTCTGTAATGCACCAGTAACTCCCCAATACTTTAAGATTTGTAATGAAGAAGTTATGCTTCATTCTAAATTTAGTGCCCCCCCCTTTTCTGGTGAGAAGTAGGAGGTATGCTTAGTTAGGATTGGTCATTGTATGGATCAGAGTTCTGAAGTCTTTCTATACTGCTTTCCTTTTTATTGTGCTTGATCTGTGTCTCCAATTCTCATAACTCTGCTTCCTTCACTCTGAATCAGTCTATACAACTTTCCACAAGGGGCAAGATTTCTCTCTCTCTCTCTCTCTCTCTCTCTCTCTCTCTCTCTCTCTCTCTCTCTCTCTCTCTCTCTCTCTCTCTCTCCCCCTGTATATATACATGAACATACAAATATATATATATATATATATATGTATATATAAACACATATAGATATGTATCCAACTAAGACAAGCATTCCAAAAAACACTCTTCTTGCATATATGACAGGTATATACATAGACACATACATACACACATAATATATTTTTATTGTTGTTGTTCAGTTGTTTTGACTGAACTCTTTATTACTCCTTTGAGGATTTTCTTGGCAGGGCTTTGCCATCTGACAAAGAAAATTTGCCTTTCTTTCTCCAACTCATTTTATAGATGAGCAAACTGAGACAAACAGGGTTAAAAACTTGCCCAGGGTCACGTAGCTAATAAGAGTCTGATTTTAACTCAGGAAGATGAGACTCCCTAACTTCAGGCCCAGCACTCTTTCCACTGCAACACCTAGTTGCCCCTATAATATACATACACACATATATGTATACACACACCTACGTATATGAACTACTTTTTTAGGCCATTGCATTTTTCTCTCTAGCCATTTGATAGTAGAATTGACCTCAACTTTTAGTATTTGTTACAATGTGAGGAGTATAAGATCAATCTCTTTTGTAGAGAAATTTTGGAAATTTCAAGAGTTACTTGAAATAAAAATTAAAAAATACCTTCAATTCCTTGGAAATAATAAGGAAAAAGTGAGGGACATACCGGATGGGAACAAGAGGTTGCTGGCTAACCAAAAAAGAGTACTGACTAAATAATAGTGGCCTAGTTTTTAGAGGTCAAATTGACTTTATATTCTTCAGGAAACAGCAGCTGACACAGCAGATGATGAACTGACTCAGCTCAATGTGCATTTCAATTAAGTCAAAATTTTGATTGTACCTATCATAATAGATAAATGACATCAGTGGACACAATTAGGAAAACTTTCTACTAAACCCCCAATAACTAATGAAAAAATAAGAGAAAATATATCGAACCCAACTCCCATTTCCCAACTTAAGGTAATGTTTATAGCACAACTGAAAAAACACAAAGCAGGTCACTTGTCCACCCACTATTATTCTCTGTTATTTTCATGCCTAACTATATACCTGATCTACATATTCTAATAAATTGCTGCTGTAGGTTTTAAGGAAAACCCTATAATAAGAATCCTTCTCCTCCTTTCACCATCCAGTTTTAAAAGAATATTCTAACCTTTTCCCCCCTTCTCTTCATTTCGATAAGCATTTATTCAATACACCTAGTGCTGGGGATATAAAGATAAAAATAAAAACAGCTGCTTGTCCTCAAGCAGCTCACCCTCTACTAGAGGAACACAACCTTACTCAGATGACAAAATCTATACAAAGCAACTACAAGTTGGAATGAGAAGGGAGTGATAGGAGCAAGGAAGATATCAGAAAAGTCTTTGTGTAGAAAAAGACACTTCAGTTGAGCCTTAAGAGGACCTAGATATTTGGAAAGGCAGAGACATAGAGTGAGAGTATTCTAGGTATGAGTGATACTCCTGTGTAAAGTTGCAAAAGAACATCATGTACAAGGAATAGCAATTATGTCAGTTTGGTTAGTACATGGAATGTATGAGAGAATATTATATGAAATCAGTCTAAAAAATAGGGCAGAGCTCAACTTGGAAAGGTTTTAAATGTCAAATAGAGAGTTTGTGTTTTATCCTAGAGGCAACAGAAAACCAGTGAAGCTTTTTTGAACAGGAGTATGACAGTTGATTGTGTCTGACTCTTTGTGATTCCATTTAGGGTTTTCTAGGCAAAGATAAGTGGTTTGCCATTTCCTTTTCCAGCTCATTTTTCAGTTAAAAAAAAACTGAGGTAAACACGGTTTAGTGACTTGCCTAGCATCACATAGTTAATAAGTGTCCGAGGCTAAATTTGAATTTAGGAAGATGAGTCTTCCTGATGCCAGGTCCGACACTGTTCTCTGCACCATTTAGCTGGATCAGCTTCTGAAGTCTCAGAATATTATTCACTATTCTGTCTTAAGTTATTCTGGAGAAAGAAATGTCAAAACTACTCTGGTATATTTGCCAAGAAAACCCCCAAATCAGTAGGACTTGTTAACTGATTAGATATAGCATCGAGTGAGAGAAAATAGCAGAGGACTTTGAGGATTCATATCTGAGTAACTGGGAAGATAGTGTTATACTTTACAGGACAGTGCATTTATAATGCTTGGCACATAGTAGGCATTTAATAAATGTCAGTTGATTAATTGATTGATTGTTCTTCAATAGAAATAGGTTAATGAAAAATAAAATGAGGTCTCTTCTGGAGATGTAAAGTTTGAGATCTCTATGGGAACTCAAGGTTGAGATTCCCCAAAAGCAGTTGTTGAACATAGGATTGGTGCTCAGGAGAGAGAAGGTTGAATTCTATGGTGAAAATGTTCTTATTTAAAATTTAATAATCAACTCTCTGGAGAGTTGTATGAGCTGGCTCTAGCATAGAGAAACTGCACAGGATTGTAGATCCATAGTATCACAGATACTATGATAGATATTTAGTGCCAGAAGAGTCCTTAGAGATTATATAGAGAAAAATTTAATACAGTCTAAAGAGGTAATATGATTTATTTGAGATCTTAGGTAAATGACAGATTTTAGAACTGGTGCTTTCCAACTATAAATTTGCCATTCCACTGAAAAAGGGAGCTTGTTGAAAAGGACTTCATCTGACCACTGTATTCTCTACATGTCCCAGGTAACATCGTTAGAGCTTACCTAGTGCCTATCAGAGAGTTGCTGTTTTAGTGAATGTTTGTTGACATTGCCTGGGTTGGAAGTATTTTACTCCTAGGCTTTTACTCTGAAAGGGAGAACTATGGACATTCCAGGCATAGACTGTCTGCCTATGCCGAAGACAAGAAGAATCTCTCAGCTCAGGTTGTGGGAATCTTTGTCTTGGTAAACCCCCTGCAACTCAAAGATCACTGCAACTCAAAAAACAATTTTCCTTCTCTTAGGCTTCTAGGGCTCTTACAAACAAAATTGTACTTCTCAAGAATTAATATGAAGGGGATTATTTTGCAATGCACTCAATTATCTGTTAGAAGACCTGGGTTTAAAAGCCTATATGTGCCATTTATTAGCTATGTAACTCCAGAAGATTCATATAACCTCTCTGGGCCCTAGTTTTCTAAATTGCAAAATTAATCAACATGACCAAAATGATTTACATGTTTTCTTCAAGTTCTGATATCTTATAATCTAACTAGTACATATTTCATGGGAAAATAATAAGCCTTATGAGCAGTGATTACTTACTTTGATGGAGATAGTAAGGCAAGGCAGGAATAGTTGAGTTCAACTAACACTCATCTTAGTGTAGAGGAAGTTGGGTGGCACAATAGATAGGATGCTATACCAGAAATCAGGAAGACTTGAGTTCAAAGTATGCCATGGACATTTATTAGCTCTGTGACCCTGGGCAAGTCACCTAATCTCTCTCTGCCTCAGTTTCTTCCATTGAAAATGAGGATAATAACAAATAAATAATATTTATAAAATGCTTAGCAAAAAACCTTGCACATAGTAGGCACTATACAAATGATTTTTTTCTTCCTAATTTAAAACTTATTTTAAAGTTACTTTAATTATTAAAGCTTAAAACTGAACCAAGACTTTTGGAATACCTTGCATATTTAGTTTATTTATTGTCTATTTAGTTTAATATACCTGAAAATTTTTATGTATAGCTATCTTTCAGGCAATGAGAGATAAAAGTGAAATGAAAATATGAAGTCAGGGAAGATATCAGAACTGGAGATCTAGATATGCGAAAATGATTGAAATGAGAATTATATATGAGATTGCAGAGGAAGGAGAGAGAGAGAGAGAGAGAGAGAGAGAGAGAGAGAGAGAGAGAGAGAGAGAGAGAGAGAGAGAGAAGAGGATCAAGGTCAGTTTAAAGACACCCCAGGTTTAGGAGGCAGTAAGAGGAATCAGTGAAGGAGGAGCAGTAGTCAGAGATCCAGCAGTAACATACATTTATTACTAAGCAATTGATCAATAAGCATTTATTGAGAACCCATTCTGCTGCAAGCATTTTGCTAAGTACTGCCCTTGAGAATCTTTTACTAGAAGGAAACCACCTGTACACAGAAAAGTACAATAAATGTGACAGCAAAATACCTAAAAAAAGGAATAGTTAATTTCAGGAATGGGTGAGGGAGCATCAGCCCCTAGGGAGATGAAGCAAGACCTAGAACAGGAGGTGGTACTTGAGTTGAATCTTGAAGAACAAAGGATTCTAAAGGCAGAGATGGTAAGGGAGAACATTCTAGGCATGGGGGAAAGCTTTTGCAAGGGCATGGAGGAGGGAGGCAGACTTCCATATAGGGGGAAGAGAAACTAAGCTAGTTTGGCTAGAACATAGAATGTGTGAGGGAGATTTATGTGAAATCATTCTGAAAAGATGGATTATAAAGAGTTCTAAATAAGCAAAGGAAATCAGCATTTATAGTTTTCACAATGTACCAGATAGGTAGTATTTTTATACCCATTTACAGTTGAGGAAATTGAAGCAGATAGAAGTTAGGTGACTTGTCGCATAATTAGGAAATGTCTGAGTTCATATCTAAATTCAAGTCTTCCTGATTCTTGACTCAATACTCTTATCCTCTAAGCCAGCTGGTTGTCTTGGCAGCTGCTAACTAGATGACTTTGTAACCTACCCTAAAGGCGTTGGACACGGAAACTTCTTGAATAAAATTCTAACAGGGTTAGTTCTGAACTTTAGGGATATAAATTTAGCTGCTTTGTGGAGGATGATTGGCAAAGGGGGATTCTGAAAGTAGGGAGACCAATGGAGAAGTAATTAGAATATTTCAAGTCAGCAGTGATAAGCATCCAGCTTGTGGTGTTTACTACAATGCATGGAGAGAAAGCGATGGTTTAGGAGAGTGAAGCATTAAATTAGAAATTCATACCATGAACAAACAATAGCATCTTTGGTCTTTCTTTTGTCATGAAGCCCCTTATGAGCTCATAACTACTTATGTAAAGGTGTAGACCACTGGGCTATGGGGATATTTCACAGGTGTAACCATGGTTGTGAGACACAAAGCCCTATCTCTGTGAGAACCTTCAAGGGAGTCAAATGTCTATGAGATCTCTCAACAATTACAATGCTTAGATATACAAAGCACAGTTGTGGGAGGCAGTGGTAAAAAATCATACCTTTCTTCCCCCATCAATCACTGCTCTGGAACACCTGGTAAGTGATGAAAACTGACTAACACTCATCAGAGTTGGAACCTTTCCTATCTAAAAAGGGAAAGTGGATAAGCCTTTTTTTTCCTGCTGCTAATTCTTTTCAGCATATCCCATTCTGATGCCCAGTTCACCTACAAAGTTAGATTGAAACCCCCTCAAAACACCAACCCTAGAACTGGCAGTATGCAGTATGCCCCATCTCCTACCTATATGCCATCGTCTTTCATCCTTGGAATGTACTCCTCTACCTATACCTCCTAAGATCTTAAGTGAATTTAAAGATAACTACCTATGAGTCTTTTGTAAATTTATGTGGGAACTCTTTCTTTTCCTAGAGCAAACCCCAATTTATCATATTATCACTCATTTGGAGATAGATTTGTCAACAGATAAGGGAATTAGTGTGGACTTAAGAAATTAATCACCTCTTTCCATTTTAATAAAAACTTCTGATTCTAAAGAAACATCACTTTTTAAAGTTATACTCACCAACCCGTTCTTCCTCATACTTAATATTCTATTTCCTGCCTTCATGCTATTCCCTCATTCCTCATATACTCCTTTCTCACTTACATCTCTCATGATTCTTAATTTCCTTCAAGGGTCAACTCTAGTACTACCTCTTATCTGGAGACTGGGAAGAGGCTTTCCTTATTTCTTCAGTTATTAGTTCCTAAAAATACATGTCCTTTTTGTACTTTTTGATTTACATGCACATTTGCTATTTGCCTCTGGAGAATATAAACTCCTTGATACCCTTTCATATTTGTCTTTGCACCAAATAGGTGCAATACAGACTTGTCAAGTGAATGGTAAAACTGTGATTGGAATCTTTTTACTCTAATTCTTAGGCTTTCACCCTCATATGACACTGTCTTAATTATGTTTTTAAACTAGTGAAATTGTGGTATCAATAAATACTTCACTGACTATTCTCATTAGTTTAATGTTTTAATTTGGATTTTGACATACAGTTTCTATTTTAGTCCAGAGTAATGTTGCTTAGACAATTCTATCAGGCACCTATTAAATTCTTGATGATAATGGTGGATCAAGAATAATTCATTTCCTATAAAATGAGAGATTTGAGCTGGATAATGGCAGAGATTTCCTTCAGCTTAAACCTAAGATCCTATGATCCCAGTCATCTCCTTAAAAAGCATCTTCCTCTACTACTGAATTAAGAATAGAAATGTTATACAGTTCTCCCTTCCCACAAGTGACTTGAGTACCAGTTTTCATTTGCAATATAACATAAAGTCTCTAAAAAACAATGAAATTCAAGATGCCACAGTAAATTCTTTCAGTTAAAATACAAACAAGCCTAGGGATAACTGCCAACGTTTCCCAAAAGGGGTTCTTGAAAGGTGACTAAATGGGCTGGCTAGGTGGCGCAGTGGATAAAGCACCGGCCCTGGAGTCAGGAGTACCTGGGTTCAAATTCAGCCTCAGACACTTAATAATTACCTAGTTGTGTGGCCTTGGGAAAGCCACTTAACCCCATTTGCCTTGCAAAAAAAAGAAAGGTGACTAAATACAAGAAATCTCAGTTCTCATGTGATGCCTCTAAACAAATGACTTGAGACCATGTATGGAAGCTTAGACTCAAAGTGTCTTTAAGGTTTATAGTCACAGCCCCATTCACCCCAGAATGGGCACAGATTAAAAACCTACAGTTGCGGGGGCAGAGCCAAGATGGCGACATGAAGTGATCAAGTCTTAGGAGCTCTCTGATAAAAACTCATAAACTAAGGACTCTAACTAAACTTAGGAGAGACAGAACCCACAAAGGGACCCAGTGAGGCAGTTCTCCTACTGAAGGTAACCTGGAAAAGAGCAGAAAGGCTCTGTTCCCTGGGGCCGGAGGGGCGGCCCACCAGAGGGGTGGCCCTCCAGAGCCAAAGAACTTCAGCCTCCTGGAGGCAGCCCCAGGGCATTGGGAGCCTCAGCTCACAGAAGCGGGGGAGTCTCCTGAGCTGCACCCCAGGGAGCACCTGCACTGAGTGGGGGAACAGCGGGGGACCTCTGCCAGAGCACTTGGAGCCCAGCCCTCAGGGCACACAGCAAGCAGCATGGTCTTTCCCCAGCCCTGATCCAGGAAACAGAAGCAGGCAGAGCTGGTAAGCAGGAGCCCCCAGGGCATGAGCCCATTGAGCTGAGGGAGGGGAGTGAAGAGAGACTGCAGAGCTCTATCCTCTGCCCCTGGAACAGGACTCTGGGGCTCTGACCACAAGCAGGGCCCCCCCACCTCAGCCCTGTGGCAGAGGGGGGCACATATGGTCATTCACAGACCAGGAGGGAGGACAGAACCTCACACACTGAGACCCTTGCGGGAGTGTCCCAAAAGCTCAGGAAGCACCCCCAAAAAACAGGCTTAGGCTGGGAAAATGAACAAACAAAGAAACAAGAGGAAGACCATTGAGAAATATTTTGCACATGAGCCTAAGAAGGATCAAAACACTCAGTCTGAAGATGAGGAAGCACAAGCTCCTGCATCTAAAGACTCCAAGAAAAACAGAAATTGGGCTCAGGCTATGATAGAGCTCAAAAAAGACTTTGAAAATCAAATGAGGGAGTTAGAAGAAAAACTGGGAAAAGAAAGGAGAGAGATGAAGGGAAAACATGAAATTGAAGTCAGCAGCTTAGTCAAGTAAATCCAAAAAAAATGCTGAAGAAAATAGCATGCTAAAAAACAGCTTAGGTCAAATGGATAAAACAGTTCACAAAGTTATTGAGGAGAAGAATGCTTTAAAAAGCAAAATTGGACAGATGGAAAAAAAGATAAGAAAACTCTCTGAAGAGAATAAATCCTTCAGACAAAGAATAGAATTCAGGGATATTGATGAATTTACCAGAAATCAGAAATCAATACTTCAAAACCAAAAAAATGAAAAATTAGAAGAAAATGTGAAATATCTCATTGAAAAAGCAACTGATATGGAAAACAGACTTAGGAAAGATAATTTGAAAATTATTGGAATACCTGAAAGTCATGATCAGGAAAAGAGCCTTGACATCATTTTCAAAGAATTAGTACAGGAAAATTGCCCTGATATTCTAGAAGCAGAGGGCAAAATAGAAATGGAGAGAATCCACCGATCCCCCCGAGAAAGAGATCCCCAAAAACCAACCCACAGGAATATTATAGCCAAGTTCCAGAACTCCCAAGTCAAAGAGAAAATATTACAAGCAGCCAGAAGGACACAGTACAAATATCGTGGAGCTGCAGTCAGGATCACACAGGACTTAGCAGCAACTACATTAGAAGCTCGTAGGGCTTGGAATACAATATACCGGAAGGCAAAAGAGCTTAGAATGCAGCCAAGAATGAACTACCCAGCAAGGCTGAATGTCCTCTTCCAGGGAAAAAGATGGACTTTCAATGAACCAGGGGAATTTCAAAGGTTCCTTTTGGAATGGCCAGAGCTGAACAGAAGGTTTGATCTTCAGATACAGGACTCAGGTGGATCATGGAGATTGGAGGAGAGGGGGGAAAATATGAGGGACTTAATGAGGATGAACTGCATGTATAGAAAAATGATACTGATAATATTCATATGAACCATCTCAGTTAATAGAGCAGGTAGAGGGAGCTTTTATAGTTGAAGCACAAGAGAAAGCTGAATTTGAAGATAAAATATGGTGTAAAAATGGAGTCAATAAGAAAAAAAGGGAAATGGAATGGGAGAAAGAAAAAGGAGAGGGGGAATAGTCCAAGCTATTTCACATAATAAGATTTTTTTTATTACAATGAGCTATTGCAATGATATGGAAGGGGGGAGGCAAGGGGGAATAAGGCAACCTTTGCTCTCATCAGAGATGGCTAGGAGAGGAAACAGCAAATATACTCAATGGGGTATAGACATCTGGAGTAAGAAGGAGAGGGGGGAGCAGGGGGAAGGGGTGGGGATGTGAATAAAGGAGGAGAGGATGGACCATGGGGGGGACAGTGGTCAGATATAACACATTTTCTTTTTTTACTTCTTGCAAGGGGCTGGGTTTGGATGGCCTGCCCAGGACCATAGGGTCAGGTGGATTCTGGGCCTAAGGGGTGGTAGGGGGGACTCGAGGTCTCTTGGCCCCAGGACCAGGGAATCTGTCTGCGGCGCCACTCAGCAACCCTACAGCAGAGTCAGAGTGAAAGGAGAGAGAAAACATAGTACATGGTAGTGGAGAAATAAGAAAGGAGGGAGTTGCAATCAGCAATGGCAACGTTGGAAAAATATGGAAGTAACTTTTGTGATGGACTTATCATAAAGAATGTGATCCACTCATGACAGAGTTGATGGTGTTGAAACAAAGACTGAAACACATTTTTTGTTATTATTATTTGGGGGAAGGTGCAGGGCAAGTGGGGCTGGGTGGCCTGCCTGTGGCCACATAGCAGGGTGATCATTGGGTGTCTGGGGCCGGATTTAAACCCAGGTGCTCCTGGCTCAAGGGCCAATGCTCTGTCTGCCACCCAGCCACCCCTACTATTATTACTATTTTATTTTATTTTGGGTCTTTTTTTTTTCTTCTTTTTGGTTTTTGCAGGGCAGTGGGGATCAGGTGGCTTGCATGTCACATGGCTGGGTGATTATTGAGTTTACGAGGCTGGATATGGACTCGGGTGCTCGTGGCTCCAGGGCTGGTGCTTCGTCCATTGCACCACCTGGCCATAACTACAATTATTACTATTATTTTTTTTATTTTAATTTTTTTCTCCCCCCTTTACATTTTTGCCCAAGCAAGTCTATCTATATTCATGGGGGAAGGGGTATTTTGTTTATTTGTAAACAAGTATATTTTATTAATGTAAAGAAAAACATTTGTACAAAATGAGAATAAAAAATAAATTAAAAAAACCCTACAGTTCCACTGTCTGTTGGCAGCTGAATAAAAAAATGGAGTTCATTTCTCCCACTGTGCTAAGGTCATGCAAGACATAAAAATAACTAATTTAGGGCAAAGTCTAGAAGTAAAATTCAGTTTGATTTTATCATTAGCAACTACAAAAATTGCATTATAAACTGTAATTTAGCAGGGAAATGAGTACTGAGTCCCAGCCTAGAGAGTGGAAAGATCTAATTTCCAAAATGGGAGATATGATATGGGGATCTGCCAAGTGCCTCAGTGCTTGGTACTTTCCTGCTGAGCCTGCTGAACTGGCTCATCTTCATCAGTCAGTTTGTTATCTTGCAGACTCCCCATAGCCTTCTGCATTGATTTCTAACTTCTCCCCAACTTGAAAATCATTCCCTCTTCTCGGAGTACATCTTTCAGAGAAGCACAGATTTAGAAGGACCTGTGAAAGGTCATGTCATCCATTCCTCTTTCTTTATAGAGGACATTGCTGCAAATACCACCTCAACCTGACCCCTTATCTCAGACATACATCTTTTTTTGCCATCCCAGGGGTCCTTCACTCCTTACCAGACTTTCTTTTATTTATCTTTCTAGATACTTCTTTGCTTAGCATCAAATGGCCCTTACAGGTTCTCTTGGTTCTGACAATGTACTTTCCATATATGCTGTGACCCTCTGTCCTATTCTCCCAGATAAGTATGCTACCTTATGGTGGGTACAAAAGTACATGAAACATGATGGGGACAAGACAAGAATTCTAGAAACACCTATAGGTAAAGAGATAAGGTATGGGCTAATTAACCAGAGGTAGTGTATTTGTTTTTATATTGCCTCTAGCACCATTGAAGAGTAATATGTATTAGGTACTTCATAAATGTTTATTTAGGAAAATAGTTGAGAAAATAAATAGAAAATAATGTGACAGCATTAAAGCTTAGTGCTCAGTCAATGGCCCAATGTAACCCCTGAGTGATCCCAGTTCATCCTTGTACTGTGGGTATTGATAGGGGTTGTGCCTAAACAGAGGTTTGCATTTTTTAAATTTTATTATGTGCAAACTTTTGACTTAAAACAAATTAAGGCAATCTTCATATTATTCATTGATTGCATTTTATATTCATGATGTCTTTTTTTTGTAACCCATTGCTATCTAATATAATTATTTTCAAACTAAAATATAGCCTATTTCTTAACCAGTCATTCAAGACCTTTTTTTTGCAAGGCAATGGGGTTAAGGGGTTTGCCCAAGGCCACAGGGCTAAGCCAGATTTGTACTCAGGTACTCCTGATTCCAGGGCCAGAGTTCTTATCCACTGCACCACCTAGGTGCCCCATTCAAGACCTCCTTAAGGATAACTTCAAAGTATTTTTCCAATCTCATCTCTGAGATTGTTCTAGGGTTACTTTAGTCATTTGATTGTTCACTATACCTTTCTCCCATAATATCCCAACTAGATAGGTAGCTACCAATATTGGAGAATCTTGAAGTGTTCCTTCCTTCCCTTCCTTCCTTCCTTCCTTCCTTCCTTCCTTCCTTCCTTCCTTCCTTCCTTCCTTCCTTCCTTCCTTCCTCCCTCCCTCCCTCCCTCCCTCCCCTCCCTCCTTCCTTCCTTCCTTCCTTCCTTCCTTCCTTCCTTCCTTCCTTCCTTCCTTCCCTCCCTCCCTCCCTCCCTCCCTCCCTCCCTCCTTCCTTCCTTCCTTGGCTGCAGAGTGTGAAGGGAGTAATAAGAAATGAGTTGGAAAAAGGTGTGAGTCGTATTGTGAAGGGCTTTAAATGCTACAAAGAGTTCATAGGTTTTTATAAAGGCAAAACAATCACTGAAAGCTTTTGAGTAGAGTGACATGGTGAGAAAGATTCTTGTGATTGCTATGTAGAGGATAGACTGTAGAGGGGAAAGACTGGAAACAGGGAAGCCAAGTAAAAGGTTATTACAATAGTTAAGATAATGAAGGCCTGAACTTAAGTAGCTGTTATATGACCAGAAATGAAGGTACTAAAGTGAGAGGTACTATTGAGCTTAAATCAACTCTTTGTGTCTTTCTTTCACTCTGTTTCTCTCTGTTTCTCTCTGTTTCTCTCTCTCTCTCTCTCTCTCTCTCTCTCTCTCTCTCTCTCTCTCTCTCTCTCTCTCTCATTACCATGCTCTTCTTCAAAACTGATAAATTCTCTCTTTGTTTCCTAATACCAGGTATTGCATATTCTCATACTGTGGGCAGGAATGGCCTCAGGTTGCTCAATACCCTTTATACTAATGTACTAATGCTAAGTAAGACATTTCTTCCCCACCCAGTCTCAGTCTCTTATTTGTCTTCTCTCTACTAACATTTACCTTATTATATTTCCTCAAAGCTTTGATTTCTAATAGGTGACAACTAATTTATCTGATAAATTAATCCTACTAATAGGACTGATTTAATATTTTCCCCAGGGAATCTCTGTGCACTTTATGGAGAGAATACTTTGGGAATTACTCTAATGAAGGAAATATCAAGCCTATAATAGATAGGGGGATGGATGAGGGGTTATGATGAGCCTCTCCATCATACTAATCACAGACATGCCTTGCCCTACACACAAGATCAGGAGACAGTAAGCAGCCCACTACCTCTGTTGTATTTTCTTCTGCCCCTTCAAAAATTATAATCTCTTAGAAGAAAAACACATCTGGCAGAATAAAATAGCTACATATCAACTCTTTTTGTAGTGGCAAAGAACTGGAAACTGAAGGGATGTTTAGCAATTGAGAAACAGCTGAACAGGTTGTGGTGTATGATAGTAATGGAATATTACTATGTCATAAATGATAATCAAATTGATTTCAGAAAATCCTGGAAAGACTTATATGAACTGATGAAAAATGAAGTGAGCAGAATCTGGAGAATACTGTACTCAGAAACAGCAACACTTGATGAAAATCAACTGAATGATTAAGCTATTCCCCACAATACAATGTTACAAGACAATCTAATGAATTTGTGATGAAAATGCTCTCCATCTCTAGAGGAAGAATTGATGGAGTCTGAATACAAATCAAAGCATACTATTTTTCACTTTCTGTATTTTTTTCATGTTTTTTCTTTGGTTCTGTGAATTCTTTTACAACATGCCTATATAGTATTATGGTTTGCATGATTGAACAGGCAGCTAAGTGATGAAGAGGATAGAGATCAACCTTGGAGTCAGGAAGACCTGGGTTCAAATCTGACTGTAGACACTTACTGTGTGACCTTGGGTGAGTTACTTAACCTCTATTGCTTCATATCCAGGGCCATCTGCAGTCATCCTAATCCATATCTGGCCACTGGACCCACATGATGCCAGAGGAGAAAATGAGGTTGGTGACTTTGTACAGCAAGCCTCACTCAAATCCAATTCATTGCTTGTCATGGCATCACCCCCCTGTTGTAATGGTCTTTTTCAAGAAGGATAAACATCATCAATATAGTAATATGTAAAAACTTTTTCAAATTTCTTACTGTCTCAGGGAGAGGGGTGGTGAGTAAGAGAGAAAATTTGGAACTCAAAATTTATTAAAAAAATAAATGATAAAAATTGTCTTTGCATATAAATTGGGGAAAGGAAAAAATATTTTTTAAAAGCCTCTCTCATCTATTTCCAGTAGCCAGGTTGATAACCAGAAGCTGTACCTGGGAGTGGAATTGTGCAGCTAAATGTGTAGAACAGTTTTCTAGACCATCTGTGGCTGGAGTTTACCTGCCCATCCCTTTATTCCAAGTGGACTGTGAAGCTAATGTAGGAGACAGAGTCCAGTGCACAATTAATAAATGGCAGATTTACTTCTTTACCTTTTATCCCATCAGTGCTTCCAGAGGAGACTGAATAGGTAAAGAAGAAATGAATTTTTGTCTTGTTTCTTTGACTTCTCTCTCTCTCTCTCTCTCTCTCTCTCTCTCTCTCTCTCTCTCTCTCTCTCTCTACCTTGATCTCACATCCTTTTGTCTGAAATCAATCTCACCTGTTATAAGAATTTAGTGATGTCTTTTAAAAAGTTTTTAAAAGGCAAAAGTTAAACAAAAACCTCAGGAAGGGAGTGGGTGAGAATTAAGAACTCTTAATCCCCCTTTCTTGGGAGAGTACAGGGACAGATTGAGGCCCAAAACTTAACATATAGGCATGAGTATTGAGCAGAATATGAAGTTTGTGGAACAACTATAGGAGAGTGTTTAAATGGACTTCACAGATTTTAGAGTTAATGTTTTACTCCCATTTAAGGCTCAGATATTTGTTATATGAATAATCATTTTGCTTTGAAGGAAAACTTTTGGAATCTATGCTTTTGGTTTCCAGGAAAACCTGTGGGTGCTATGCTTATAATTATAAGAATAATTCCAGAATAGAGAGACTGATTGCAGGTTGGACTGTGCTCGTTCATTCATTCATTCAATCAAACACATAAAAAAAACAACAGAGAATGAGCAAAGGAGGAATGAGGCCAGTGAGAGGGAAATGGAAGTTAAAAAAACTAATAAGAATCCTATCCTTTTTTCCTCTTTCCCTCTACCCATAATTAGTAATAATGAGATTACATTTATATCTCAATTTATAATTTTCAAAGTGTGATCACAAACATTACCTTGAAAATCCTCTCAACAAAACCATGAGTGAACAGGGTGGGCATTATTGCCCCCATTTTGAAGAGGAGACATTGAAAACTCAGAGAGCTTAAGGACTTGCCCATTGTCACACAGCTAGGAAGTAGTGAGGGTGAGAATAGAACCATGTGCTTTCTACTACTTCATACTGTCTCTTTCTTCTTGGTAATTTTTAATTTTCATGTATTTTGCTTATTCATCATCATCATGTCTAAATATACACCTCACCTGACACTGCCCTAAAAGCTTTCCCTTGTAAAAAAAGAAAAAAAGTGTGAAGGGGAGCAGGTCAATAAAATTAACCCAGGTATCAACTGAGTCTGACACTCTAAGCAAGTTTCTGTACCTATAGTCTTACCCCTCTGCAAAGAAGGGAGGGAGTTTCAGTGCCTCATCACTTCTTCTGGGGAAATCTTGATCATTTTACTCACACAGCACTCATCTTTTGTTGTTGTGACTAGTTTTTCCCCCATTTACAATTTTTTGGTTATTGTTTAGATTGTTTTCTTGGGGCTGTTTCACTCTGAATTATTTGAAAGGATCAGAATTGAAAGGAGATAGAGAAAGGAAGGGGAAAGATACTGTACTTAGTACTTTACAAATATTATCTTCTTTGAATTTTACAAAAACTCTGGGAAATGGGTACTGTTATCATCATCATCATCATCATCATCATCATCATCATTATTATTATTATTATTATTATTATTATTATTATTATTATTATTATTATTTCCACCTCCATTTTATAGCTGAGGAAACTCAAAAAGATAGGTTAAGTGACTTGCCCAGAGTTGTGTAGCTACTAAGTGTCTGAGGTCACATTTGAACCCTTGGCCCAAAACTATCTACTGCTCCATAGCTGCCTCTTTGAAACCTTGGAGGACATCAAGTCCAATACTGTTAATTTTACAGATGAAGAAACTCCGGATTATGAGGAATGTACTTAGTGTCATCCACCTAGTGTCAAGGGCAAATTTCAAATTCATGTCTTCCTGATTCTGCATCTAGTATGGTCTCCAATTTACCATGTAGCCCTCCTAAGTTTCTATGAATTTTTCATATTTTTCATTTCTTATCAACCAGTAGGATTGGTGTACCTTTTTTCTTACTCTTTGCTTGTTCTGACCATTAGTAGAGTTCATTTCTACCTGCCCAACAATTGTATAGCATAGGGAAAAGGGAAGAGTCTAACTCAAACCATTGTATGTATGTGTTTTTCCAACATTTTGTCTCTAGGTGGTGAGATGGTGGTAGTGTATCAGATTTTCTCATTTTGTGATTCAGTAATGATAGGTCAATAGATACACTTTAATTCTTATTTATTTAATGATTTTAATTTAGTGTTTTATTTTTCCCCAATTAAATGTAAAATTAAAATTTCTTTTAAAATTTTTGAGTTTTGAAATTTTCTCCCTCCTTCTCTAAGGTCCTTTTGAGTTCTATATCTGTAAGTCCCTGATCCTTGATCAAGATTGGGAGATCAAGATTTTCTCCTTGAGAAGGCAAGCATTTGATATAGATTATACATCAAGTAGTCAAGTAGAGAACATATTTCCCTATCAGTCATATTGTAAAAAAAAAAGTTAAAAAACCTCCAAGAAACATTAAGAAACCTAAAAAAGTATGCTTCAATCTGTATTCAGACTCCATTAGTTCTTTTTCTGGGGATGGACTGTATTTTTTTCATCATAGATACTGCAGATTTGTCTTGGATTATTTACTGTAGTGCTGATCATATCTGTCATTCACAAGTGATCATCTTGTTCTCCAGGTTCCACTCCTTTTTTACTTTGCCTCAATTCAACTAAGTCTTTCCAGGTTTTTCTGAAAGCATCTGCTCATCATTTCTTATAGAACAATAATATTCCATAACAATCATATACCTTAATACACTTTAATTCTTGTTCTCTCATCTGGCTGTTTTCCTCATTCCAGAAAACATTATTCCCTAACACCATTTTCCCCTTCCTCTGTTCCTTTGTGAAATTCTATAGTCTAATGTCAAAGAGAGGAGCCCAAACCTATTCTCTTAATTGAGATTCATCTGCTACAGGTCTGAGCCAAATGTGAGGGAAAGAGGATACAGTAGGATGATGCAGGAGATACAGGAGATGTGGATCTACTGTAGCTATTTTTATTGATTCCCCCCTCCAAACCAGGTCTCCTGACCCTCCCAATCTTGATCAAGGATCAGGGACTTACAGACATAGAACTCAAAAGGACCTTAGAGATCACATAATCCATCCTCCCCATTTTACAGATGAAAAAATGCAGGGACAGACAAATGAAAGGACTTGGTTGCATGGTTAATAACTACAAGAAGCTATCACAGTGCAGGTCTGTGTTAACAGCAGAATTCCAGGAATTAGACTGTTCTCAGAATGTCTAGATACCTGAGTAAAGGGATCTAGGCTCACAATACATCTACTAAATGCATCTAAAACTTCGACATATCTAGTCAGTAATATAAATTTCCTGTATTCAACTGCACCATTATTCCTACTCTACACTCTTGCCTCACTTCCTTCTGCCAACATAGTACCTTTTATGACCTGGGGCAAAATATACCTTATAAAAGTTGACAGTTCTACTAAACTTTACTCTGCTTCAAACCACATCTGTAGTCTCACATTTAGCAAGAACCAAACTGAAACATATGAAGAAGCCCAACTTTCCAGAGCAGGATAACTCTGTTCAGAGAAAAATGTCAATTAATCATTAATATTAACCTAAGTTAATTGATTATTAAATTATAAATATCAAAATATTAATATTAATTAATAGTCATTAACACAGTCTATTATGTGCTAGGCCATGTTCCAAGTTCCAGAGATACCAAAAGAGACAAAAAGACAGTTCCTGTCCTTGGGAAGCTTACAATCTAATGGACAGGATAAGAAGCAAATAAATTTTAAAAAATGAAGAATTAAGAAGGGTTGGAAAAGGCTTCCTATAGAAGATGAGGATGAATATTAAACTAATATAGTAGAAGACTCAGCTGAAGGTAGTAGGGATGGGGAGTCTGGAGAAGAGCTTCAGAGGGAATATAATAGTTTACCTTACGTAAACTATATAAAGAGTTACCACACAGAAGAAGGACTGATTGGATTAGTTTTACCTT
Source organism: Macrotis lagotis (assembly GCF_037893015.1). Taxonomy (NCBI): domain Eukaryota; kingdom Metazoa; phylum Chordata; class Mammalia; order Peramelemorphia; family Peramelidae; genus Macrotis; species Macrotis lagotis. Next base: position 111,037,914 of record NC_133662.1, read on the forward strand.
AATTCAAAGTACCCTCTGACCAATGGCTAGGAAGGAAGGAGTCAGATTTTCTCTCAATATAAGGAAGAACTGCCTAATAACTGGAATTGTTCAATTAGTAGAAAGGACTGTTTTGTATCCACTGTAGTTTGACATGGAGAGATTCAGGACTGAACATTAGGAAAGGGAATATTGCAGAGTGAGGATATAGATTTGGTGGACTTTCCAAGCTGGAAACACCAGACTGAACCAAAAGTTTCATAATCCCCTCCTCCCATCCTTTACCAGTGTAAAATTCCAAATCCCCTCTGGTTTGAAGCTCATAAAACTCCATTGTTTCCAATTGTCTTCTCAAGATATGTCCCTTTCTGTTGACAAATAAACCCTCCATTTTCTGGCATCCTTTATGCTGAAAACTTCCATCTCTCTAAATCTGTACATCTGGTTCTTTCTCCCAGTAAATTATTAACATTTCTCCAATTGTGACATCTAAGATACTCATTTATCCAAAGCTCTTGATCAAGAACCTCTTTCTTCCAATAAAGTCCATGGACTTTCACCTGTGGAACTAACTTATTGAGATGTGGAGGTAAATGGAAGAGTGACAGGACTATAGAATGACAGTTGAACCAATTCCAGTGAACAGTCTCTCAAAGGACTGTCTTCTTCATGTTGTGACCTGAGGAGCTTTGGAAAATCTCCCTGGTTGAATCTTATATTGCCTTTGCCCAGACCTAGATGTCTCCTTTTAGGACTTAAACTTTCTCTTGTACATGTTAAAGCATACTTAGAAAAAACATTCACTTGCTACCCTGACTCTTCTATGAGACTTCTGTAAGTCCCAAAATATTTGGTACAGACTTGGGAACACACATATATCTCTTCTTCATTGAGTGACTTTGACACATGGGAAAATCTTGAGAGGATGGCTGGGACTATCAAAATATGAACAAATGGAGTGCTATATGGTTCTTTTCTCTCCAATCTTTATGCCTTTCCATTTCCCAAAAAGTTACCTACTGTGTAGTTTGGGCACCTTAGCCAGGGAATATATATTATTTGTCTTTGTATAACTCCTAGACTCCAGACAGATACAATTGAGAATTTATGCCACTCTACCACATAATCTTCCAGAGGAGCTCACAGCCCTGGTCCATTACCAATCCCTGAGCTATACATTAATAGTTCTGCTCTCCCTTCAATGAAGAAACACAAAAGATTCCAACATATGCAGGTATTATTGGGGGACTGACTAGTGAAGTCCCAGTCTTCTGAGCATGCTCAAATTTGCTTTGGCTGATGAGTTATACAGAACATGTGTAGTATCTTCTGTTGCCAATACAACATGTGGAACTTCAGGAATGATTTTTAAGCTATGGTGACTCATGGTGAGGACTAAGTGATGATGAAAAGTCTTTTGTTATTTGAGGAAATAGATGGATGGATGACTCAGGAGAGATTGAACTATAACTGAGTGTTTATTTGAAAAAAGTTTGAGCAAATGGTTTTTCATTCTTTCCCCTGGTTGGTTTCAAGTGAGTTAGAATAGTGTGAACCATTGGGTGGGGAAGCAGTATCTCTCTTATCTACCAATCTGAACACCAGGTGTCCATGAACACATGGAATCTTTGTTTTATGATTATTTTTTCCTGATCCTTGACTGATGAATATCAGATGGAATTGGCCATATTCTGATCTTATGAATTTAGAAAGGTTAGAAGAGACAAATCCTCAGTAAGCTGAGTCAATAACAGAGACTACCAAACCCTCTACCACCACCAACCACATCTGAGTTTAATATAAAGCCAGCAAAACAGCTGAGTGACACATTTGACCATATTTGATCAGCTTGGTCAAAAAGGAGCCATCTTGGTTGAGCAAGGGAGTAATTTATCCACTGCTGAGCCAAAACACCAGAGCAAACTTGGTAAAGGCTTCTTGAAGGAATAAAAGTTCCTCCAAGGAGGTTCGCAGTATCCTTTGACTACAGGAGTTCTTTACATGTGAACCTTACTTTAAGTTTGAGACTGCTCTGCCTAAGGAGCATGCTCCCCCCAGCTTTTGCATTTTTTAAAATTTCAATAAATATCCCTTTGTAAAATCTAATTGATGTCAACTAATTGATTGATTTTGATTGGGGTCTACCTGATGGGAACCCATAAATTAGAGACCTCAGACCTTCAGAGTTGTTGTACATTTCTGGCAGATATGTAGCCAGCCATCCTCTAGGAATCCAACCAGACACTGTAAGTAAGGGAGAGTGAGCACAATGTGAGTGTTGCACAGTACAAAGTGGTCTGATGTATGATATTACCTGGAATCATGGAACCTTGCCTTTTCCTGAGACAGGAAGGACATTTATTGGGTCACATGAAAAGCATAAGATAAATTGCAGTAGTGATTTATGTTAAGCTTTGGTATGGTTTTTAATGTATTGAGGGTAGAAATATATAGGCAGTGTGTTTATTTCTGTCCAGGTGATTAGATACAATCTCATCCATTCATCAATTCAAGTGTTCCTAATCAGGGGGACTGTTTTTCCAAAGGGATCATTGCAAATATTTATCAGGCTCACGTCAGTGATTGCTGCACTCTGATTGCTGCCTTTATGTCTCTTCTAAAAGCCACTTTTGACATCTTTTGCATAAGTAAAATAGAAGAGACTTTGTGTCCCTTTCTCTTGTCACACTGAACAGGCGGGGATCAAGATATGGACAAGAAGTGAATTGTTTGGCACAACTTCCATTCTTGTCATCCTATTTTTCTATCATTATTCAGCCTGGATAAATTGCCCACAGAAGTGATTGTGAAAAGACAATCCTAATCATACCATAAGCAATTTCCTATCTCTCTTACCCAAAGAGAAAATTCCCAGGTTCTGTGTGATTTGTTCTCTTTCCCTTGAAAAAATAAAAACAATTCATAGGAGAACAACAAAATGTGCATAGCCATTATTAGTGTGGTCTCCCTATGTTCTCCATAGAGGACATCCTGTACAAGGGACACAAAATGTGCCTTTTATTAAGTGTAAACAGGTCACTCTAAAGAAGTAATTTCAAACAAATAGTTGCTTAAGAAACATATCTTGAGGGAAATTAAAAGAAAACAAATTCAACAACTCACAACTGCTTATAACACCTATAAGTATAAAGTAGGGTCCCAAACTTCTTAGGGGAAAAATGACTTTTGCTTTCCCTAGAACCTTTCTGATAGAATGGAGAATATGGGAGTAGATGGGCAGAAAGTGGTAAGGAAAGACCATGACCACTATGTTTGGGGAAAAACAGGAAATGGGGATGTGGTATGGGGGGTGCCCCCAGAGTTATCAGCATGGTGATTATAGGGGATGGACAAATGACTCACAGATTATGAGCTGAAAAAGACCTTAGAGATCATGAGATCATAGATTTAGATCAGGAAGCGACTTTAGAGGCCACTAAGCCCAATCCACTCATTTTATAAATAAAGAAATTGAGGTCCAAAGAAATTAAGTGACTCACATTTCTAAAACTGTCAAGAAGTGAATTTGAAAATAGGTCTTCCTGACTCCAAGTCCATGACGGTATCCAGTGTGTCCCTTAGCTGCTACCTTCATCTTTCTATGGATGAATACTTGAAGATGAAGAAGAGAATACAACCAAAGTCATATGGGTAGAAAGCAGGTGAATCAGGATTCAAATACAAGTGCCCTGACTTAAAATCCAGAGCTTTTGGATCTACCAAGCAAGGACCTAGCCTATTGCTTGGAGAACTGTAGTAGAATCATGGTCAATACCTCCAATGAGACAACTTTCTTTTCACTAAAAATATTACAATTAATTATAACATAAAACTTGGATGAATGAATGTGAAAATGAACAGGCACAGACTGGATGAAAGATAGTGACACAGTGACTGAGCCCTGAAGGTTCATTTGGGTGCCTATCTTAAGCTTCTGGATCATATATGTTAATGGGGATAAATACAAGTAGAGGCAAAAGGTGGAGGAGGAATCCAAAGAGCTTGCCCTGGCGCTCCACAATGCCATAGAAATTCAAAATGCAAGATTCCCTTTACCTCATTGTCCCCTATTATTTGTGGCACTAGTACCATTGCCATATTTGGACCTCTGCCTTTCTATTCAATTCCACTAGGCTGTGAAAAGAAGACTGAGATATTTTAAATGGTTGAAAATTAGGAAGATGAAAGGGAATTTTGAGCTAGGCTTTGATTTAAGAGAGGACCCAGGGAAGAAAGTGAGAAAGATTGTAGGCAAGAGGTGACAAGGAGGGAAAAAAGTATTTTAAAAAATTGAAGCTGCACAAGGAGTAATATGAAATGCTTTGGATTAAAGGGAATTGTAAATTCTTTTCCTTGGGCTCCAGATGTTATATGTCCTCTGTCAATTTTAGCTTCTCAAAGATGAGCTAAGAGATCACCTTGGGAAGATTTCCAACATCTTCTGGGCTAGAATCCTGATTGTATTTTTTATTACTTATGTGACTGAGATGCAGGTCACTATATCTTTCAGGGATTCAATTGCCTTATCTGGAAAATGCAGGATGTAGATCAGATATCTGAAGGTCCTCTCTAGGTCTAAATTGTTCTTTCAATAAATGTATATTAAATGCTACTAATAGTCAAGTACTATACTAGGCACTGGATATAAAATAGGAAAAAGAATTATAACTCCTATCTTCAAATTCCTTGCAATTTAATGTGAGGAAGACAACTCATCAAAGGGAGCCAAAAAGCAGAGGAAGCTGGGTATTAATGAGAAAGAACCAGTTGTCTTAGAGGCATGATGCAATCATGTACAAAGGAGTGCAGCCTGGTGAGAAAGAAAGAGGTGAAGAGCCCTTTTTAAATAAAGGCTTTGGGAGGAGTCCTTTGCTTCACCCTCTAGCCCTCCAATTAGAGGTGTTGTGATGAACTGTGAGAACCAAGACTCACAAATCTCATAGGAGGAGATCTTAGACACCACCTTAGACAATGTTTTTGGTTGTTGTGGTTCTTTCCCCCAAAACTACCAAAATGACGTCACTATGTTTGAGTCAAGATATGGTGTGTCTCACAAAAAAAACCCTAAAAAAACAAGCAAACAAACAAACAAAAAACCTAAAAGATATGGTGTGTCTGATTATGGCTGATCAGACCAATAAGCCAATAAGAACTCTGAAGGCTCTATCACAGGTCAGGCACAAATAGTCCATGTGAACATTTGGAGTAGAGATGTCTCTAAATTTGTGCATTACATATTTGTTTTGAGCTACTGAAGTTTGGCTTCTCTGATAGAGCACAGTGATTTCTTTGATGTTGGGAATGCCATGATAGGTTGTCCTTGTCTCCCATATCATGAAATATATATATTTTTTAAGTTTTTGCAAGGCAGTGCGGTTAAGTGGCTTGCCCAAGGCCACACAGCTAGGTAATTATTAAATGTCTGAGGTCAGATTTGAACTCAGGTACTCCTGACTCCAGGGCCAGTGCTCTATCCCCTGCACCACCTAGCTGCCCCCCATGAAATAGATTTTTAAAGGTTTTTGGAGAGACTTAGAGGCCTTGTATTGCTTCCTCTGCCCTTTAGTGCTTGTCTTGTGTGAGTTCTCTGCAAATAGTCGCTTAACAATGTATATGACTAGGTTGGTTGCAGAGGGATCAAGTGTGGTCAAGGATAGAGACACTTTAGGAATGCTTACATTGAGAGGGAGATGGATGGAGAAGAAGAACAAATGAAAGAAACAGAGGAGGGTTCTCAGTAAACTGAGAACCAGGGTTGTAAAGTATTACAAAAGCCAATTGAGGAGAGAATGTTAAGGAGTGAGGGGATAGTTCAGTCCATTGTGCAGTTTTGTTGTTGTTCATCCTTCTCAAAAAGGACCAGTGATGTCTTAATTTGTGTGCAAATTGGATTTAAGTAATTAAAGTCATCAACCTTCCTCTCTCCTTCAAAGTCATCAGTCCAGTGGTAAGACAAATCTCATACATTTATTAAGGTAATTTATAAAGTACCTAGAGAGATAGTACAATATAGTCAATAGAAATTTGGACTTGGAGTTAAAAACACAGATTCAAGTCCCATCTGTCTTATATACTGGCTGTGGCTCTGGCCAAGTCACTTCATTTCTCAGTAACCCAGGCAACTCTCTAAGATTATACACTCAGAGAAGATATCAACTTGCACTGAAGAGAGGATATTCTTTATTGGATGTTCATTAAACTGGTGAAACCAGAGGTCTGCTACAGGAAAAGGGCCTACTATGTGCCAGATACAAAGAATATAGCAATTTAAAATGATCCAGTCTTTTCCTTCAAGGACTTTGCAATCTCAAATGCTGGAGAAAAAATGACCACTGGATTTTGTAATGAAAAGGCAATCTCAGTAAAGTTTGTATAAAAGCAAGATATAAGGGATTAATGAGTGAATGGGTGATGAGGAAATCAATGCAGAAGAATATCGACAAATATTTCCAAAAGTTTGGCAGTGAAAGGGAAGAATAATGGATCAGAGAGAATAGTCAAGGAAGGTAGCACTTGGGATGCCATATGTGAAGGCCTACCCCAACTGGTTGTGAAGCATTTTGTAAATTAGCGATCAATCAAATGATGTATAGTTGTTGTTAAGTCATGTCTAATTCTTTGTGATACCAATTGGGGTTTTCTTGACAAATTTACTGGAGTAGTTTGCCATTTCCTTCTCTAGCTCATTTTACAGATAAGGAAACTGAGGCAAATAGGGTTAAATGACTTGGTCCAGGATCCCACAACTAGTCAATATCTGAAGCCAGATTTGAATTCAAGAAGATGAGTCTTCCTGAATCCATGCTTTGTCTACAGTGCTATCTTTCTACCCTAATGAAATGATAGTATACTATATGTTGGTTTGGTTTCTTTATTAGGTCAACCAGAGGGCCTAATAGTTCCAAGTTAGATATTGAATTTAACACAAAATAGCAAAATATGAGGACACACGATTCTACAGAGCTGCTAGAGGCAGCTAGATAGTAGAGTGGATAGAGCCCTAGATTTCTGAAGACTGTGTGTGTAAATCTGCATAAGTTATTTAATATATCTGGCTCCTCACAATATTGTAAGACTAAAAATGAGATGTTTGTAAAGTTCTTAGCACAGTGCTTGTGTTCTGAATGAAATTCCAAAAGAGTATGATTAATCAATTTATTAGTTAGGCTAACAATAGCCAATAAACATTGGTCTTTTTTGGTTGTCAAAGACCCATCTGAGGGTCATAGGGCCCTTTAAATTCAGGTGTGTCTGACTTCTTATCTATCTGACAGTGCATCTGACATGAGGCAACCATGATGGGTAGGTAGATGATTCCATTCATATTTGACACTCAAGGAATACCAGTTGCTCCATGAGAGACAACCACCTCCAGCAAGCTTGGCTCAATCAAGTTTTCACTAGCTTTGTCACCCCAAACTTTGGTAAAGGAAAAAAAGGACATTCCAATCTTCCTCTGGCCTCTTTTTACTGAAGAAAGGTGCTTCACACTAGCTAGGCAAAGATAGATGCCTTGGGGGTTAGGAGTTATTACACCCTTTAGAAATGAGATCTGCTCTTTAGAAGTGGATTTTGAGGAAATGAATGGATTTGCAGAGAGATATTGGTTATTATATAAGATAATCCAATATTAATTTTCCTTACCTGGGATATAGTAGGTACTTAATAAATGTTTGTTCCTTTCTCTTATTACCTTCCCCCATTCCCATGAACAAGAAATATTTGCCCCTTTGCATATCTCTTACAGGTTACCACACCATGAGTTGAGAAAGAGACAAGAGAAAGGAACACATAAGACTAGGGGAGCATGATATCTGCTGATCTTGAAGGATGAATTTTTTTTGTTCCAATGGGGGAAGCATCTGCCAGGTCTGTAGCTTAAATCTCTAGGAGCTCTCTTTAGCTCTTTTAGTGATCTGCTTTCTATCTAACTGCACTCAACAGATCTGCTAGGTAAGTCCTTGAACATTTTCATTCTAACTTGTGAATTCCTTTGATTCTATCTGAGCTGCACTCTTTGGATTCAATTCATTATTGGATTTAAAGTGAGAAAATTCTTTCTACTCTAAATCACTTCCATGATGCTACTTGAAGAATATGCAGATTATGCTGTTAGGACCTTCACCTTAGCAAGACAAGAGGGGCAGAGTAGAGCTAGGGAATTTTTTTTTCTGCATTACTTTTTGCAACAAAATTGCTGCTCTTCCCTTGAGAATGCTTTTCTAGAACTGGACATATTGGAACATTTTAAAGTAAGACAATGGCAAGCTGAAACACATTCAGAGGAGGGTAATGAGGTTACTTTGATAATTTGAGTAGTAGTATGGAGAAAATGGGAGGTATCCTCACTTTGGGGTCAGGAATTCATGGATTCAAATCCAATTTCAGATATTTACTAGCTGTGTTATTCTGAGCAGCTTTAAATCTATTATGTGAATGATGATGATGATGATGAAGGGATTGGAAATAAATGTCAGTTTAGAATCAGGAGAAAAAAACTGTTGTTATTTGCAGTATATTAGAAAGAGCCACTACTGAATGGGTGAGAGCGAGGAAAAGAGACAGAGAGATAAAGAGACAGACAGAAAGAAAGACAGAGAGTCTTAGCGTATGTGAGGTAAAGGATTGAGTGCATAGATAGAACAGTTAGCCTAAGGGAAAATCTCAGATTTACCCATCTTCAAATAATGAAAACCTGAGGTCCTTCTCTGATTCATCACAGTCTTTCATGTCACATTTCTTACATTGCTGAAGCTTACCAGTCTTCTTTTCCATCACATCATCTTCCAAATCATCACTTAATCAAGATCTCTGTTTCTGTCAAATCCTGCCCTGTGAGGTAATCCTTATATTGCTAACAACTCTTGCTTCTGAAATGCCATATTATTGCCTTCCTAACCTTTGGATCAATGTCACAGTCCTTACCCCCAGATTTAAAAATTCTTCTTCAGTTCTTTCTGAACTACCTTATTTCTGGATGAGATCTCAAGAGTTTTTGAATGAATGAAGTGCAAATGAAGGAAATCTTTGTCAGGTAATTAGAAGATTCTACAAACACTGGCAAAACTTGAGAGAAACCTCTTCTCCAGTCTAAACACTCCCAGCTTTTTGAGTCAAGTCCTTAAATAGCATATTCTTCAGTCCACTTTATCATTTAGTTTTTTTAGTTTAGTTTGAATGCTTAGCAGTTAAGCTCAAAAAAGAATCTCAGAGTTCAGTTCCTTATCCTGCCAGATGATCTTCAGAATCTTCCTAAGAGAATGCAAATGGAAACAATTCGGTTTCCTGGCACAGAGCTGGCTGACTGTCCAGGGTTCACAGGCATAGGGCAATGAGGTCAGCACAATGGCTCTGTAGACTTTCAGTTTGGTAGTCTGTCTAATACCTCTTCTTTCTCACACTTTCTTTCAGAGTCTCCCCAAAACTGAGCTAGCTCAGGCAATATGTGTGTGTCAACTCATTATCAAGTTCCTCCCTGAAAAGTATATTGCCAAAGTAAGTGAATTTATCCACAGTATTGAAAACTTCTCCATTTGTTGTGATGGTTCAACATATGGATGGATCATCCAAGTTTACTTGGTGTTAATTGTTAGGCCAAAATTAGCACAAACAGCAGAGATTCACATTTTGTTTCATCTCAGCTTTAGAAGCTGCATTGGGTGCACAATCATCTGCAAACAGATTATACGCCAACATTGCCTTCACTTTGGTTTCTGTTTGCAGCTTTTGCAAGTTGAAAAATTTACCATCATTGTGGCAGCTTACCTTGATGCCCTACATCCTCATTGAAGGTATGTGAAAACATGGCTAAAAATATCAAACTAAAAAGTATAGGAGCAAGGACATAGTCTTGTTTCACTCCATTGGTTACAGAGAAAGCACAAGTACATTGTCCATTAGCCAGAACCATTATGAAATTGATGTACAAATACTGATGAACTTCTCCAGGTAACCAAATTTTGATGTAATTTTCCATAAGTCTTCATGACAGACAGTATCAAACTCGGTCAGACTTCCATTCTGTTTCTGGCATTTCTCCTGGAGTTGCTGGGCAGCAAAAAAACCATATTGACTGTTCTTCAGCCCTTTCTAAAGTCAAACTGGCTCTCAGGTAAATGACCATCTTCCAGGTGAAAGATAAGTCCATTAAAAGAGACCATGGAAAGACTTTTACCAGTAGTGGTTAAGAGAGAGATTCCCACTATGATTGTTACAGAACAATCTATTTCTTTTGCCTTTCTTGAGATGGACAGTAGAAGCATCCTTGCTGTTGGGGCCACATTAAGGGACATGATCCTAGAGAGATGGGTTGCACACTTCCATAAGTGTTCTCAAGAGGATCCTATCAATCAATGCTCAAGCCATTGACCATTTACTCAGGTTGAAGTCACTCCCTTCCTAGCAGAAGTTCCATCTAAAGAAGTTTTGAATACTCCTTTCATGTAGCAAAGCAACTGATGCTGATTCTATTCCAGCTGAGATTTGCAAGTGGGGATGTCTATTCTTTATACAAAAGCTGATCAAAGTTTCCTTTCAAAGTATCTAGAGTTCTTGTTTTTAATTTAGAAGCTTCTGTATTTCCCTATCATTTTCATCAAAGCAGTTTTGATGTTTGCAAGTGTCCTGAGTCAGCAAATGTAAAGCTGTACACCAAATCCTTTCTGCTCCAATTGTATGTTGCTCAACTTTCCCTCCAAGTTAGCAAAAAATTGTTCCCATTCAGAGAATCACTCTAATCTCCTGACATTAATTCTTCTGACACTCATTTTGCCTCAGGGCTACTGCTTTTTTAGAATAGAGATATTTAACTTAGGATAAGTCTATGATCAGTCCAACATTCTAAGTCACACATTGCCTTCATCACTCTCACATCCTTTCTGTCTTTTCTCCTGACAATCAGATAGTCTATTAAATGTCATTGTTTATTGTAAGGACATATCCAGGAAGTTTTATTGCATTTAGCTAAATGGAAGACAATATTTGTGATGAGAAGATCATGAGATACACAAGCTCTGCTGTTGTATTCAAGTCTGTTCCTCTCAATGATTCCCTGCCATATCTGGTAATCTGAACCTACTTCAGCATAAAAATCACCCAGAATTATGTTTGTCCTCTTTTGATAACATTGATGATAAGGGTCTCCAGGTCTTCATAAATTTTTTCTCTGCCCTCCTTAGATGATGATGGTGGTGTGGCATTTTCCTGCAAATGGTATTTGCATTGAAATGATTCCGTCATTCACAAATTTGTTGATGAGATTATGGTGCTCCCCTTCACTGCAACTACTCCAGAAGAACATGTATCCAGCTCTGAATTCAGTAAGCTACCCTTCATCTGCCAGTCTTGTTTCACTCAAGGTTGCTATTTGGATATGATACCTGCTGAGTTTTCTTGCAACAAGAGCTGTTCATCTTTCAGGTCTCCTAGATCTGGTATTTTCTATGAGTGTTTTGCACAATCCATGTACTGATGATGAATGGAATAATTTCTGAAGTACAATTTTTGGTGTTTCACTGCAGGGTGTGATCCTTATCTGCCACAGTAATCATATCAAGGGTTGGGTGAGCAGACAATTTTGGGGGTACCCTTTTAGCTCCTTCCTTACATCAGAGGTAAGTATCATGATCCTTAAAAGGTTTCTTAGACACCTAGGGGGCTGCTGAATCCCATTGCTCCTTCTGGTGAGGATATGACCCTATGGTCTGGGTTGCCTATGTGCAATGTTTTAACTACAACTCCTAGTGTATCTACAACTGCTGTTTCACTACAGGACTTTGAGATATGTAAAAAATTGTAAAATGATATGACTGATATATTTTGATTGGTGAATTTATTGTATGTTGTAAATTATAAATAGCATTAGCAGTAACTTTTGTCTATTCTATTGATTCATGTTTTCTAAAAATCTTAAATCTTTTATCTAATTGAATTCTTCCCTAGCTGCACTTTCCCCATCCTCTGCTTAAGAAGGTGATTTTTTTAACTCAAGTGTAGGATTTTAATATATGTCTTGATGCATTTGTTCATATTAGATTCAGGTCATTATTCTATACTATAAAGATCTTTTTGGATACCAATTCTCACTATCCAAATATTAGATATTTCCTTCCATTTGGTGTCATCTATAAATCTGATAAATGTCATCTTTGGTCTTTTATTAAATATATCAAACAATATTGGAATTAGGACAGATCCCTTGGTGCTCCATTAGAGAAAGACTCAATGGTTATTCCTTGGGTTCAGTAATTCATCCAGTTCTGAATCCATCTAACCAGTCCACATTTTACCATCTAATCAACCAAGGTATGTGAAAATTCTTTCTAATGCTTTGGCCTAAAATTTGCCAACTTGCCCGGCTTCTTCTTTTTAAGTTGGGAGCCTTGCTCTTCTCTAGTCCTAGAATTACCTCTCCCATTCTTCATGATCTTTCAGAAATCATTCATAGAGACTCAACAATCTCATCCACAAGTTCTTTCAAGATGTTAAGGTGTAGTTAGACCTGTTCAGGTAACTAGGACTCATTGAAGTCAGCAAGTCAGTTTTACCACTCTTTAAATCATTTTTATTTTGTTCTTTACATTTTCCTTGCAGGGAAAACAAAATATCAGTAGATATTAATTCCTTAGGAGTAGGGATTATTCTTTACATCTAATGATTCTGACAAAGGACTCATTTCTAAAATATACAGAGAACTGAGTCATATTTTTAAAACAAAAAAGCCATTCCCCAATTGACAAATGGTCAATGGATATGCAAAGGCAATTTACAGATGAGGAGATCAAAGCAATTCATAGCCATATGAAAAAATAATCATTAATTATTAGAGAAATGCAAATTAAAGCTTCTCTGAGGTACCACCTCACACCTCTCAGACTGGCCAATGACAAGAAAGGATAATGATCATTGATGGAAGGGATGTGGGAAATCTGGGACACTATTACACTGTTGGTGGAGCTGTGAACTCATCCAACCTTTCTAGAGAGCTATTTGGAACTACGCCCAAAGGGCAACAAAAATGTGCATACCATTTGACCCAGCAATACCACTACTAGGTCTATATCCTGAAGAGATGAAGAAAAAGGGTAAAAACATTACTTGCACAAAAATATTTATAGCAGACCTGTTTGTGGTGGCAAAGAATTGGAAATCAAGTAAATGTCCTTCAATTGGGGAATGGTTTAGCAAACTGTGGTATATGTAGGCCATGGAATACTATTGTTCTCTTAGAAACCAGGAGGGACAGGATTTCAGGGTAGCCTGGAGGGATTTGCATGAAGTGATGCTGAGTGAGATGAGCAGAACCAGAAAAACACTGTATATTCTAACAGCAACATGGGGGTGATGCTCAACCCTGAAGGACTTGCTCATTCCATCAGTGCAATAATCGGGAGCAATTTTGGACTGTCTGCAAAGGAGAGTGCCATCTGTATCCAGATAAGGAGATGTGGAGTTCGATCAAAGTTCAAGGACTATTCCCTTTAATTTAGGAAAAAACAGATTATCTTATTGTCTGATCTTGTTACCTCTTAGAATTCTTGTCTCTTCTCTAAGGATATGATTTCTCTCTCATCACACCCAATTTGGACCAAGGTACAACATGGAAACAAAGTAAAGACTGACAGATTGCTTTCTGTGGGGGGGGGTAAGATTGGGGGGAAATTGTAAAACTCAAATAATATCTTTAATAAAAATTAATAAAAAAACAAAAAAGAGTAGGGATTACTTAATTTTTGTATCAATACTTCTAATCCCTAGTGCAGTACTAATATATTGTGATTAATAAATTCTTGATTGACTATTGAGCATTATTCTCATTGAATAAAGAGAAGCAAAGTAAAAAGTGAAGAGTTCTGCTTTCTCTCCACCCATCATCATCCTCCCAATCAGTGCAAAACTCTTTCTTTTCATTGATGCATCGTAAAAATGTAGCTAAAACAAATCCTTATTTGTCCTTAGCATTCATCACCAGTCCTAGCTCACTCTGAATTTTAGCATTCAAGGCTCTATTTTCTAATTATTTTTCTACTAACTGCTCTTACTTCCATCTTCTTTATATGCTTTTAAAAGCCTAATTATTTGAATTTGTGTCTTCAGAATTTTAGTCTGAATTAAGAAAACTTCTTAAACCTCTTAAGTTAACGAAGTATTTTAAATAATCTATTTGATCCTTACAATAACCTTGTGTTCATATGCCACAGATATTATTATTCCCATTTATGATGAATAAACTGAGATTCCAAAAAAGGTTAAGTGATTTTCCCAGGATTATAGAGTATCTGAGGAACATTTGAAACCAGATCTTTCTGATAATAAGAACTAACACTCTATCCATTAGATAATTGCCATTACAATTATACAGCATTACTTTCTTCTCTATCACTAATTTTCTCATGGAATGATTGTTGATTTCCCCTCCTCCCAAAAGTTCTTTTCCTGCTCCTTCTTGTTTCTCAGAATCATGTCTAGATATCCTTGTAATTTCTTTCACTTATGAAAGGATGAAATTGTACTTTTTTTGGATCACAACCCATCTGGGTCCTCCTACCTTTATCAAATTTTGTCCATATCCTCCAATGAGATTATATTTATAAATCATTTGCCATAGTTTCTGGCATATAGTAGGTCCTCAATAAATGCTTATTCCTTCTCCCTCCTCCCTCAATAAATGCTTATTCCTTCTCCCTCCCCCTTAAGAGTCTACCCCAAATCCTGACTCTTTTAATATCTTACAGGCATTACCTTCCTGATGACACATTCCTCTTCAAGAATGAAGGACAAACAATAGCAACATATGTGATATTCAGTCTGTCTATATTTTTATACTTCATTCTTGCCCTGTAACTGCCCTTCTTCCTTTTTTTCCAAGTCACATATCTTTGATGTCCACAGTGGTATTTCTTGAGTATAAGTCACAACTGGTAATATGCTGCAGCCTATTAACACCCACCATGTGTGGGATAATAATGGTGATGATGATGATAATAATAACTCACATTTGTATAATGCCATTAGGTCTATGAAGTGTTTACCTCACAATAATCCTGTGAGGTAGGCAGTTCAAGTATTATCTCCCTTTTTATAAATAAGAAAAAAGCCTCAGAGAGGTGAGTTGCAGGATCATAGGATTATAGATTTAGAGTTGGATAGGACATAAGAAGTATTTGAGTTCATTCCCCTTTTTTTACAGATGAGGAAACTAAGGCACAGAGAGGCTCAGTGGTTACTTAGGAATACAGAATCCTTACTGGAACAGGATTCAAAGTCAGGTCTTCTTGACTCAAAGCCCAGCACACTATCCATGAGGCCACTCAGTTACCTTGTCCTAGATATATGGATGAGGAACACTAGAGACAGGATTTTGTCCAGGTTTTCAAATGCCAAGTCCAGAAATGTGTCAGAGCAGCAACTTTTTATTTCATTTATGCTGCCTATTGAGAAGAGAGGAGGAAAGACCTTGAGATCAGAGACTTAAAAGGTTCTGAGATCTTTCCTGAGATCTGACCAGTGAGCCTGGAAAATTGAATAAGCAAAACCAAGGTTGAAGACAAACCACCATTTTTTTTAAAAGAATAAAGGATTCATGGCTAAATAAAGAATTAAAAAGGGAGGCATCATTTGAAACTCAGTGTTGGGATGAGGTAAAATTCAGCTCAAGGATTGTTCTATATCAGATCTTTCCTGATTCACTTAACTGCTAATGCATCTTTTCAAAAATTACATATAATTCTGTACTACATGCTTATATGTTCACTTATATGTGTGCACATGCATATGTGTACACAGAAATGTGTATATATGTATATAACACAGTCTCCCCTAATAAAAATATAAAGTCTTCAAGAATGGTTTCCTTTTTCTGTATTTGTATTCCCAAAGTCTGACATTTAGCAGGTCCTTTAATAAAAACTGCCTGATCGGTTGATTGATTGATCATGGTTTAAAAATATACTCTGGTCATGTTTGAAAATTGTGCCTTGGGTATTACTATTCATTGGATGTTTGGGGGAGTCACATCTATGATGTGATATCACAAAATAGATATTCATCATGGAGAATAAATTTGTTAAAATGTGCTGATGAAGCTAAGACTCCTCTCTATGCTAGAAGTAGCACTTGAGCTGAGTTTTGGTGGAAAACATGAATTTCAAGAGAAGTTAAGAAGGACACCCTATACATGGGGGATAGCCTATTTAGAGACATAGATATAGGAGATGTAGCATTGAAAGTAAGGACTAATAGACTAGTATGGCTAAAACAGAATGCATGGAAGAGTTGTAATGTTTAGGACTAAATAGGTAGGTAGAGGTCAGATGGAAGTGGTAAAGAGCTTTAAATAACAAGTAGAGGAGTTTATATTTGATCCTTGCATCAACAGGAAATTACTATTAATTAAGGGATGATATAATAAGACCTATGCTTTAGGAAAATCACTTTGATGTCTAGGCAGAAGGAATGAGATCTCTTAGGCCAAAAGACCAAACAAGAAACTCTTTCAATAATCTAGGAAAGAGGTGGGTAATGGCTCCAGATATGAAAGATATTGAGGAGATAGAAATGACGGAATTTAGGAAGTGATGGAAGGAGTGTGAGGAGTTGAGAATGACATTGAAATTATGAACCTAAGTGATCAGAATGATGATGGACATTTCAAAGAAGGGTAGGTTTTTGGAGAAAAGATTGTGAACTTCTTTTTTAACATCTTCATTATGTATATCTACCAGCAATCAAACATCTAACTTTTGTAGTATGTAAAACCATGTACAAAATCTGACAGATTTCCCTAACCTTAGAACTAGCTTTGCTTTTCCTCAGTACTTTGAAAGTTAGGGAATTCAAAGTTCAAGAGACTTGTTGATGTCCATATTGTCATAATAACACAGGAATGAAGCTCAATAGAAGAAAATAATGATCTCATCCTCTTAATTTAACTTTTGAATTTGTTCTCATAAATTTTTATGTAAGATTGGAAGTATTTGAGGGACTGTGGTATAGAGAGGATGGGGATATGATAGTTCAAACATACATAACTCTATAGGTTCTTTGACAGTGTGAGTTTTGAGTCAGAGTTCAGAATATATGAGAAAATTAAGCAGGAGATACAAGAACTTTCTAATCCTAAATCACAAAGAAGCTTGGGATAAGGGCATGAGATTTATTAGCAGAAGTCAATGAGTTTAAAAACCAATTAATTTTACCTTGGGGACACTTTATTTGGGTTATTGGTTCTGAGTGTAGTGATAGGAGTCATGGAATAGCCATAAAGAATTCTCCAAGCATCCTTATTGGAGAGAGATTCTGTAGTTATGTGAGTAAAAAGGTATTAAGATGACCATCTCTGAAGAGATGAAGTTCTGAAGGTGGTCAAAGACAGGAGTTTTATAACCTGGAGACATGTAAATACAATACAAATAGAGGAAATCAACAAAGGAACCAAGAAAGACTAGCTGAATTTCTCAGGGTCTAATCTCATATATAAATTGAAAGGGAATGGATTAGGGGTGGCTAGATGGCACAGTGGATAGAGCACCAACCCTGGAGTCAGGAGTACCTGAGTTTAAATCTGGCCTCAGACATTTAATAATTACTTAGCTGGGTGGCCTTGGGCAAGCCTCTTAACCCTATTGCCTTGCAAAAACTTAAAAAAAAAAGAAGAAAGGGAATGGGCTGCTTTCATAACTAGTGACTTACTTCTAATGTTCAAGCAGAATCTTAATGGGTGGTATACTTATCATATATATGTGTGTGTGTGTGTGTGTGTGTGTGTTATATATATATACATATACATATACATATATATATATATATATATATATATATGTAAAATAGAAATTCTTTTCAGGCATAAATTAGATAAGATGGCACCCAAAGTTTTTTCTAACTAAGACTGCTTCTATACAATAATTTCTTTCTGTTTCAATTTATAAATGAGAAAGGGCCCAAAGAAATTCAATAATTTGCCTATGGTCACATACGTTGGCAAAGGCAGAATTAGAACTCAGGTCTCCAGCCTCCAAAGGCAGAGTGCTCTTTCTATTCTACTTCTCTATTGCTGCATTTCACAAAGCACAGAATTTCCTGTTAGTTAAAAGTTGCGTCACTGATACATTCAGCATCTTCTATCTAAAAGAGAAAATTAGCTGAAACATTATCTGTTTTTATGGTTGGACTTCATTCAATGGATCCAAACAGGAGGTAAATCATTTGCTATCTATACCTGTTCTTGGAATGGAGCCTGCAGAGACTGGGCTCCATACAAATCCAATACAATCACTCTTTTTTTTTCCAAGGCAAACTCAGGGAAAGGAAGCAAGGAAAAGCTTAGAGAACTGAGCTCACTCACACATTGAAAACCCATTCTCTTTCAGAGAAAAATACACTGTGAGGAGCTTCTTTGCTCAGATTGGAACAGTAAATCAAGGGCAAATCTGAGCAGGGGAGAATGTTCTAACTCCTAAAACCCAGACCTCACACATAGCACCCACAAACTCTTACCCCAGATAACAGACAGATAAAAACTCTTGCTGTCCCTTTTAGTGAAAGGGTGAACAGAAATGTAAAAATGTGAGAAACCTAGCAAATGAAGTAATTAGTTTCACTGCCTCTAGTATTGCCCTTCTCTAATCCATCTCCCACCCACATATTCTGGGGAATAAAAAAGTTATGTCACTCCCTCATTCAAGAAGGTTCAGTGCCTCCCTCTTGGCCTCTAGGATATAACACAATAACACAAACTCCCCGTATGGTTTGTTTGGTTATTTGGGGAGTCAATTATGGTTAAATGATTTGCCCAGGGTCACACAGTTAATAAGTGACTGAGAGTAGATTTGAACTCAGCTCCTGACTCCAAGACTAATTGCCCCCTCACCATCCCCGCCATATTGCATTTAATGCTCTTTGCAATCTGGCTCTAGTGTCAAATTATTTTTCCAAACTGATTCCACATCCCACTCCAATCCTTACATACTCCATATTCCAGTCATGCTTGTCTATTTGTTTCTTTGCATGGACTGTGTGCCCTCCCTCCTCACTTTCTCCTGAGTTCCTGTCAAAGTTCAACTCAGATACCAACACTTAAAAAAGGCCTTTTCTTAATTCTCAGGTTATTAGAGATCCTCAATCTCTAAAACCTTTCATTCATCTTTTGTATATATATATATATATATATATATATATATATATATATATATATATATATATATCTTTGTATATATATATATATAATAGGACTCTAAGGTTTAAAGTAGAAGGGACCTTAGAGATCATTTAATCTAATCTCTCCCATTTTACAAAGGAAAGAAAAGTGAGGTCCATTAAGCAAATTGCCTAAGATTATACATATACTAGGAGAGTTTGAGTTTAAATTCAGATACCACACCAAAGCTCAGGCCCTTTCCACTATGTTTGACATACTTATTGCCCCTGACTATTCTCTATAGGTCACTTGCCCATTTCTCCAATATTTTTAGTGCTTTTCTCTGAATTTCATGTTTATTATCTATTTTAAAAAAGAACATAGATATTCCAGATGGATCATGCTTTGTTTTAGAGTAGTCACACACCTTCAAATGAAATGAGGGCATACTGTTACCCTTGAACACAAGCTGAAAAGTAGTTCTTCACTGGTCAAGCTATGTGACCATCCTGGTCCTTTGACCAGCAGTTTCTGACACTTCTTTTATCTTGGACATGTTTTGTATAGAGCAAAACCTTTCATTACACCAGACCTCCTACTAAGAAAGGATAAGCAAAAATAAATTGTGGAAGTGGGGAAAAGGAGGTAAGAGGAAAAGTGGAGTGAAGCCTGGGAACCCAGAGCCAAGATGAGATTGCAGTCTAAAAAGAAAAAACAAACAAACAAATCCATCAGACAATGCTGATGGTGAGGTGGACAAAAAAACATCTAGAAAGAGAAGGGGGAGGAGGTGGAGGAGGAGGAGGAGGAGGAGGAGGGGAGGAGGAGGAGGAGGAGGAGGAGGAGGAGGAGGAAAAGAAGAAGAAGAAGAAGAAGAAAGAGGAAGAAGAGAAGAAGAAGAAAAGAGAGGAGGAGAAGGGTATGGGGAGAAGGAGGGGGAAGAGGAGGAGGGGAGGGGAGGGGGGAGGAGAAAGAGGAAAATGAGGAAGTGGAGAAAGGAGAAGGAGGAGGAGAAAGAGGAAAAGGAGGAGGAGGAGAAGGAAGAGGAGAAAGAGGAAAAGGGAGAAGAGAAAGGAGATGGAGGAAGAGGAGAAGAAGAAAGAAGAAGAAGAAGGAGCAGGAGGAAGAAGAGGGAGGAGAATGAGGAAAAGGAGGAGGAAAGGAAAAAGAGGAGAAAGAAAAGCAGGAGAAAAGGAAAAAAGAGGTGAAAGAAGGAAAAAGAGAAGAAGGAGAAGGGAAAAAGGAAGAAGAAGAAGGGGAAAGAGGAGAAGGAAAAAGAGGGAAAGGAAGAGAAGGGGAAGGAGAAGGAGGAGAAGAGGAAAGAAAGAGAGAAGGAGGAGGAAGAAGAAGGAAGAAGAGAGAGAGAATTTGTTGGTATAAAAAGTATAAATTGTAAGAACTCAAATAACCTTTGCAATTCCTGTCATTCATTTGAATATTACAATCTTTTCCCAGTACCAGTATCTCACTTGGCATCTATCAATCATGTGACTATTTTCCAGAAAGTTCTACCCTTGTCCCCCTTTCCCAGAAGAAATACCTGCAGGGAGGGGAGCCATTTAAATTCTCCTTTTCCCAGTTAATTTCTAACTGCCCCTATTATATTTTTAGCCTACCCAGCAGGTCCAGTACTCATAATTAGGTTTTCCTCAATGTAGCAAGACCAAATATATGAAGTCTCTCTATGGTACCTAAGTGGGAGGAAAGAAGCACCACCCAGCTAACAACCTGACACTGACTTTTTTCTCTTGCTTGAAATGTATTTCCCAGAGATGGTCTGCTCTCTCCTAAAAGCCTTACCAATGGTAGGGGTTCTGTTATTTTCATGATCTTGCCACTCAGGAAATATTGAGGAAATGATTTTAATAACTATTATTTCCTGATAGCTCCTTTCTACTTGCTGAATAGTGTATCAAAGACAATTTTCCCTCAGAATTAGATTTCCTAGAATCAAATGTCATTATTTTTCATTTTGTATATGTAAAAATTCATTCTCTTAAAATAAGAACTTTGTTTCCCCAAGGCTGCCAATGTTTACCTGTTTAGTCTCTAATATAGATTTAATTAGCACACTATTTACCTTTTCTTCTAGATATATCTTTGATGAAGGCATAACACATTAACCAAAGTGGTGCCAGTACAATAGGACAATAAAGTTTAAAAGGTTGTCCTTAGGGGCAGCTAGGTGGCTCAGTGGATAAAGCACCAGCCCTGGTGTCAGGAGTACCTGGGTTCAAATCCGGTCTCAGACACTTAATAATTACCTAGCTGTGTGGCCTTGGGCAAGCCACTTAACCCCATTTGCCTTGCAAAAAACCTAAAAGAAAAAGTTGTCCTATAGGCATTATTCAGGTTTCTGAAAGAACTCTGAAAGTCATAGATTTATTTATACATATACAGTGTGTATATGCAGGTAGTTTTCAAAAATGTTCTTTGTAACCCTGAAAATTGTCTTTTGTTCGAATCAACAACAAATTACTGAGCTTACCTTTCAAAAACTGCCTCACTTAAATTTTTTCCCTCTTCTCTTCCTCTCTCACCCACACATCTCATTGACCCAGATTCCCTAAAGTGGAAAGATACAATAACAAGGGGAAAGAGACAGGGAGCTAGGGTAAGAGATGGCTAATTATGATCCTCCCTTCTGCAGAATCACAGATAACCCACTGGTCATAGCTCAGAGAAAATATCCTACTAACCACTTCTAAATAGGTGACTACCATGTCCAATTATAGAATTTCCCCCACTTCATCCAAATAAATTTGAACAGCTTTAATCAGGAAAATGTCCAAAACATTCATCAAAGGTCCCTTCTAAAAGTCAATACTCATTATAACATTTCCATCTGTTTATTTTACAACTCTGAGTTAGAAAGAAGAGACTAGAAACAACCTTGTTTACTTGCAGTAATGCAAGTATATATGCAATATAATGCATAGAATTTGAAATAGTGCCAAGATGCTAAGTTCCAAAGAAATTGTCTATTTCCTTGGTGAGTGTGTTCCCACAATCTGTATTTTCCCTACCCCTGAAATCACAGGCCTATCAATCAGTCAATCAAAATTTAATGAGTATCTCCTATGGGGTAGTTAGGTGGTCTAGTGGATAAAGTGCCAGGTCTGGAAACTCATAACCCTGTTTGCCTTGGTTTCTTTATCAATAAAATGAGTTGGAAAAGGAAATGGCAAACTATTCCAATATCTTTGCCAAGGAAATCCCAAATGGGGAGACAAAGAGTCAAATACAAGTGAAATGACTGAACAATACTTCCTATGTGACAGTTTCTAGGTGCTGGTAACACAAAGGTAAAAACAACACAGCCTCTTATCTTAAGGACCTTACTTTGGAATGGGAAAAACCACATATGCATGTACAAGTTTGTATGAAACATATACCAAACACCTTTCCCTGATTGTTCCCCATTCCTAGGATGCTCACCCTCCTTATCTCTGCCTCCTGACTTCCTTAAAATTCCAGTTAAATTTAACTTTCTACAAAAAGCCATTTCTAGTCCCTCTAATGCTCTCTAAATTATCCTGAATGTAGCTTATTTATATGTAGTCTCCCCCATTGGACTTTTTGAGAGTAGGGGCTGTCTTTTGCCTTTCTTTGTATCCCCAGGACATTGCTTAACATGCAGTAGTAGCTGATTACAGAATTCTAGTTGATGGGTTGGTAAGGTATGGAGAGGGCAGGGAGAGCAGAGCACTAACAGCAGACCTTCTACCCCCAAATAAATGTAGCGGTTCAGTCAGATTCCTGAGCAGTTTCTCCTTTAAAAACATTGTCCGATAAGCATTAGAGATGTGTGCAGATTCGATATTTGTAAATAGTTAACAGTGGCATGGAATATATGTAGAGAGATACAGTCACTTTCTGCATTTGTTCAATCCGTGGCAAATTCAGTCATGAAGATGCCTGCCCCACACTCACTCATCTCTGCCCCAAATGAAAAATCAAATTTCCTGCTAAAGTCTTATATAATATAATGTAGGTTTTTGTTTACTTTCTGCATATACTTATGTAATACATGCTGTCTCCTGCAATAG
Organism: Macrotis lagotis; assembly: GCF_037893015.1. Classification (NCBI taxonomy): domain Eukaryota; kingdom Metazoa; phylum Chordata; class Mammalia; order Peramelemorphia; family Peramelidae; genus Macrotis; species Macrotis lagotis. The sequence goes on from NC_133662.1 coordinate 111,061,074, forward strand.
AATATGGAACAGAATATTGGGAAAAGGAGTGGTTTGTTTATGGCTCTATATGAAGCAATAGCACAGTGTTTAGTGTCCAAAAGGAGTTAAATAAATTCTTGTTGATTGTTATCTGTTCCAAAGAGGAATTTCTGCTGCAGAGGACAGGTTTTTATACAAGGGGGCATCCACCTTGCACCAATCTAAAGCCTTAGCCTCTGTCTTAACTAGGGGGGTTGAGATGTCTACTTTGGATTTATTCTGAGGGGTAAAAAAAAAATAGAAGCAAACAGCACAAAACAGAAAGTCAGGGATGAATGTGTTTGTGAAAATACCGATGACGGGCCATTCTTTTGTGCTAATGCTGAGCTGTTGTCCTTCGGATGAATCACTGCTGACTGCCATGCATCAGAAGGACATATTCCTCGGACTGAACTACACCTGTTCCCTCTCTCCCCAATCGTTAGTCACCTAGGCAACAAGCTCAAGGGGCAAATCTGAGGTCTCGGCAGGGGACCCTGAGATTGCAAAGGGGAGAATTGATTAGTTTGCAAGATGGGGAGGAAAATTTTAAAAAACCTACCAAAAAACCAACCTTCTCATACTCTCATACCTCAGACAGGAAGGTCCTGGGCTATCCTGTTTGCAGCAGGCTCAGAGCTACCTATATACCTTGGCCATATTTATAGGGTACTGATGGGGAGGGAAAACTATAGCAAAAATCCATGTGTTCCCATAGTAACATGATGGAAGAAGCTCCTATTTTGCTACTGTTGCTGGCTTATTGAATGAAGACGTTCCTCCTCTCCAGTCTAATGCTCAAATTGAAAAAGGCACAGCCTCCCCATCTGCCAATCCTTAAAGATACAGAAAGGACCTTCAAGGTCTGATTTCCAAATACACAATTTCAAGGACATCCTGGGAACACAAAAGGGTCAACAACAAACATTGGTTTCTCTTCAGTGTGTTAGAGAACTTTCTTTCTTTGCATTCAATTTTTTGATATCATTTTTCAGATGGTTTCAAGGATTAGTGCCTGAAGTACAGAGGGAATAGGAACGGGCTTTACCACCTGTGAGATAGTCATTACTTTCAAAATGTAATCATTGCCTGTATTTCAGCAGAGGTGAACTGTTTCCATGTCTTTGAAACTCTTTCCTTACTAAAAAGAGTTGGCAGGGCTACTGACTGGTGTAACATTTAAAAAGTTTGTGAGCCATAATTTCTGGAAAGCTTAATCATTTTAATAAAAGAATAGTCATTTGACTATCTCTCTCTTAGACCAAAGTCAATCATGGTAGGCAGTTCACGGCTTATATGGGCTTTTGGAAATTGTGACAGTCAACTCTGATTGGTTAGCAATTAATGAAAGAATGAATATTACAATGAGGGACTGAGAGGGACATTATGTCAGAGAGACTATTCTTGTCCCCCTAAAATTCCATTCAGAGAAATTATCTCCACACAAACCTAAGCACAATGGCTTCCCCACCTGGGTATGGTCTGAACAATATTGAGAAGAAAGTTGATCCAATCTCATTGTCAGTAAAATACTATAAGAGGGGCGGCTAGGTGGTGTAGTGGATAAAGCACCGGCCCTGGAGTCAGGAGTGCCTGGGTTCAAATCCGGTCTCAGACACTTAATAATTACCTAGCCGTGTGGCCTTGGGCAAGCCACTTAACCCTGTTTGCCTTGAAAAAACCTAAAAAAAATCCTATAAGAGACTGAAGTTTTGAAATCAGGATTTTAGAAAAAGGGGGAACTCTGGATCTCCCTGAATTATTGGTTATTAATAATCATTTCTCTCAACAGGGATTTTAGGACAGCAAATTCCAAATCCTAAATCTGCCTCTTTGTAAGGGCTGCATTTTCTCTTCCATAGCTTCTTAGAATCTCTAGCTTCATTTGAAACTTAACTCAGGTGCCACTATGAAACCTAGTCAATTTGTTTCTAAAAAGTCATTATATAGTAGTGGCATTTCTTCCTCCTTCAATCACCTTGTATTTACTTAGCTGTGGACCTGTTATTTACCCCCAGTAGAGTCTGTTTCCTTGAGGACAGTACTTATTTTTCCTTTTGACTTTTGTATCCTCAGGGTCTAATACAATTGGGCCTGATATATATATATATACATATATATATATGTATATATATATATATATGACTTGATAAATACTTGTTATTATGAATTGAATTGATGTCCTCTCTACCTGTTAAATTGCTAACAATCCTCTGAAGTCCAACTGAAATGTTGTTCTTTTTTTTTCAGAAAACTTTCTCCCTTATTCAAATGATCAAAATGTAGCATCCCTTCAGCCCTCTTGTAGTTCTTTGTTTTGGGACCATAGTTAATGTTGAGAGGCATAAAATATAAGAAAACTGGAAAAGTAGGAAAGAGCCAAGTTGTAAAGGGTTTTAAAAATCAAAGAGGACTTTATATTTGATCTTAGAAGTGACAATGCTCTACAAAAGTTTATTTGGGGGTGGCTAGGTGGCACAGTGGATAGAGCACCGGCCCTGGAGTCAGGAGTACCTGAGCTCAAATCCAGCCTCAGACACTTAATAATTACCTAGCTGTGTGGCCTTGGGCAATAAAAAAGTTTATTTAGAAGGATAAGGGGATGGATGTGTGTGTGTGTGTATGTGTGACATTATTAGACCTTCCTTCAGGGAAACCAAAATATAGCATCTATTCTTAGGGAATTTTACCTATCATTGGGGGAGAGGAACTAAAATACCAACTTAGATAGCTATGGCATCCAATATTAGATAGCTATGGCATCTAATTGCAAGAGAGAGTTTGTAGTATTTTATGCTAATGAAATCAGAGTTCATGTATTCTTGCTAAATAGTGTCAACATTAGTCATTTTTTTAACCTTCCTGAAGGGGTGTTCCCTTTCCATTTTAATGTACTGTGACAAGCCCACCACAATAACCACATATTAAACTTGAAGGTTTGCAATAATACACAAAATGAAATATTGACTTCTACTCAAAACTAGAAAACTCATTCTTTAAACCAAAAGAACAAAACCTTGAGTTACATCTGAAAATAGGATACCCTAAGAGACAAGGTCTGACCAAGCCAAAGGGAATTGACGGAGTATTCTTGTTAGCATGAGGGTCCCAGCATCTTAGCTGTAGATAGGCCATCTGTGCTGCAGAAGACAGGATTTCAGACAGAGCTTACAAAGTGAGGAAGTCATACTGGTTTGTTGCCTAGCAACTGAAACAAGGCTTCCATATCTCCCTGCAAGTGAAGCTGGCCAGCTGTTTCTCTCATAAAAACCAAGAAGATAGGCATTAACCTGAACCCAGTATCAGTTTGGAAGTCTTAGGAAGTTGAATAAGGTCTAAGATGAACTCTGGAATCCCCTTGCAGACACAGAAATACCCAGAAGAATTAAAGAAGTATTATAGTCATTCCTAAAGTCCACATGGGGATCTCAAGCTGTTTCAAAGATTCCTTGGGAATTTAACCCCAAAACAGAAGTCCTTCTAGAGAAGCCCAAGTTTATGCCATAGAGGAAAGAACACAAGCCTGTCAGACAAGAGATATGGACTTAATTCTGCCACTTACTATGTGACCTTGAAAAAATTATTTAACTTCACCATCTTCAGAACATCTAAAGTCTCATCCAAGTCTTACATTTTGTGATTCTATTGTTCATCTCCTAAGAACAATTCTCTAAGCTGGGAGCTATTGAACCTGGAATGGAAGGAAGTTCCTTCTAGCCTTGCATGGCCAACTGCCTAATACATATACATATACATATACAAATACATATACATATACATATACATATACATATACATATACATATACATATACATATACATATACATATATATGTTCTATAAATATCTTAAACTCAATATATCCCAAATTGAACTCATTATTCCCACCCAACCCTTCCTCATTTCCAAACTTTCCTATTATTATTCAGGGGACCACTATCCACCCTCCTAGTCTTCCAGCTCATAACCTGGGTACTATCCTTGACTCTTCAATCTCTCCCTCTATATTCAATTTGTTGTAAAGACTTATCAATTCCATTATTAAAGCATTTCTCCAATATCTCCTTTTTTCTTTTGATACCATCACCAATCTGATGTCATACTTCATACTGCCAAAGTTTTTGGACTTTGGGAACAACTAACACTTCTTTAATCCCTCCATAATTTCTTTCTGGAAGAGGACTCCAAAGCTCATTTCCTCTGCCTGCCACAACTCTCTTTCCATACCTGTCCATCCTTTATTCAGATACCAAAGAGATTATCCTAGCACATGTTTGACCACGGCAACTTTATTCAATAAATTCCAGTGGCTCATCACCTCCAGAATTAAATATAAAAGTCTTTCATAAGCTAGCCCTTTCCCCTTCTCCCATTCTTTTCAGTCTTCTTATATTTCCTCCTCACATATACTCTTTTAAAAAGGGTTTTGCAAAGCAATGGGGTTAACTGGCTTGTCCAAGCCACACAGCTACGTAATTATTAAGTGTCTGAGGCCAGATTTGGACTCAGGTACTCCTGACTCCAGGGCCAGTAATCTATCCACTGTGCCACCTAGCTACCCCTTACATATACTCTTCAATTCAGTGGCACTGGCCTCATCACTATTCCTTTAACAAGGAAACTCCATCTCTTGATTCTGAGCATTTTCCACTGGCTATTTCTTATGCCTGGAATACTTTCCTACTCTCATCTCTACCTCTTGACTTTCTCCAAGTTCTAGCTAAGGTCCTTTTCCCTCTGCATTCCAGTGCCTTCTCCCTGTTGCTTATTTCATACTCTATCTATAGTTATGCAAATATACGTATACCTAGATGTCTAGATATGGCTATGCATCTATATAGGTATATATTTATACACCTAAATATTTCTATATCTGCATCTCTATGTGTGTGCGTATATCTATGTCTTGCTGGTACATAATTGCATTTTGTGTCCTCCATTAGACAGTGAACTCCTTTGTAGTATCCTTTCTTTATATCCTCACTGCTTATCATAATGCTTGGACACAGAAGAATATTAATAAAACCTTATTGACTGACTGACCTCCCCCTTTACCTCTCTCAACTTAGCAAGTTTCTGGAATTTGCTTTCTATAGATCCTGAGAGGGAAAGCCCCTGGAGGAAGGGGATCAATAGTCCCTATTGACTACATTAATCTGTAATCAATGTGTCAAACTCTGAAATCTGATATCTGAGATTGGGTTCATTCTCAGGAGACTTTTTTTCTAATAGTAATTCTAATAGCCTGTCTCACCCTATACTGCTTCTCCTTTGGTAACATTAAAATCTGATATTTCTTTCACAGAACTTTCAGCTCCCTTGTAAGAACAAAACAGCTGGCCAGCTTCACTAGCAAAAGTATTAAACAGAATAAGCTTACTTGAGGTAGAAAGGAACAAAAGAAGCTCTCATATCTGAACCTTTAGTTAAAAAAAAATTGAGAACCTTCCCAAAACCTCTATTTTTAGTACAGAAGAACAAGTCATAGTCCCAATATGTTTGTAAAATCACTTTCTAAAGTTTCTGTATCATTGAAATTGAAGATTCTGCAGTTATTTTCTATGTTCTCAAAGCATTGCATCTGTGGCCAATCTTTACAATACCAGATGTTCTTTTTGTTTCATGTTCCTAGGAACAACAAACCAAGAGAACAAGTCTGCATGCTCTCATGTTCTTCACTCCAAACTCCAGACAATCTTTTTGCCACCATCAGTCAACAATCTCTTTTCTTTTGTGCTTCATTCCAATCACCATTTTAATCACTGGTCTAAATCCTTGCCAGAGTGATATAATAATATTAATAATTAATAATTTTAGTACCTTCTCTTCAATTTATCCTGTATCTACATTTTTTTCTGGGTACAGAGTTGTTTGCATATTGTCTCTCTCAGTAGATTGCAAGCTCTTTGAGAGCAGAGATTGGAGTGATTTTTGCCTTTTTGGAGGGGGCCTTTGCCTAGGGTTTGGCAGGCACTTAATGATTTCTTGTTAATTTGACTTGACTTTCATGTAATGAGTAATGAGTTTCAAGTTTTTTTTCATATTGTTGGTTATTACTTGAATTGTTCTTTGAAGAACTGCCTGTACACATCCTTTGATCATTTACCTCTTAAATTTCACTTGTTCTTATATATTTGAGTAATTTCTTTTTATGTCTTAGGAGATCTTTCTCATAGATACTTTCTGAAAAGAATTTTCCCCCAGTTAACCACTTTCCATTTAATTTAAACTGGATTGTGTTTGTTTATGGAAAAACTTGAAAAATGTTACATAATCAAACTTGTCCATTTTTATCTTCCATAATTCTCTCCTCCTTTCTTTATCTATGACTCCTCCACTATCCATAAATACAAAGTGTTTTTCTTTTCTTGCTCCTCTAATGTTTTATTTATAACACAACCTTTTGTATCTAAGTCTTATATCCATTTGGAACTTATTTTGGTCTATATTTGATTCTCAAAACAAAGTCTAAAGTTATAGGGGCAGAGTTTCTGAATAAACACAATATCCCAATGGAACACAAGTTATCTTTGAAAGACTGCTTTGTGATAGATCTTAAAGCAATGCTTTCCTTTTACCTTGAAGGTATAGAACCAAGTGCTTCTAAAAGGTATCAGACATAGGTAGATAAGATCTATAAATGTTTTCTGGGTTGCTTCTTTGCCAGTTAGTGCAGTAAAAAGGAGAGATATACAAACACCCACTTCAGGGAAATTTATTTTCAGAAATCCCCGAAAATGCAGTAGTACTCCTGCCAAGTCCCAGAAGGTCCTATTCTTACTTGATGAAAGAGCTAAGCCACCTAATGACACTTTCATTGGCCCACCTAATTATCATCTATTGGAACCAATTTTTTCCACCTTTGTAAACTCTATCAATTGCCTCCAGTGAACATCCCCAGAGACAGGATCGTTCAACTTTAGTGTCACCTGTCCTGTGTTTACTCTCAATTTTATGGAAATTGCCAGATTTATTGTTGCCAGTCATGGTGCGTCATGACCATTTCTATAACAATATTGTTTTAATTTAGCTTTAAGAAATAGCTATGGTATTTGCTATCTGCATCACTCAACACATGTCCACCCAATTTCTCTAGATTTCTTTTTCCTTAGGTGTAAACCTTTCATTACCTACCTCATGATGATAATCATGATGAACAAATGAAATCATGTGCACAAAGTTCTCTTATGCTTTAAAGCATAAATATCAGGTACCTCCAAAGATCATTAGACAAATTCATAAATATACTCTTGAGTAAGGGTGGATAGAGCACTGGCCCTGAAGTCAGGAGGACCTGAATTCAAGTCTAGCTTCAGTCACTTAATACTCATTAAACTGTGTGACCTTGGGCAAGTCACTTAATCCCATTGCCTTGTAAAAATCCAAAACATATTTGTATATGTATGTATGTATGTGTATATATATATATATATATATATATATATATATATATATGTGTATATATATACTCTGTGGTAACTTGATCCTGATAGTTAAACACAATATACTAAGAGTTTTAAATGCTTGTTATATAAGCAGTAGTCCCCTAAAAATGCCTTCACTTTTCCTAATTAGAACCTTTTCTTCTTAGAAACCCTAAGTGAATTTTATTTGTTTTATTCTTTTTTAATTTTTATTAAAGATTTTATTTATTTTGAATTTTACAATTTCTCCCCTAATCTTACTTCCCTACCCCCACCCCCCACAGAAGGCAATTTGTCAGTCTTTACATTGTTTCCATGTTATACATTGATCCAAATTGAGTGTGATGAGATTACTTGTTTTATTCTTAAGGCACAAGTTTAACTATGTTATCTCCTCCCAAACCTTCAGTGGCTCCCTAATGTCTATAGGATAAAGTAAAAGTTCATTTGACTGGAATATAAAGCTCTCTATAATGTCTCCCACCCTACCTCTCCATTGTATGGAGAGGTAAAATATGAATCAATTCCCTTTATAAACAATATATTCCAGTGAATTTGGTACTATAGTTGTCCCAAACAGAGAAGATAATCAATCTCTATCAAATTCTCTCTCAAATATAAGATCATAGATTCAGAGTAGGTAGAAATCACAGCAGCCATTTAATCCATTTCAAACTAAAGTGACTTGTCCAAATCACATAAATTCGGTAACTTCTTGCATTAAATACTCCATCACAAATATCCATGCATTCAAACAAGATATTTCATATATTTAGAATTCATTTCCTCATTTCCATCTCTCAGAAAACTTGCCCAGACAGCTTTCATTTATTCTGCACTTACTATTTGCTAGATGCTGTGGGATGTGTGTGTGGGGGGGGAATACAAATACAAACAAAAAAGATAGATAACTTCCTGACTTCAAGGAAGTTATAATCCTATGGGGAACTCCATGAAGCTTACCATCACTTTTCCAATAGATAATATTCTTCTCCAACTCAATTTTCTTTCTGTTGTTCTTATTTATATGCATGATGTATTCTCCAATAAAGCACAAGTTCTCTGAGGGGAGCAATTGTTTTGATTTTTTTCTTTTTGTCCTCAGTACCTGATACACAGTAGGCATTTAATATATGTCTATTGATTGCATATATAATAAAATTGAAAAAAGAATAGCAAAGTGTCTTGAAATAAAGAAACACAGTATTTATTCTGAACTAAAGCATGGACACCCATACTTTGTATTTGCAAGATTATTTAAAGAAAAAAGAATTTTACTGACAAAGAATCAAATAGATGAACAGCCACTGTGATAACTACTCCTCAAATGAAAAAAAAATATGAGCTCCTTCAGGAGCTATATTAGGAGAGAGTAAAATGCTGAAAAATCCTTTTTCACACCAAATGGGTGATAGTTAATAGCTGAAATGCCAACACTGTATACTCTAACATCTGTTCTTCCTCTTCTTTCTCCTCTTTTTTATTTTCTTATTTTAGGATTCCTTATGTTGGAGCCTACTCTCCCACGATATAAACATATTACTGACAACACAATTAACTTTTAAAAAGAAATTATTTGTGTTCCTTCAGAATACAAAATACAAACCACTGACTCATTAAAAGGGAATTTCAAATAACAATGAATTTGTTGAGATTCAACTATGATTTAGTTAATCAAATTTATTTCAACTGGCAGGGGAAGCATTGTGAGAAGTTTCTCTCTCTCTCTCTCCCCCCATCTCATAGAATCCCAGATTCAGAGAAGAAATAAATGACAGAAGCCATTTTATCCACTCCAAACTGAGATTTTCCAAATCTCACAAGTATTAATAAGGAATAAGAATCTGGAAGATTAGGAAGGATAAATAATGAATAGGAGATCCTCTTACTTTGAAATCAGTACTTTTAAAATTATACCATGGTTCTTTTCATAGCAATTTATTCTGGCAGTTATTTTAAATTTTCTGTTGTATTCTTCATAGATATAAAGGCTACTCTTTTATCCCTATCTATCTCCCCCCCCACACACATATACACATATGACTGCAAACAAATACACAAATATCTATTGGCTAGCAGAGGCACCAGGTTCAATTTTTCCATGAAAGTAATGCTGATAAATCATTACACTTTCCAAAGTTCCGAAATGGTGTTACAAGCAATTCAAATCAAAGTTCTAACTCCCTTTAAAAAAAACAAACAACTTATTTAATATATCCCACCATTGCTGAGAATTCAACAGGTACAGAAACTGCAATCCCCTGGGGGGAGTTGTCCAGTTCTAGAGTTCATGTAGAACAATCATATGGATATCATATAGGACAGTGTTAACTCTAGAATAAAAGGACCCCAAAGAATACCAGACAAAGAACCCAGGCCCAATCAGACACAATGTCCCTTAGACCCTCACTTGACTTTATACTTCACATTTCCTTTGGATCCCAGTGCTCCCACATTGATGGATACAACCCTGTCCCTGTATCTATGCAGCTGGCATTTTCCATTTTTGAAGTAAGAGAATATATTTAAATGATATATAACCATTCTTTCTGTGTGCTCCCCTACTTGTAAAAGATGTTAACTATTTAAGTAAGTGGTGATGTACATAAATTGCCAAAAAAGCTTTGATCTTTTCAGGAGGCTTCTTAGATAACTGAAGATGATCAAAGGATTATAGAACAGGTAAGTGAGTTCACTGGAGGTGGTGGACAAGGGGAGTACTAAATATGACTTGAAGGTATTCTGGGATGAAGGTAATCATAGGGTGCTAGAAGCTCTTGCCTACAGGAAGCCAAGGTAGAACAGAGAAACTATAGCTAAGTAGAATAGTTTAGAAGCTAAGTATTCACTAATCTTGCACTAGGACATTTTCTTTCATATACTTTTATATATATTTTGGAGCAGTATTGTTGATAGAGCACAGGCCCTGAAGTTAGGAAGAACTGAGTTAAAATGTGACCTCAGACTTTTAATAGCTATGTGATCCTAGATTAGTCATTTACCTTTGTCTTAGTTTACTGAAAGAGGGAATGATAAATTACTCCACTATCTTTGTTAAGAAAACTCCATGAACAGTGTGGTCCATGAATTTACAAAGAGTTAGTTGTTACTGAAAAACAATAGCAAAAATATTTACTTTTTTCCTGTTGTATTATTTATTTGCATAGTCTCATCTTAAAAATAAATAGTGAAAAATGAATTCTTACGGTATGAATTATGAAACTTATGATACTGAGCCCCAAAACATGATATCAATGACCAAGGAAGGTAATAGTTTCAACTAGTTTTTCAGTTTATTCTCTAGAGTTTTCCAAATATTTTATCATGTCATCTGCAGTATTAGTTTTGTTTTCTTAGTGAGTATTTTTACTCCTTCGATTTCTTTTTTCTTATCATTATGATAGTTAGCATTTCAAATAAAATATTGAAGAATAGTGATGATAATGTATATCCTTGCTTTACCCCTGATCTTATTGGAAAAGCTTTTGTCTCATCCCCAGTTCAGATAATACCTGCACTTGGTTTTAGGTAGATGATAGCTATCATTTTAAGAAAGGCTCCATTTATTCCTATGTTTTCTAGTGTTTTAAAAGAGTTATGTTTTATTAAAAGCTTTTTTTATATAATCATATGATTTTCGTTGTTTTTTTTTTTGTTGCTATGGTCAATTATACTGAGTTTTCTCACATTGAACTATTCCTACATTCCTGATATAATTCTGATCATAATGTATATCTTTGTGTTATATTACTGAAATCTTCTTGCTAGTATTTTATTTAAAATTTCTGTACCAATTTTATTAGGCTTAGAGATTGACTTAAAGATTTCTTTCTCTGCTTTTGCTCTCCCTGGCTTAGTTAGCAAAATCATATTTCTGTTATGAAAATCATTTATCATTTCTTCTTTATCTAATTTTCCAAATAATTTATATTGTACTGGGATTAATTGTTCCTCAAGTGTTTGGTAGAATTCAGGTGTAAATCCATCTAGCCCTGGTGATTTTTTCTTAGGAAATTCATTTATAGCTTGTTCTGTTTCTTTTTTCTAAGATAAGAGTTATTTAAGTAGTCTTTTTTCTTTTTCAGCTAATCTAAGCATTTTATGTTTTTGCGAATATTCATCCATTTCATTTAAATTGTAATTTTACTGGAAAAATAACTTTTAATTATTGTTTTAATTATTGTTTTCATTGTTAGCATTTAGCATTTACCCTTTTCATTTTTGATGCTATTTTGGTTCTTTTCTTTATTTTTTAAATCAAATTAATTTTCTTGTGACACTTATCTGGTATAAGGGAGTTTCTTTAAAGAGAAGAGAAATTTCCCTTTTGACCCTTGTTTTCAAAGACTGGGTTACAGTATTCAAGTTTCCATGAAAGGTGCAACTATCATAAAGAAAAGTCCCTGTCCAGAGACACATGCTAGCCACATGCTAGCCAGGGATGTTGAGGAAAACAAAACCATTAATGAGTTTGATTGCTGTGAATAACATGTCATAACAGAGGAGGTCAGTTCAATATTTAAGTTTTATTAACAAATAAAAAGGAAGAGTTGGGGAGGAGGGGGAGGGGGAAAATAGAGAATAGAATTCAATATATGTCAGGCATATACATTTTAAAATAGGATAAAACTCACATAAAGGTGGCACTGTGTTTGGAGTTCATTCAAGTAGTCTGTTTAGGTGAGGCTTGCTCCCATGGAGGCACTATACTTCCAAGAAGTACTGTAATGTACCTTTCTAAAAAAGGGATACTTATGCTAATCTTGGTGATCACCTAGAGTTGGTCAATTTGCATGTTAAAGTCAGTACCAGAGGGAAATTTTGAAGGAAACAGGTAGAGGTGAGGAGAGACAAACTGGTTCTTGATAAGATGTTATTTGGGGGGGCACACAATTGTATTAATCTTTTAAAAAATCATGAATTCTTTTATGGTCTAATCTTATAGCATGATTTCCATGCATTGATTCTATGAGGCATAACCTCCCTTATGGGGAGACTGTCATGGTGGTTTCAAGACCACTGTACCTTTTCTTACAATGCCAGTAATTTTTCTCTCTTATTTGGGTTTTTTTTTTCATAAAATCTGCTACTAATTTTATTTAGTAGATAATTTTTTTAAGTTTTCTACTGTATTAATCTCTCATTTGATTTTCGGGATTTCTATTTTTGTGTTTAATTGAGACTGTATTGATGTGAGCATTTAGAAATATAATTTTCTTCCAAGTGCTGTTTTGGATGCATCCCATAAATTTTGGTATAGTTTCATTGTTATCTTTATCTTTAATAAAATTAGTGATTATTTCTATGATTTGCTAGACTCATTCATCCTTTAGGATTAAATTACTTAGCTTCTAATTAATTTTTAACCTGTGCTTTCATGATCCTTATTAAATGTAATTTTTATTGCATTATGATCTAAATAGAGTAAATTTAATATTTCTGCTTTACTGGATTTGTTTGTGAGATTTTTATGCCCCAAATACATGGTTAATTTTTCTGAAGGTGCCATATAGCTAAGAAAAAGGTATATTCCTTTCTATTTTTATTTAATTTTCTCTAATTTTATTATATCTAAATTTTCTGAAATTCTAATCATCTCCTTAATTTATTTCTTATTTATTTCACTATTATATCTATCTAGTCCTAATAAGAAAAAGTTGAGGTCACCCACAAGTATAGTTTTAGTGTCTATTTCCTTTTGTAACTCATTTAACTTTTCCCCTTTAAGAATTCAGATGTTTTACCATTTGGTGTATATATATTTAGCACTGATTCTAACATGTCCAACCTGTCATAGTTGTACTCTCTGTAGTAAAGTTGGAATGCTAGGCAGTTCAGCTCAAGAAAGGACCTCAGTGTCTGGTATCTTCTCCTCTCAGGTGATCTTTAGAATCTTGCTAAGACAATTTAAAACGAATTAATTCAGTTTCCTAACATGGTACTGGTAGACTCTCCAGGTTTCACAGGCATATAGGAATGAGGTCAGCACAACAGCTTTGTAGACCTTCAGTTTGGTAGTCAGTCAAATACCTCTTTTCTCCCATACTTTCTTTCGGAGCCTCCCAAATACTGAGCTAGCTCTGGCAATATGAGTTTCAACCTCATTGTCAATTTATATCTCCTTGTAAAGGACACTGCTAAGGTAAGTGAATTTGTCCACAGCACTCAAAACTTCTCCATTTTCTGTAATCAATGGTTCTATATATAGATGGTGTGGGGGAGGCTAGGTGGTGCAGTGGATAGAACACTGGCCCTGGAGTCAGGAGTACCTGAGTTCAAATCAGACACTTAATAATTACCTAGCTGTGTGGCACTGGGCAAGCCACTTAGCCCCATGTGCCTTGCAAAAAAAAAATATATGGATACTGTGGTGCTGGCTGATGGAGCACCTGTGTTTTCATGGTGTTAATTCTTAGGCCAAATTAAGCTGAAATAACAGAGAATAGATCCATACTTTGTTGCATCTCAGCTTCAGAAGCTGAATTGAGTGGACAATCATCTGCAAACAGAAGATCATACACCAATATTCCCTCCACTTTGGTCTTGGCTTATAGCCTTTTCAAGTTAAAACATTTGCCATCTGTATGGTAGCTCACCTTGAGGCTATGTTCATCCTCATTAAAGGCATTTGATAATATTGCTGAAAACATCATGCTAAAAAGTATGGGAACAAGGACACATCCTTGTTTTATTCCATTGGTGACTGGGAAGTCTCAAGAGCATTGTACACCATCCAGAACACTGTCTACCATGCAGAACCAGGCATGCATGCTGGCATGAAACTGATGTGCAATACTGATGAACTTCTCCGGGCAACCATATTTTGACATAATTTTCTATATAAACTCTTATGATTGATGGTATCAAAGGCCTTGATCAGATCTACAAATATTGTATACAGACCTCTGTTCTGTTCCCAGCATTTTTCCTGGAGTTGTTGGGCAGCAAACACCATATCAACTGTTCCTCCACCCTTTCTGAAGCCACACTGGATCTCAGGAAGGTGACTATCTTCCAGATGAAGGATCAGCCTATTGAGAAGAACTCTGACAAGAATCTTACCAACAATAACTCAAAGAGAAATATCCCTGTGATTGTCACAGGACAATCTATTCCCTTTACCTTTCCAGAGATGGACAATGGGGGCAACCTTGAATTCTTGGGGGATAACCTCTTCATGCTATGTAACCTGGAAATGCCAGGTGTACTTGTCAAAAAATAACTATTTTATGGAGAACTAACACAGGGCAAGTTCTCATAAGGGGGTCAGAAGAAGTGATACTAAGACACCCTGAAGGTCTCATTGAAGAACTTTAGAATTACTTGGACAGCTTGGGAGACACTGGCACAGGACCGCCCAGCATGGTGGGTCCTCATCAATGAGGGTGCTGTGCTCTATAAGGAAGGCAGAATTGAAGCAGCTCAAAGGAAACATGACATATGGAAGCTTAGAGTACCCAACCCAGGTGTTCACATGGACTATTTGTGCCCAACCTGTGGTAGAGTATTCCAAGCTTGTGTGGGTCTGATCAGCCACAGTTGGACACACTGCAATTTGTCTTAAACATAGTGTCATTTTTGTCTTTTCTGATAATGAAGGAGAAGAACCAACCAACCAACTAATCATTTAGCATTGATATTATTTTACGATTTATGGAATGTTTTAACCAGATTTAAAGATTATGATTGCTGCCCTTGTCTTTTTTACTTTAACTGAAGCATAAGAAATTCTGTCCCAACCCATTATATTAATTCTGCATGTCTCTCTGTTTCAAGTGTGTTTCTTGCAAACAATATACTATTGGATTCTGGTTTCCAATCCATTGTTATCTCCTTTTGTTTTATGAATAAATTCCCACTACTGACATTCAGTTTTGATTACTATGTTCTAACTCTTCATCCTGTCTTATTTTATTTATCCTCCTGTTTCTTTTTCCTTTGTCCCTTCTCAAGCTTCTTTTGTTTCTGATCACTGTCTCTTAAATCTACCCTCCCTTTATTCCCTTCTCTTATTCCCTTCTCCTAATTCCCCATTGGTGTGTGTGTGTCACACACACACACACACACACACACACACTCTCACACATTCTTTCTTGACATATCTACTTTTCTCCTTGAATTTATTCAAGAAAGAATGAGATTCAAGTATTACCTCTCCATTTTCTCCTACACTTGAATTCCTTAATGCCTTGATGTGAGATAATTACCCCCATTCTTCCTCTCCTTTTCCATTTCTTCCAGGGCATTCCTTTTTTTTCACTTATTCATTCTTTTGGTCATTCCAATATAATTAACTCACTCTTATGTCTTTGTCTAAGGAGAGTCTTTCTAACTTGCCTAATAATGATATAATTGAGAGAAATGATTATTAATACCCAATATTTGGGAAGATTCCAACTCCCCCCTTTTTTTCAGGTTTTTTTATTTTTGCATGGCAAATGAGATTAAGTGGCTTGCCCAAGTCCACACAGCTAGGTAATTATTAAGTGTCTGAGACCAGATTTGAACCCAGGTACTCCTGACTCCAAGACTGGTGCTTTATCCACTACACCACCTACCTAGGTGCCTCCCCCCCTTTTCTTAATCATATTTCTGATCTCAATCCTCAAAGGCTGAGCTAAATTTCTGTCTAGACCCCAAACAGTCATTGTTTTCTGCTTAGGCTTGAGAATAACATAAATCCTTCAAATAGATTGTTCCAGGCTAGGGGGGACTCTGATGTTTGATGACATAATCAAAGTTCAGGTTCAATCCATCATTAGAATATCCATTCTTCCATTAATTGTTTACCAATCAGAGTTAATTGGCATCCTTTTTGACATGCTTTTTCCAAAAGGAAATATGAACCATTAACCCAATACCCTGATTGTCTTTGTTATAAGAAAGTTGATTAAATAACCACTTTTTAAAAAAAAGTGATGGCATTATTTATCAAATGATTAAATTACATTGAAATTATGTCTCTCAAATCTTCTTAATTGCCGCATAACTCTTAGGGGTCACATGTATCATCTTCCCATATAGAAATGTAAGTAGTTTAGCTTTCCTGAGTTCCTTATTGTGTCTTTTTATGCTTCTCATGTCTTATATTTGAAAGTCAGATTTTCTGTTTATCTTTGATCTTTTCATTAAGAATGTTTGAAAATCCTCTATTTCATTAAATATACATTGATTCCCCTAAAGTTTTTGTACTCAGTTTTGCAGCATAGGTTATTTTTTATTATAATCCTAACTTCTTTGCTTTCTGAAATATATATTCAAAGCCCTCCACTCCTTTAAATGCTAAATCTTGTATGATATTGACAATATTTGCATTGTTTCTTTTTGGCTGCTTGAAATGTTTCCTCCTTGATCTGAAAACTCTGAAATTTGACTATAATATTCTTGGAAGTTTTCATTTTGGAAAGTGATTGGTAGATTCTCTCACTTTCCATTTGTTTCTCTGAATAGGGTATTGGAACTATTTACCTTTGTAATTTCTTGATATATGATGTATATGCTCTTTCTTTGATCAAGACTTCAAGATTATAATTCTTAAATTATCTCTCCTTGCTCTATTTTCTAGATCAGTTACTTTTTCCAATGAGATAATTCATATGTTCTTCATTTTTTCATTCCAGTGGCTTTGTTTTACTCATTTTTGAAATCTCATGGAGTCAATAGCTTCCACTGCCCAATTCTTATTTTTAAGGAATTATTTTCATCAATGAGATAATGTACCTCTTTTTTTCCATTTGATCACATCTGCTTCTGGGCCTCTCCATCTGACCTCTTAAGTTGTCTCGTTGGAAAATGTTTCCCTTTGATCTTTTGTGGCTCTGTTGATCCAGAATTTGATTTGAAGTCATATTTTAGAATAGTTTGGAGGGGAATGTTGGGATATTTTGCCTACTTCCTCTACTTCACCATCTTGGCTCTGTCACCTAAGTCCAAAAACAAAACCTTTTAACTCTAAGATACTAAAATTTTCATGTTTGTTTCGGTAACCCTTTTTGATCTTATATTCATCATATTTATCTAGATTTTGCTGCTTTTGCTGTTATGGCATATAATTGAGATCAGTGTGCATATTGTTAATTTGCTTCCACTTTCTTCATTCTGTTTCTCTTTCTATTAGTTTCCTTATATCACTTTGTTTTTTTCATGTTTTCTATTTAAGACACTATAATAGTTTTGCCCAGACATTTCTTAATGTTTCAACTCATAGATTGCTTTTATTTTGTTAGGGTTTTTTCTTTACAAATAGAGCAAACAGTGTTGATTTTTTGACAAGTCTTTTATTTTTCTGTCAATAATGTCCTTATAGCATAGCCTGAAGTAGTGAGATCGTTAGGTTAGGCCAAAAGTTAAGCAAAACAGTTTATAGTTTTTTTTTAATCTGTACAATTCCTTTCTAAAGAGATAGTGCAATAATTATATAAGCCCAAAGACTCATGCTGCCTTAAAAAGTCAGAAGAGTAGGGATTTCAATCTTTTGTAGGCATCATCTACTTTGTTTATACAGCATGAATAATTAGAATGAATTCTTCTGGGATTATCAATGTTATTTTTGAGACTCTGCAGTATTCTTACATTTGATACAATCAACATGAAAACTATCTGAAAATTGGGGTTTCTGGAGGACATCTGCAAGGAAGGACATCCCACTTTCATTGGGATTCTATGCTGAACATTCTACATTACAATGGAAAACACCTTTGGTGAGTATATATCTTCCTGCTTTATTGACATTAATAATCAAAGTTATTCACTGTTACATCTTTTAGCATCAAAGTTATTTCTGTTGTATTTTTCAAGGAATCTGAGTATTTTTACATGTGAATGTTTAAATGTATATGTATCATTCAACTTAGATCAATGTATACCATGGAAACAATGTAACAGGCTACCTTCTGAGGGGAGTAGGGGCGGGGAGGAAAGCGAGATTGGGGGGGAAGAAACGTAAAATTCAAAATAAATAAATAAATAAATGTTTAAAAATAAACAAAATTTAAAAAGGTATATTATTAAAAATGACATTCGCTTTAGAGAAGAACTTTAAAAATGCCATTTGCTTTACCAATAAATGTTGGTGTTGGTGGGGATTTTTTTGTCTACAAAAGCAGAGGGATGGCCTCTTTATCTACCCTTTATATCTATAAAGTATGCTATTCTATAGAATTTATTTCAAAAAGTTTGCCATTCTCTTCTCATATTTGAATCAAAAGTGCTTAATATATGTGGACTACTTTCATTAGTGTTTTAGAGCTGAAATAGCAAGAACATAAATTGAGAATTATTGAAATTTTTCAATCAGTAAATTTTCAGTGGTAAATTTTCCATATTTTTTAAAAGTGAATTTTGGTATCCTGGTAGCTCCACTACCATTAATATATGCTATATTTATTATAGAAATCCTATCAGAACTTTTTCCATTTTTCTCCTTTTTTTTGTTGTTTGCTTTCAATTTCAGTCTAAAAATGTTCTCAGGACAAACCAGCTTAAAAGAGTATCATTCCCTAAAAAAAATTTCCATCTCAATTAACTTTTTTTTTAGGTTTTGGCAAGGCAATGGGGTTAAGTGGCTTGCCCAAGGCCATGCAGCCAGGTAATTATTAAGTGTCTGAGGTCAGATTTGAACTCAGGTACTCCTGACTCCAGGGCTGGTGCTCTATCCACTGCACCACCTAGTCACCCCGTAAAGATAATTTTTAACATTCATTTTTACAAAATTTCCTCCCTTTCCAAAAAATGGTAAACAATGTGACATAGATTATATATTTACAATCATAAAACATTTTTCTCATATTAGTCATGATGTGAAAGATGAAACAGATCAAAAGAAAAAAGTCACATGCAAAATAATAGAGCAAAAATAGTATATTTCAGTCTGTAGTCAGATTCTATTACTTCTTTCTCTGGGTGGGGATTGTATTTTCCAATATGAATTCTTTGGAATTGTCTTGGATCATTGTCTTGCTAACAGCTAAATCAGGGGTGGCTAGGTGGCATAGTGGATAAAGCACCGGTCTTGGAGTCAGGAGTACCTGGGTTCAAATCTGGTCTCAGACACTTAATAATTACCTAGCTGCCTGGCCTTAGGCAAGTCACTTAACCCCATTTGCCTTGCCAAAACCTAAAAAAAAAAAGAGCTAAATCATTCATTGTTGATCATCACATAATATTGCTCTTATTATGTACAACTCCCTCTTAGTTCTGATCATATCATTTTGTATCAGTTCATATATGTCTTTCCAGATATCTCTGAAATCTGCCTGCTCATCATTTGTTATTGCACAATAATATACCATCACATTCATTTGCCGCAAATTGTTCAGCTATTCCCCAGCTGATAAGACATTCCCTCCATTTCCAATTATCTGCCACCACAAAAAGTGCTGTTATAAATTTTTTTGTGCATGTAGATGCTTTTCTCCTTTTTTTTATGATCTCTTTGGGATACAGATCTAGTAGTGGTACTACTGAATCAAAGAGTCAACACCATTTCATTGCCCTTTGGTTATATCAACTATTCATTTCTTCAAACATCATGCTGAATTTTGCTGAGTAAATAATTCTGAGAATTTGAGTCTTGCCTCTTAATTTTCTACGTGTTATATTTCATTTTCTCACATTATTTCTTGTTTTCCATGAAAAATCTCATAATCCTGAGTATTGTGCCTTAATAATTTTTTTCCTGTATTTCTATTGGTAGTTTGCATTCAATTTTTTCCCCAAATCAAAATTTTCTTATTGGAATTTAGTCATAATGTATCAAGATATATGAATCTTGGGTCTTCCTTCTTGTGGATTCTATTTCTCATTTGTTCTTGTTTTATCTAATTCTTGGGTGTTGTCTTTCATTATTTCCTGAAATATAATGTTTATATTCTTTTGTTGTTCTAAATTTTCTGGTATCTCAATAATTTTGAAGTTCTTTAAGATTTGAGGTTATTGAGACCTAAAGGTCTGTCACTTTGATCTATATGTTTTCTAGTTTTTTGAATAACTTAGTGATTTTATTGAGTTGGTATTTATGTTTTTTCCGCATTGTGGAAAATAATTTACGAATGTAGTAAGTCAGGTATTTACAACTATGGATTGTTGAGGATTTATGTATTTTTCTTTTTGTTATTTTTTATAAGACACTGGGGTTAAGTGACTTGCTCAAGGAGACACAGTTAAGTATTAATTGTCTGAGGGCAGATTTGAACTCAAGTCCTCCTAGTACTGGTGCTGGTACTCTATCCACTGCATCACCTAACTTCCCCTTACATATTTTTCATATTGATAATTTTGATTATTTATTGCTGATCCTTTTAAGCATCTTTAATTTATATTCCTCCTGTGATCTTTTTCTATTTCTTCAAAATGTTATTGCATTTGCCCTTGTGATTTTTTAGATGTATTAATTTTTGCTCCATTTCATTAAACAGGCTATTGAGCTGAAGACATTTTATATAATATATATATAATATACATATATATATATATATATATATGTATATATATATATATATATACACATATCCTGTGATTTATTTTATTTTTTGTCTGTTTTTAAACACTTTTTCACTTGGTACTCTTTTTTATGAGAAGGGCATATGGCAAGGATATGGCATATAGTAAGTCCTTAAAAATGCTTTTTGATTGATTGATGAGGATGGCATAGATGAAGAAATCTGTGCCCATAGAATAGAAATAATTTTGCCCAAGTCAAATACCCAGTTATTGGTAGAGTCATGATTTAAATTTGGATTTTCTGAATTTAATCCAGTATTCTTTTCATTTTTCCCACACTGATGACATTCTTCTGGGAAACTGAGGCTCAGTGAGACCTATTATCTAGAACTGGAACTTTCATATTACTAGAATCTCCAGCGTGCCTCCTGCCATTTTTATCAAGTGAATCATCAGGAGTATCACTAAATCTGAGACACATAGTAGTTGCTCCTTAATTCTTGGTTTATGGATTGATCAGCTCCTTTGCTTGGAGTTACTAATTTTGTCTGTAATTCATCATTTAACCAATCAATATTACTCAATCAATAATTATTAATTATTTATTATTTAACACTTTGATGAGAAAAAGAGGTTAGTAAAAAGGAAAACATTACAAATTTTAAGCAGACAATAGAGTATTAGCAATGACACAAAAGGATGAAAATCACTGGTCTAGTTGTTCAAGTGATCAGACCTCCCAGAAAAAATGACTGGAAGAGATATTGAATGTCATTCCTCTGCTGGAGGACAGATGAAGACCTCTTTATCTCTCTGTAAACCTTTGGACTGTTATCCTCCAATGGTTTATAGAATCTCAATCTCCAACCTTTAGTTTAGGTCTATGATATTTTAAGAAAATAGATGATATAATCCCTGAATCATATTGTTCATAATAACATAGGGTTTTGTTACCTTGGCAACCTTTCCTAGATTTCTAATCCCTCTCAAAACATTGGAGGGATTGGATCTCAGATAAGATGGCTTATCTCAACTGCAACAGAAAAATATCAACTACTGTTTGCTTTATTCTGCTGATAAGGATGTATTTACTTTGTGCCCTCAAAGAGCAAAACAGATTTAAAGGAAGGGTATGAGTGCATTCTGCATACAGTTTGCTGACTAATCTTCCTAAAATAGCATTTTTATCACATCTCTTTGTACTCAGAAACTTTCAATGGCTCCCTATCTCCTACCCTATCAAGTCCAAACTCCTCTAAGTTTCTTTTTTAAAACTTATTTTTATTCTTGCTCTAACAAACACCAAATAAAATGAACATTTGTGGGTGTGTATTAGAATAGAAAAAAGGATTGTACAGGAAACTCTCTATAATAAAGAACTTGCTTTCCTTTTTACTTGTATAATAAGTTCAACTTCCAGCTGTCAAATTTGCTCTTCTTGTCTGTTTCTTTGTCTATATTTCAAGGCCCTTACCCTACTCATTGACTTTATGTCTCACTGCTTTTCAACATATATACTCTCACCTCTATTGGGATAGTTTCACTGAACTATATTTTGTTCATGTTCTTCTATATTATATAGATCATTCCTCCACTTATCTATATTCTATCTACTTTCATGACTCAACTCTTCCATGCAGCTTTCCCTGACCACAATTAATCATGTAGTTGTTTCCTCCCTGAAATCCTTCAGTATTTAAAGTTCATGTCAAATGACTTAGAACTCGCAAATAATCTCATATTTTGGAGAGAGCTCTTTTCTTCCCATAATTAAACTATAAGCACCCTGAGGGCAGGGACCATGAAGCATGTTTCTGTAGACCCCATTGTACATAACTAATGTAGCTTCCAGCTCAAAATAGGTTCTCAAAAGATACATTGAACTGAATGATGGGTCTATACCAAAACACTATTTTTATTTCTAGGCTTGTCTCTGTCTCAAACTTGTATTCCTTTAGCATATCCAAAGGAATGCCAGAATTTTGAAGAATGCCTTAATTTACTATAAGGTAATACAAACATTGATGAGATTCATCACACCCAGAATGATCATGGATCATATTTGACTTTTGATCTGTTAATAATAAGTCTTTGGAATACTTTCTGAAAAAAATTATGTTTTGGTAGAGTTTAAAATTTTAAATTTTCCATTGTCTTCCTTGTTTCCTTGTTATTATATATCATCTCAAAAGTAACCATCCACTGAGTTTTCATAAACATCCAAATAAGTCAGTCTTAATGTAAATTTATCTGGTAATAATCAATTAGTTAAAATAAGTTTACCCATTATATGCCAGAAATTAGAAATGCAAACATTAATAGAAAATCTATGCTCTCAGGGAATTTATATTCATTCTATCATATTAGATGATGTGGACACAAATAAATTTAAGCAAAAACAATTGCAACAGACTTTTAGGGGAAGGTGGGGGACCAGAAGAGACCTCATGTAAGAAATGGCACTTCAAATGAACTTTGAAGAAAAGGGGGATTCTAAGAGCCAGAGGTGAAAAAGAAATACCTTCGAGGTATGAGGTGAAGGGGGACTGAGGGACAGCCTATGGAAAAACCCTGAAAGGACAGGTACAATGTGAAGAACAAACAGCAAGATGTCCAATCTCTCTTCCCAACTCAATAAATTTGGCTCCCTATTATCTTTGATATAAAATATCAGCTTCTCTGTTTAGCCTCCAAAGACCTTTTCAATCTGACAAATACACACCTTCCAGTCTCATTAAACATTCCTTTCCTTCTTTTATTCTGTTGAGCCAAACAACATTTTTTCTGTGTACCTTGCACAATGACATGCCATCTCTTGTCTCCTTGGCTTTGCATTGGCCATTCTTCATACCCAGAATTTGCTCCTTCACTTCTGTTTCAGAAAAATCCCTTACCACCTTCAAGATTTAGCTAATGAAATTATATGAAATTTTTTCCTAAAATTTTTCTCCCTAATCTACCTTATATTATTTATTCTTTGTCAATCAGGAGAGTTGTGTAAACATATACTTACACATGCCATCTCCCGAAATAGAATGGAAATTCCTCAAGGGCAGGGAGTGTTTTTATTTTTTTTTTGCCTTGGTATGTATCTAAGATATGATGGAGAATCTCCTAAGACTTACCAATATAGATCACAATCAACCATATTTGTGAATCACAAAGGTACTTCCTAAAGAAATCATTTATTAACTAGCTACTATGTACCAGACATTGTACTCATTGCTTTTCCTCATCTGATCCTTACAACAACTTTGGGAGGTAAGTTCTACTATTATCTACTTTTTAAAGTTGAGGAAACTGAAGCAGACAGAGATTCTGACTTGCCGAAGGTCACATAGTTACTTAGTGACTGAGATCAGATGCAAACTCAGGTCTTCCTGACTCCAGACCTGAGGTTCTAACCACTGTACTATATAGCTACAAAAATATGAACAAAACATTGATGATCATAGGGACATAGATAATGTTTTATCATTTTTACCCAATGAAGTCAAGGGATACAGAAAAAAATGGTTTTGTGGGAAGTAAACAGTTGAAGAAGGTGATATCTAAGAAAGTTTAAATATAGCTTAAAATACAGAAATGATAGACTCCTGGTCAGAGTTGAAGAACACCAAATGAGGGCTTGTAAACATGTTCTTACCCAGAATTTTTGAAATCTAATCATAGTGACAAGAAAAGAGAAGTATGAGAACTTCCTAATAAATGAATGATATAGAGAGTAGCTGTACTATCTGAGAAAAACAGTTAAAACACCCACAAGAGACAAAAATCCAAGAAAGTTGATAGCAAAACATATGACCTTAAATTACTGTTTGATTCAGCTGTGTGTGACTCTTTTTTGGGGGGGGCTGGTTTTTTTGTGCAAGGCAATGGGGGTTAAGTGACTTGCCCAAGGTCACACAGCTAGGCAATTCTTAAGTGTCTGAGGTTGGATTTGAACTCAGGTCCTACTGACTCCAGGTCTGAGGCTCTATCCACTGTGCCACCTAACTGCCCCATGCCTTACTCTTTATGACCCAATTTAGGGTTTTGTTGAAAAGATGTGGGAGTTGTTTGCCATTTCCTTCTTCAGCTCATTTTTACAAGTGAGGAAACAGACCAATAACATTAAGTTATTTTCTCAGGATCATACAGCTAGTAAATGTCTGATGTTGGTTCTGAACTCAGGTCTTCCTGACTCTAGGCTGGGCTCTAGCCACTGCATCACCTAGCTAGAAATGTACAAATAATAGCCAACAAACAACATTAACTAGAAGTTTTAATGAAATGAGGCTGAGGTGACCTCACAAGTATAACTGAGACTTGTCAGCATGGTATCCCTATGCTATAGGATGTGGATCTAGAAAGGTACACTTTTTTCAAAGGAAGAAGGGGGGAAAAGTGAAGTAGCATTATCTATTAATTTTTTTGTAGAAGGGGGAGAAGATAGATTTTTATTTTTTTAAATAGAGAGGTAGGGGGTGACTAGGTGCAGTGGATAGAGCATGGTCCTGGAGTCAGGAGGACTGAATTCAAATAAGACCTCAGACAGTTAGTAATTACCTCACTGTGTGGCCTTGGGCAAGCCACTTAACCCAATTGCCTTGCAAAAACCTAAATAAAACAAAATAAAATGGAGAGGTGAAGGTGCTATAGGTGTTATATTCACTTTTAGATGCGGTCACTGTATTTTTAATTTACCTTAGCTCTTTTACTTTGTGACAAGAGAACTCTCTCTAAGCAGTAGTAATCTGTACATGTTTGTAATATTAAAAACAAAATATATCAACTTAACTTTTTAAAATCAGAGCTATCTGCATATGCTGAAATTTAATAACCACAAGAATGAAACAGAATGGAGGTAGGTAAAGATCGAAGTTGGCAGAATCAGATGAGAGCCCTTACAGACTAATACTTCTGCTCCTCCCTGATTGATTCTCTAATGCACACACCACAGAGACTGTCCTACTTCTCTCCTCAAGTCTTTCATGACATCCTTTTCTCCAATCTTCTCCTCTAAGGCAACCCTTTTCTATTGATCCCCTCTCCTCTTATATTCATCAGCAGATTACTCTCACTATCATCTCCACACTCTATAACCTTCAGTATCTCCTCATCTACTGCTTCTTTACTCACTAAAAACAGAAAATCTATTATGTTATTCTTTTGTAAAAGTCAAAAAGATGACATATATGATAATAAATTGGATACATTCAGAACTAGTGAATGGGCAACTCCACTCCCTCCCAACATTGAGTTGAGATCCCTAATGAATGCCCTGGAGATTTATGCTTGGTCCTTTGTGACTTAATAGTTTTAGCAATGACTTTATAGTAGCCATCATTGTTATATTTGTCAATAATATAAAATTAGGTGGGATGATTAACATGCTGATTGACAGCTGGGTTCCAAAAAGCTCTTGAGAGGATAGATGATTGAACTGACTCTAATAATATAAAATTTAAAGTTGCAAAATCTTATATTAGATTCAAAAACTAGTTTCCCAAGTACAGAATAAAGGAAAATGGTCAGACAGCAGTTTGTCTAGGGGAAAAAAGTTTATGGAATTTAACAGACCCCAAGCTGAACAATAAGTCAACGTTATGACATGGTCTCCAAAAAAGCAAATTGCCTTTTTTTCTTTTGTTTTTTGCAAGTCAATGGGGGTAAAATGACTTGCCCAATGTCACATAGCTATATAAATATTAAGTGTCTGAGATCACATTTGAACTAAAGTCCTCCTGACTCCAGGGCTGATACTCTATCCACTGCGCCCCTCCCCCATGATTTTCTTAGTCATACAATTCCATAGCAAGAATTTTATTATTATTATTTGAAATCAAATGAAAGGATTAGTATTCACCCCCAAATAAAGTCAAGATTGCAGCATTAAAGAGTTGTCTTAAAGAATCATAACACTCTCTGATTCCTTACCCTCTCTCTCTGTACTTTTTTCTTCCTCCCAATACCATTGCTAAGAAAGGTAATTTATATGTATTTTTTTTTACTCTGGAGGAAAATATGACTCTGATTTTATTGAACAGAATTATAAAAAAAGGAATCAAAATGTAGTAGGGAAAAAACTGAAGTCAAGAGTCAAGACAGCTGGTTTGGAATCTTACCTGTGCCATTAGCTAGCTTTGTGAACTTGTACAAATCACTTTACCACTCTCCCTAGAATTCACTTTTCTTGTATTTTATAATAATGGACTTCAACTAGATAATTTTCAAGGTCCCTTCCAGTACTTGAGTCTTTGATTTCATTAGTTTTGATGCTATGTTTTGTAGTCACTGATACATTATTCTTTGCCACCAAAAAATATAGAAATACATAATTTGCATTTAGAGTGCATTAAAAATAGAGCAGAGGTGAAATTAAATACTATCTATGTTTTTTTTTTCAGGGCGGAGCCAAGATGGCAACATGAAGGGATCCAGTCTTAGGATCTCTCTGATAAAAACTCATAAACTAAGGACTCTAACTAAACTTTCGAGAGACAGAACCCACAAAGGGACCCAGTGAAGTAGTTCTCCTACTCAAGGTAACCTGGAAAAGAGCAGAAAGGCTCTGCTCCCGGGGTTGGAGGGGTGGCCCACCAGAGGGGTGGCCCGCCAGAGCCAAAGAACTTCAGCCTCCTGGAGGCAGCCCCAGGGTGCTGGGAGCCAAGGCTCACAGCAGCTGGGGAGTCTCCTGAGCTGCACCCCAGGGAGCACAGGGCACAAAGTGGGGGAACAGCAGGGGACCTCTGCCAGAGGGAGCATGTGGAGCCCAGCCCTCAGGGCACACAGCCAGCAGCTTAGTCTTTCTGCAGCCTAGACCCAGAAACAGAAGCAGGCTGAGCCAGTAAGCAGGAGCCCCCAGGGCATGAGCCCATTGAGCTGAGGGAGGGGAGTGCTGAGCTCTGTCCTCTGCCCCTGGAACAGGACTCTGGGGCTCTGACCACATTCAGATCCTGATCTCAGTCTAGCCCGCCCCCCCCATAGAACAACAGGCCCCCCCCCCCACCTCATGGCAGAGGGGGGCACTTATGTTCATTCACAGACCAGGAGGGAGGACAGAAGAACCTCACACACTGAGACCCTTGTGGGAGTGTCCCAAAAGCTCAGGAAGCACCCCCCAAAACAGGCTTAGGCTGGGAAAATGAACAAGCAAAGAAATAAGAGGAAGACCATTGAGAAATATTTTGCAAATGAGCCCAAGAAGGATCAAAATACTCAGTCTGAAGATGAGGAAGCACAAGCTCCTGTATCTAAAGACTCCAAGAAAAAACAGAAATTGGGCTCAGGCTATGATAGAGCTCAAAAAAGACTTTGAAAATCAAATGAGGGAGTTGGAAGAAAAACTGGGAAAAGAAAGGAGAGAGATGCAGGAAAAACATGAAAATGAAGCCAGCAGCTTAGTCAAGGAAATCTAAAAAAAAAATGCTGAAGAAAATAGCATGCTAAAAACAGCTTAGGTCAAATGGATAAAACAGTTCAAAAAGTTATTGAGGAGAAAAATGCTTTAAAAAGCAAAATTGGCCAGATGGAAAAAGAGATAAGAAAACTCTCTGAGGAGAACAAATCCTTCAGACAAAGAATAGAATTCAGGGATATTGATGAATTTACCAGAAATCAGGAATCAATACTTCAAAAAAATGAAAAATTAGAAGAAAATGTGAAATATCTCATTGAAAAAACAACTGATATGGAAAACAGATTTAGGAAAGATAATTTAAAAATTATTGGAATACCTGAAAGTCATGATCAGGAAAAGAGCCTTGACATCATTTTCAAAGAATTACTACAGGAAAATTGCCCTGATATTCTAGAAGCAGAGGGCAAAATAGAAATGGAGAGAATCCACCGATCCCCCCCCGCCCCGGAGAAAGAGATCCCAAAAAACCAACCCCCAGGAATATTATAGCCAGGTTCCATAACTCCCAAGTCAAAGAGAAAATATTGCAAGCAGCCAGAAGGACACAGTTCAAATATCGTGGAGCTGCAGTCAGGATCACACAGGACAGCAGCAGCTACATTGGAAGCTCATAGGGCTTGGAATACAATATACCGGAAGGCAAAAGAGCTTAGAATGCAGCCAAGAATGAACTACCCAGCAAGGCTGAATGTCCTCTTCCAGGGAAAAAGATGGACTTTCAATGAACCAGGGGAATTTCAAAGGTTCCTTTTGGAATGGCCAGAGCTGAACAGAAGGTTTGATCTTCAGATACAGGACTCAGGTGGATCATGGAGATTGGAGGAGAGGGGGGAAATATGAGGGACTTAATGAGGATGAACTGCATGTATAGAAAAATGATACTGATAATATTCATATGAACCATCTCAGTTAATAGAGCAGGTAGAGGGAGGTTTTATAGTTGAAGCACAGGAGAAAGCTGAATTTGAAGATAAAATATGGTGTAAAAAATGGAGTCAATAGGGAAAAAAAAGGGAAATGGAAAGGGAGAAAGAAAAAGGAGAGGGGGAATAGTCCAAGATATTTCACATAAAAAAGATTTTTTTTATTACAATGAGCTATTGCAATGATATGGAAGTGGGGAGGCAAGGGGGAATGAGGGAACCTTTGCTCTCATCAGAGATGGCTAGGAGAGGAAACAGCAAATATACTCAATGGGGTATAGACAACTGGAGTAAGAAGGAGAGGGGAGCAGGGGGAAGGGGTGGGGATGTGAATAAAGGAGGAGAGGATGGACCATGGGGGGACAGTGTTCAGATATAACACATTTTCTTTTTTACTTCTTGCAAGGGGCTGGGATTGGATGGCCTGCCCAGGACCTTAGGGCCAGGTGGATTCTGGGCCTAAGGGGTGGTATGGGGGCTCAGGGCTTCTTGGTCCCAGGACCAGGGATCTGTCTGCTTCGCCACTCAGCGACCCTACAGCAGAGTCAGAGTGAAAGGAGAGAGAAAATATAGTACACAGTAGTGGAGAAATAAGAAAGGAGGGAGTTGCAATCAGCAATGGCAACGTTGGAAAAATATGGAAGTAACTTTTGTGATGGACTTATCATAAAGAATGTGATCCACTCACGACAGAGTTGATGGTGTTGAAACAAAGACTGAAGCACATTTTTTGTTATTATTATTTGGGGGAGGGTGCAGGGCAAGTGGGGCTGGGTGGCCTGCCTGGGGCCACACAGCAGAATGATCTTTGGGTGTCTGGGGCCGGATTTGGAACCAGGTGCTCCTGGCTCAAGGGCCAATGCTCTGTCTGTTACCCAGCCACCCCTACTATTATTACTATTTTATTTTATTTTGGGTCTTTTTTTTTTCTTTCTTCTTTTTGGTTTTTGCAGGGCAGTGGGAATAGGGTTTACGAGGTTGGATATGGACTCGGGTGCTCGTGGCTCGTGGCTCCAGGGCTGGTGCTTCGTCCATTGTGCCACCTGGCCATACCTACAATTATTAGTATTATTTTTTTTAATTTTAATTTTTTTCTCTCCCCTTTACTTTTTCACCCAAGCAAGTCTATCTATATTCATGGGGGGAGGGGTATTTTGTTTACTTGTAAACAAGTATATTTTATTAATGTAAAAAAATTTGTATAAAATGAGAATAAAAAATAAATTAAAAAATAAATACTATCTATGTGACCTGGTAAGTCACCCCTGGGCCTCAGTTTACTCATATGTAAAATGAAGGATTAAATTAGATGGTCTCTGAGGTCCTTTTCATTCCTATAACTATGATCCTATAAATCGACATTTCTGAAGCAGGGGGAATAGCAATTGATTGACCACAATTAATAGAAAGCAAGAAAAAGGATCTGGTTCAAAAATTTCTCCCTGATGCTAAAAAATGGAAAAAAAAATGTGCATGTACAAAGATATTTATTGCAGTTCTTTTTGTTGTAGAACAGAACTGGAGGGGCAACCAGGTGGCACAGTGGATTGTGTACCAGCCCTGAAGTCAAGAGGACCTAAGCTCAAATCCAAACTCAGATTCTTAATAATTACCTAGCCATGTGGCCTTACCAAATCACTTAACTCCCATTGTTTTGCAAAAAAAAAAAAAAAAAGAATTGGAAATTGAGGGGATGCCCATTATTTGGAGAATATTTAAACAAATTGCAGTATATGAATGTGATGGAGTACTACTGTTCTGCAAGAAAACATGAGCAGATCTCTAATGTTCTTCCTTTTGGATCTGATTCTTCTCTCACTACACGTTCAATTTCAATCTATTACTTATCATGGATATGAATATAGAGTCTTATTAGATTGCCTTCTGTTGAGGAGAGTAGAGAGGGAAGGGAGGGAGGGAAAATCTGTAAAACTCAAAACAAAAAAAAGATTGGTAGAAACTAATTGGAAAACAAATAAAATAATTATATGATTTTTTTAAATAAAAGAAATTATGAACAGGCAGATTTCAGAAAAACTTGGGAATATTTAAATGAATGGATACTGAGTGAAGTAAGCAAAACCAGAACATCATATGCAGTGACAGCAACATTGTGTGATAATCAACTATGATAGACTTAGTTCTTAGCAGTTTAATGAGCAAAGACAATCCTAAGAGACTTGAGATTGAAAATGTCATATACATCCAAAGAAAAAACTATGGAGTCTGAATGCAGTCAAAAGTATTCTATTTTCATTTTTAAAATTTGTTTCATTTTTTTCTTTCTCATGTTTTTCTGTTTTTGTTCTAATTATTCTTTCACAAATAAGTAATATGGACACATTTTAATATGATTGTACATGTATAACTTATATCAGATTATTCACTGTCGTGGGGGGGGAAAGGGAGGAAGGTAGAAAAATGTGGAACTCAAAATCTTACAAAAAATGAAAGTGGAAAACTATCTTTCCATGTAATTGGAAAAAATAAAAATAAATTTTAAGATATCTCCCTACCTCTTATACAAATTAAATATTCATGTGCTTTCAATAAAGGTTTGTAAAAGCACAAGTGCCTTCTGGTAAAGTTGACTAGAAGCTATTTTATTGTGAACTACTTTAATAAGGCTGCACACTCTCCCTTTAACTTCTAGTTAAAATCACTAATCTAATAGAATTTATTCAGACCACAAACATTTATTAAGCACCTATTTTGTGTAGTCTGGGACTAATACAAAATTAAGAGAAAACAGAGTTCCCGCCCTCACAGAATGGAAGTAAAGGAATAATACAAATAACTTGTAATATTTCCAAGGAACAAAGGCAAGACAGGAATGGTGCTGTGGTGATTAGATTTGAAATTAAAGTAAAAGGGAAGAAGGCTAAAAAGGAGTGGAGAAATAAAGCTGACAGGGCACTAAATATCAATCCTTATGTACCTTCCATTTTTGCCCAAGTTCCTTTTGTCCACTCTCCCCAAGGTGTTGGAGGAAAAGTCTGTACTTATTTTCTTGCTATATGTTCTAAGTATCCATTTGTAAAAGTTAATCAGTGTTAAATGGTAAAGAAACTGCATCGCTAGTCACTAATGACTGTCATTGAGGTTTGTGTGTGTGTGGAAGGGGTGTTATAGGTCAACCCCTCAGTATAACCCTAGAATACTAACAGGATAATGTAACTAGCCTAGGAGAATGAACCAAAGATTGACTTACTAAGGGAGAATGAAAGCAGTTTAGAGTTGGAAAATAGGAGAACTCCAAACCCTAAAGTGCCAAGCCCTGTAATGTCTGTTTGGTAGTCCCTGAACAATGTAGATAATGACCAGGAGGAATTCCAGGATTCAGAATATAAAATCAGGAGGCACAAATCCAGAAGAAGTCATAAAAAGATAGGGAAAGTCCCACATGTTCTGAAAAATTCATAGCAGCTTTTTGTACTAGCAAAGAATTGGAAATTGAGGGGACACCTATCAATTGGGGAATGGCTGAACAAGATATGGTATATGAATGTTATGGAATACTATTGTTCAATAAGAAACCATAAATGCTCAGACTCTAGAGAAGCATGGAATGAATTACAGGATCTGATCCTGAGTGAAGGGAGCAGAATCAAGAGAACATTGTATACATTATCAACAACATTGTAAGTTGATCAACCTTGATGGATGTAGCTCCTCTCTGCAGTTCAGAGATATAGGATAAAACTAGGCTATGGACAATGTTATCCCCATGCAGAGGGAAAAAAAAACAAAGCAAAACAAAACAAAAAAACCCTTCAGAATCTGAATGAACACTGCATTCACTTTTTAAATGTATTTCTTTCCGATAGCTTTTCTTTCTTTTCCCTTAATCCTAATTCCTCATACGGAAAACTACTAATCTGCAAAGATGTTAAACACAAATGTGTATGTACAATATTAACATGATTATTTACCACTGAGGGGAGGAGGGTGTGAAGGGAGGGTGGAAGGAAATTTATGTAACTTAAAACTATGCATATGCATGTAGATGAATGTTGAAAAGCTTTCATAACATGTAATTGGAAAAAATAAAATATCTATTGAAAAAATAAATACATAAATACATAAAATTAGGGGGCACAAGGGATGCTGACCATAAAATAGGATAAAATCTCTTAGAAAATGTCTTAAGTCATTGTACCTGGAAGATTAGTTCAACAAGACATACATTGTTAGGTCCCCTCCTCTTTATTCTAAAGAAGGTTAAAAATCTTCTAGACAGATGAAGGAAATCATAGACCAGACATTGAAGAGAATAAAACAGGTCGTTGTATGGGGGGGGATCTGAGTTTTTTAAAAGAAAAATTTTATACTGGTCCATGACTAAGGTAGCTATTTTCCTTAAAAAAGATTTTCAAAAGACCCTAGATTTTTCAACTGAACCACTATTCTCATGGGGAATAGATGACTAAGGACTTCATCTGAATCCAGAAGCTAGAAATAAAGAAACATTCTATAGTATCAGTCCAATGAGACCATGGACACAATCCATGTATAGGAAAGTGTATAGCCAAGATGGTATTCCCAGCAAAACAATGTCATATCTAACAGTCTAGCAGAGCAATACCACCTGGACAACATTCAACAGAAATTACAAAAACAGAAGAGACTTTATTTAAAATATCATCATGTAGTAGAACAGACAATATAGTGGAACAGTTCTTGAGAGCAGATGATAGTGCCTGTGGCAATAGAAGCATGAGATACTCTGACCTTTAGGCTCTGGCCCCATGCATTTGTTTTTGCATATGTGTTCCTTATGTGTGTGCCCATTCTTAGCATTGACGTAATCTATGTTTATGAGTTTCCTAGGTTTATTAAAACTGAATTAATTGTGTCATCTGGCTAATAAAATAAAGACATCTGTGGGGGTTCATAAAAATATAATTTTTTTTGAGTGAATCAGAATCCACATTGTACCTTGAACTTTGAGATAGCTATTTCTGAGGGATCTGCCCTATGAGGGGAATGAGATCCCCAGATGCTACAGATCTCCAGTTTTGTTTCATTTCTGACAGACTACCTTACTGTGCTACATATACATAGCTGGTACAAAGTAGGTACTTAACAATTATTTTTTAAATTATTAGATATTTAATTGATGGTTGATACATAGTATATTATTTCAGTATCTCCATCTAATACTCAAGCATTCAAATGAATTGGAAACCTCATTGATGTTAGTATTTCCTCCACCAATGAAGACCATAGTCTACTCATCCTTCCAACCTATGCCACACTGTCCATATCCTTTCAGAGGAAAAGTCTGCCCAATGTTTCAAAGGCCTTCCTCACTTTCTTTTAACATTAAAGAGGAAAGCAATGAAATGCAAAGACTGTTTGATAATTTTCCCTCTCTCTTCCCATAGAACCAACCCATATTCTCTTCCTTTCAAACATTTATTTATTTAATGACATCCTTACTTCCTTTACTCCTTCATACTTCTTTTTTTTGATATGTATTGAAACTTGCTCATGTTCACCATAAGCCTCTCCTCTGCCTTTGTGTAATTTTCTATTTCAATGCTTTGTAGATTGTAGAGTTCCATTATTTGTAGCCTAAACTAGAATATTGACATTTTAAAAATTGAGCCTTTGTTTCAGAGAGAAGATTGGACTCATTAAAAGAACTTTGTAATTTCCCAAAGGCAATCTAGCCTTGTCTCCTCCTCCTAGAAAGTTCAGATCCAATTGTTGTGTTTGTCCAAAGGCCTTACATATATACTATTATAAGCCCTAAATTATATCTATCTTGGCATTTTTCTCTATATGGAAAACCAGGAAACAGAAGGAAATTGTGACTAAATGGAATTATGGCTCATGGATCCTCCTTAGTGAGGAAAATGGAGGAAATAGCAAAGCAAATGCAGGTAAGAAACACAATTTATTATATTTTTGGTTATTTCATATTGCAATATTCATAATAATTATTTGCAAAATAATTATTTGCAAATAAATCCACAGTGAAAATAATTGTAACTATGTATTATATACCAACATCTGTTGCAAAGGGTGAAGAAACATTATATAAACTTCCAAATCAGATCAATATGCCTTTTGATATTCCACTATTTCAATTCAAATGTGGGAATAGTGAGAAATATATTAATAATCATGAATCAACAATGAGGACTGAGAAAAGTCAAAGATTTTTAAACTACATGGACTCTTCACATCACAGTTACTTGGAGAATATAATTGCAATTGGACAGGAAGAATACATGACATGAGAATATATTACAAAATGAAATTAATTTTACTCAACATATATGAAATTACTCATATAGCATACATCTTAAAGTAATAAAATTATATTTATATAGGACTTTAAGGTTTAGGGAGCACTTTAAATTTATTATCTCATTTGAGTCCCACAATATTGTAAGATCTAGTTACTCCATTTTACAAGTTAGGAAACTGAGACTTAGAGAGTTTATGTGATTTACCCATGGTCACAAAGAGAGTAAGTGCCAGAGTAAGATTTTAATCCAGATCTTCTTGATGGTAAATTAACAAGGCATACAGCAGACCAAGCTGTCTCTCCAACAACCTCCATAATTAGAGGGTTTGCTTAAAAAAATGTCTGATAAGTTTATTTTACTGACAAAGGAAACACCTTTAAGTTTCATGGATAATTTATCTGGTGCTGAAAATAAAGTTCCTGCCTCCTTTGGTCTGCTACAGCTGAGTTATCACTATTTTAGTACTGTAATTTGTTTTATAGGGTAATAATTAACAGGACAAGTCTGTTGCCAAGAAAGTAAATCACATTTTGCTGTTTTCTTCTTTTCTCAAAAGACAAAACCCTGGCCTTTAATTAAAGAGTAAGTTTCAAGGGCACTATCATCTGGTGAAATTGTGGAACATTTCAGCAAGGGGAAAACCTTCTGAAATCTTCTATGCACAATTCCTTCTTTTGAAGTGAGAAATAGCACAGGTGACATTAAAATGAATTGTTTTTCTATAAAGTGCCCTACAATCTTCATCTCCCTTCTCTACATAATTCCCTCATTCCTTCTCTCTCTCTTTCTTTCTCCCTCCCCCCCATGAATAAATTGTATCACTCCCAATCCAATTATTATATCGTACAGTTCTAAAAACAAAGAATTTTAGATCTGGAACATCTTAAAGATAATAAAATCTAATGCTTTGCTTTTCCATATGAGAAATTGAGGCCCAAAGAAGAGAAATGCCTTGTCCAAGATCACATAGCTTTTCAGTAACAAAGCCGGTACAACAAAGAGGTATTCCCACTCCCATACTATTTCACACTACCTACTTTGTCCACATCATTAACCAAGGCATCTTCCTCAGCCTCCTTCTTACCGGCATGTCTCTAACCTCAGAGTTCCTCATTGTCTTTGCAATATGTATATTAGTTCTCTCTCTCTCTCTCTCTCTCTCTCTCTCTCTCTCTCTCTCTATATATATATATATATATATATATATATATGTTTATATAAATCCAGACTATATTAGTATATATGTATGCAATATATATAACTATACCACACTATATAGTATATATGTATGTATATTGTGTATATGTATAGTCAGAACCATCTTTCAGATGGTTCTCTCCCTTTCTCATGCTCTCATCACCCCCGAATTTCAAATGCCTCTTCATTCTCCTTTCCTTTTCACACTACTGGGTGTTCCTTCCTTATTGTTTTTAACTATGAGAAATTTCAGTTCAGCCTGTCTCCTCGATGCCCAGTCTTCTTCCTCCTTTCTCTTTCTTGGAGGTTCTAGGAGCACTCTTAAAAACAACCAAAGTGACTGTTTTAAGCTTCTCCCTATCCCTGAACCTACTGTTATTCTGCTGTAGGGAGGCGGGAGAAAAGAGTTGGGGGCGCGGCCAAGAGACCCAACTGCTCCTCTCAGATCCAAAGCTCTGATGCTTGACGTCACAGAGACTTGTCTGTCAGCCCTTTCTCTCTCCTTCTATCTCACTCACTCACGGAGAGCGGGAAGAAGCGCAAACCACCTACTTACTGTGTACTCAGGTTCATCTTGCCTCCTGGTCACAAACTGAACCAGTCATTAGCAAGAGGACCACCCACTGAGTGGACAGCAGGAGCTTCAGGAGACTTATGTGAAAGCAATCCCCATGCAAAACGAGCTTCTGCATCCCTAACTTGCCCAGGTGAGTGTCCAAAACCCCTTGAGAGAATTTAGGAGGGTGGGCTAGGGGATGCAAGCACCCTGTTGCCTTGAAAATTCCCATTTTCCACTAATTCAGTTCAAATGTGGGATACAACTCTTCCAGTAATCTTGTGACAAGGAAAACCAGGTCTTTCGTTTTCTTTGCTCCCGAGCTCGGAGCTCGGTCAGAAACTTTGCTCGTCAGAACCATGGACAGCGATCCACCAGCCATTAGGCATCTGCATTGTTTTCAGTCTGCAAAAATGGGAAAGACCCCCAGCTTGTTTTTACACTCCGCCACCCTACCGCGTGTATACGTCCACACGTGTAGGCTCTGCATGTATGTCCGCTTGCACACACGTGATTAGTATCTGTGCATGACAGCATGAACACTATCAGTTTTCAGGAGTAGATGAAAATATATGCACGAGTATGTTTTCTGTGCAAGTCCTCTCTGCCCTGGGTTTCGATTCTTCAGGCTAGGATGGGGGTGAGGGGCACTTCACTCGGTGGAGATTGTCTGGGAATCCGGAGCTGCACCTAACACAAGTTTTTCTCCTTGGGTGTAGGCTGCAGCTCCGGGCCAACATGAACGTGAGTGCCACCTCCCTAAACGACTCAGGGGCTGTGGATACAGCAGCAGTTAGTGTGGAAGGAGCAGCGACAGCAGCAGCATCCGACCCAACTCGGTGGTTGCCCCCCGGGGGTGCGGGGCTGGGCAGCGGCGCCAATGGGTCCCTGGAGCTCTCCTCGCAGCTGCCCGCGAGCTCGTCTGGGCTGCTCCTGTCGGCCATCAACCCTTGGGATGTGATGCTGTGTGTATCCGGCACTGTGATCGCCGGCGAGAACGCACTGGTCGTAGCCATCATCTCCTCCACGCCAGCGCTGCGCACACCCATGTTCGTGTTGGTGGGGAGCCTCGCCACCGCTGACCTGCTAGCGGGCTGCGGGCTCATTCTCAACTTCGTGTTCCAGTATGTGATTCCTTCTGAGACGGTCAGCCTGCTCACTGTGGGCTTTCTCGTGTCCTCCTTTACTGCCTCTGTCAGTAGCTTATTGGCCATCACAGTGGACCGTTATTTGTCCCTCTACAATGCACTCACTTACTACTCAGAGCGGACCCTATTGTGCGTCCATCTCATGCTGGCGGTGACCTGGGGGGTGTCCCTATGCCTGGGGCTCCTGCCGGTGCTTGGTTGGAATTGTCTGGCTGACCGTGCCTCTTGCAGTGTCGTCCGGCCGCTCACTCGCAGCCATGTGGCGCTACTTTCCACCACCTTCTTCGTGGTCTTCGCCATCATGTTGCACCTGTACGCTCGCATCTGCAAGGTGGTTTGCCGCCACGCTCACCAGATCGCCCTACAGCAGCACTTCCTGGCCCCACCTCACTATGTAGCCACCAGAAAGGGAGTCAGCACTCTGGCCATAGTCCTTGGGACTTTTGGAGCCAGCTGGCTCCCTTTTGCCATCTACTGTGTGGTGGGCAGTCATGAGTACCCATCAGTGTACACTTATGCCACCTTACTCCCTGCCACCTACAACTCCATGATTAACCCCATCATCTATGCCTATAGGAACCAGGAGATCCAGAGATCCATGTGGCTCCTCTTCTGTGGTTGTTTCCAGTCCAAAGTGCACTTCCGTTCTAGGTCCCCTAGCGATGTGTGAAAGGGTCCTCTCCTCCCTTCCAGCACTACACAAGTTGACAATATTGGTTAACTACACAGTGCCTGTTGATGAACTTCTAGATCCATTAGTGTGGAAGTCTCTTAAAAAAAAGCCCTAAAACCAACACTAAAGCTCACCAAGAAAACATGCTTCAGGTTAGCACTTTTATATATATATGTATATGTATATATACATATATACAGTGTATATACACACAAATATTTGTATCCTCTGAAAGTGTTCAGGGTATGGAGCTTACAATTCTGTGAAAAAAAAATGTGCTTGTATACCAAAATTGTACATCACATTTGTAAAGTGAAGAAATTTCAATACTGCTTAAATATAGCACTTTATTTCTAGCTGCTGAACTGCCAAAACAGTGTTGCCATGTTGAAAAGCAAGGGAAAGAAAGTAAACTGTTGTATTTTTGTTGTATGTGATAGTATATTTTGCTGCACACATCGATAAATTACAACATATTTTGTACACAAATAAATACATTAAATGTTTTTGTGTATGTGTCTAATTGCAAATCCAATATTTTAAATCTGATTTGTTAAAATATTTTTATAAGTTTGGTACCACAGTGTTCCATCTAATGGTTTTTAAAATGAACATTGGGTTCTAACATTTTTATTTTTCTTAACCTAATTATGATAGATAAAATAAAATATATCAAAGTTGGGTAATACTAACGTTATGGATTTTCAGAATTGGAAAAAGTCTTAGATTACTTGGTCTAATTCCTGTTATCCACTCTCTTCTTGACACCATCCTCCTGATAGAAGATATTCACTCTTTTCCAAGACAGTAAGACAGTCTTTCAAATATCTGAGGACAATTTTTATGCATGAACACTTCCCTCACATACACACATTACCAATTCCTTCAATTGATCTTTGTATAGTTTCAAAGAGATCCTTCAAAAGTCTTCTCTTTTATATATCAATTCTTAAATTGTTTGGAGTTGTTAAAGAAGTACCTATTTGTGGAGTATGGAGACAAGCCATTGAGAACTAAGACCCAAATGTGAACACAGTTTTCCCTCAGGCATCTGTCATATTTCAATCTGAGGAAAATTTAAAAATGTTTAAAATTCATTTTGATTTAATTAGAATAATGATGGTTAAGTCCTATAGGAGTAGATTGTTCAACCAAGAAAAACAAATTAAGTCTTCCATGTCAGGATTCCAAGGTATTTAGTGCAAAAGATAGAGGTAATAGAATGTTTGTCCTTCGTTTTCAAAGAAGACCACAACTTCAGGGAGGTGATGCCATGACAAGTACATGAATTGTAAGGGGTGGGGGGGCTGTGCTAAGTCACCAGCCTTACTTTCTCCTCCAGAGTTATCTGAGTCCAGTAGCCAGATCCACTGGAGATGACCCTGGATTTAAGAGTCTTGCCCAAGGTCACAGAGCTAGTAAGGGACAAGTTCATGAGACCAGATTCTAACTTCCATCCTCCTGTCTCCAAGACCAGTGCTCTATCCACTGCGCTACCTAGCTGCCCCAAAGGTAGTAGAAATAAGGGTTATGGAAATTCACAGCTCACTGAGTATAAAACACTTTTAAACCACAGTTCATTTAGTATTTCTAAAATTATTTCTATTCTCCATTTCAGTATAAATTATTTGTCAAATAGCTATCCATGTAACTCCCAAAAAAATTCTTGAAGACAAGGGAGATATTTTTAAAAACCTGAAAACAATTCTGAGCTGATTGAAAGGCATAGGTTTATGTGAATACAAGGAATCAATGATATTACTAAATTTTAGAAAATATACACATTGGTATGCATTAGTAATTTGTTTCCAAGGAACTCAGAATTGAACATTGAATTTTTTTTATAAAATTTATTCCTTAAGGTTAAACATTCTTGTTTATCCATCAAGTCATTTGCTCCAAAATAACTCATCTTTTTAGACTGTCAGCAACTTCGAACATTGTTTGTATCCAATTAACAGCTAGAGTAGATCCAAGTAGGTTAAAACAACAAAGAATTGAATGTTAGTTCTTACTCTAAATTTGCCAAAATTTTTTGAAGAGCTGAAAAAAAATCCAGAGATAGAAAACAAAGGATAACAGAGGGACAGTGCCATGAGGCATTTTTAATTACAGAAAAATAACTTACAAGCAAGCAAAAATATCCTAATATTGGCAAGCAATTTGACCAGAATCCAAATAATGTTTCCAACCAAAGTACTAAGATATAGATGAAAAAATCTGGTTTCTGGTTATTACATAAGATTATACTTTATCAGAATCTCAAAATTGGAACTGACCTCAGAGGTCCTATGTCCAACTTTTGCCTAAATTAGTAAGGTCTCTACAAAATCCTCAACAAATACTAATATAACCTTCATTTGAAGATTTCCAGGAAGGGAAAATGACCACCTCCCAATGCATCCCATTCCCCTTTGGAACAGTTTTAATTGATAGAAATCTTTTACTCAAAGTCTCAAAATCTTCCTGTTATCAGTTTCTCTCCATTGGTCTCAATCATAGCCTCAAAGAAATAGTAGGAAAGCACAAAATGTGAAGTTAACCGAAGCAGACTCATTTTTGAGCAGAGATTTTCATTACTAAATACTTGTCTCAGTTCAATAATATAAGCATGACATGAAAAGCCATGGAAATACAATAATAATACTAAATTGCTCTAAAAGTACTTTGTCTTACAAAGCCTTCCACAGTTTGCAATGAGTTGAAGTAGCAGATAAAATGCTGAGCTTAATTTAAAATTGCACCTCTGACATTTATTAGCTTTGTAACTTGGGCAAATCACTTAACTGCTTTCTGCTTCAGTTTTCCCCACCTTTAAAATGGGGTCAATTAAGCACATACCTGTAAAGTTAAATGTGAGGGTCAAATTAAATATTTCTAAAATGTTGGAATATAGTGGACTTAATAAATGCTTGCTTCTTTCTCCACTATTACATTAGAACCTCACAACAACCCAATGAATTAAGTACTATTACTTACATTCTTATTTCATAACTATAGTAGAAACAAAATCTTAATCCCACCCACCATGAAAATAGTTATTTTGTTTCAAAAAAGTATTAAAACCACCCACATGTGCAAAAATATTTATTGCAGTCCTTTTTGTGGTGGCAAAATATTAGAAATTGAGAAGACCATTAATTGAGGAATGATTGAACAAGATGTGCTATATGAATGTAATGGAATATTGTAGTTTAATTAGAAATAGTGAACAGATAGATTTCAGAAAAACCTAGAAAGATTTGTGCAAAGTGAAATGAGTAAAACCAGGAAAACATTGTATACAGTATCAGCATCATTGGGTGATAATCCACTATGAATGACTCAGTTTTTCTCAGAAACACAATGATCCAAATACAAAGGACTCACAAAGGAAAATATTATCCATATCCAGAACTGATGAACTCTGAATACAAGTGAAACCATATTTTTTCCTCTTACTTTATCCTTTTTTGTTTTTTTTCTTTTGGTCTGTTTCTTCTTTCACAACTGTGACTAATATGTAAATATGTTTTACATGATAGCACATGTATAATCTATATCAAATTGATTACCATTTTCAGAAGATGAAAGGAGAGGGAGAGAGAAAATTTGAAACTCAAAATCTTGTAAAAATAAGTGCTAAAAATTATCTTGACATGTAATTGGAAGGAAAATAAAGTACTATTTTAGAAAGTATTGAGACTATCCATGGAATTTGGTCGAGGAAAGGAACAGGAAAGCTCAGGCTGTTTTTATCACTTTTTCATCATTGAAATATAAAAAACACACATGAGGAAACTCTAGGTACCAGTTCTGATGGGAAAATGATGGGAATTTAATTCAGCTGAATTAAATTGTAGTATACTCAGTACCTATCTTCCTTGAACATCTTTCTCCTACTATGGTTAAATAAATCTGCCATTCTAATATCTAACCTAAACCACCTTGAATCACATTACCCAAAGCAAGAAGTGGGAAAACTGAGACAGATTAAGCTATTTATCCAGGGTAACACAGCAAAGTGGCCAAGGAAGAATTTGAACTCAGATCTCCCTGATTCCAAACCCATCCTCTACACCATGCTTCCTCTCAAGATGCCACTTCAAATATAAGGGGAAAAGTTATGGAGGCTATCTAAAGGCAGTATTAACCAAGGAAGGGTTCCCTAGGGTGTGAAAGGGATAGGAAATAGGAATTGGTTCTGATGGTATTTTTTCCTGCAGTTTCATGAAACTTGGCACTTTATCTGAAACTTCTAGGCTCAGAATATTTAGAATATTTAGAATATTTAGAGGTTAAATGATGAGTCTAGGGCCACACAGTTTGTGTCATAAATGGGGCTTAAAATCAGATCTTTCTAGCTTTGTAGGGTTTGAAATGTTGTCTATCAATTCATCAGAATGAAATAAATTAGATAGAATATGAAAAACAGAAACATAATGTTCAGTCAATTAAACTTGAATTCAAATCAAATGCACTTTTCTTTATCAACCTGAACATCTCATTGCAAAGATTTTTGTAGGAGTCAATTTACTCAGTCAGAACATAATGTAATGGGGCCAAGGTTGCAAGCTTAGTCTTTTCTAGGGGTCAGTCAGTTTAGCAAAGAGAAAACTCAGTTCCAGAACCATACACTATACTCATAACTTCCTATCTGTTCCTCTTCTCAATCACAAGGGAAACAAGGGAGGAGAGTGCCAGTGGCTCATGTTAGAACCATCTCTTATTCTTGGAAAAATAACTCAAAGCTTCCCTCTCACTCCCAGTAGATCAAAAAATGATAGCAGCCTCATATAGATGATTCTTTTCTTTACTGTCAGAAACTGATCACTGCCAAATAAACTTTAATGAAGTATGAATTTTCAATTATCTCAAGTGAATTGCTTTTTTCAAGCTTCTATTTATTTTTCCCATACAATATCTTCCTATATTAGATGGCTAGCCTTTGCATCAGGAAAACTTAGGTTTAAGTACTCCCCCCACCTCCACCCCAATACATAGTAACTGCCAGAACATGGACAAATCACTTGTCCCAGAGTGATTCAGAGAACTCTTCAAGACAGCAGGATATGGATGAGTTGATGAGCTTCATCAGGGGAAGAAATCTCTGTGCTGAGACTTATTAACCTTTATATATTCAACATCCCCCCTTCTCAATGAAAATTAAACATTTGGGGGAAATCATAAATTTAAAAAAAATAATTTTTGAATACATTTAGTTACTACTATCAATGGCTTTGCATCTAATATATAAAAGTATTTCCATGTAGCTCATTTAAATACTTTTTGCTACACTTAAAAATGTCCATGCTGACTTAATGTGCCTATAACCAAACAAATGGACATCATTTCAGTTTTGTTTTGATTTTACCATGAACTGGAATTTGTGTCAATCTAGTTGCA
Source organism: Macrotis lagotis (assembly GCF_037893015.1). Taxonomy (NCBI): domain Eukaryota; kingdom Metazoa; phylum Chordata; class Mammalia; order Peramelemorphia; family Peramelidae; genus Macrotis; species Macrotis lagotis. Next base: position 111,105,482 of record NC_133662.1, read on the forward strand.
ACAAAATGGCCTTTCTTTTTCAAACAGAGCTGTGTTCTGCAGGGATACCTGATCAGAATAACATTAACATAGACTACATCATCCCTGTCTCCTAAAATTAAATCTTCTCTCCTTCCCCATAATGCCTGAGGGAAAAAAAAAGAAATCCCAGTATGTCCTGGTGTGCTTACCTAGGTTTAAATAGTTGTTTGTGTAGGTGCCTGTCTCCTCTCTCTCCCCCATCGATAAATAAAATAAATAAATAAAATAAAACCTGTTAATAAGTGTTATCTCTTCTATTAGAATATAAGCTCCTTGAAGGCAGTTCTTTTTTCTTCTTTGTGTCTACAGTTCTTAACATAGTTCCAGGCCCATAGTGCTTATTTAATAAATGCTTGTTGATTAATTGGTTGATTGTTTTCAGTGATAAATATGCCACTTTTTTACTTTGGGATCTTCTTGGGAAGAATACAAAAGCTTATATAACCCATAAAACTAATCCTAGCCACCGTAAGCTCCTGTCAAAGGAAGAAGTTGAAATGGATGGGGATACTCATGTGTACACACACAGATAAAGAGCACAAAATAGATTAAACTATATCAGCTAAGTAGTAGCTTCTAGGAACATTTCCAGCATTTTAAGAATTGTAGGAGAAATTCACCATAGGCCTGGTTAAGGGAGACAGAATATCCAATTTGAAGGCTGTGTTAAAATGAAAGAGATCAAGCAATCAATTCACTTTAACTAATATACTAAATGCCTATTATTTACCAGGCATTATGTTTGTTAGCATGATTTGATTGATCTTTCATATTATCTTATTCATGAAATGTTTGTACACCTAATGATAGATGTCTTGCATTATGGTAATAACTAATAAATATTTGATAAGGTCCTATTATGTTCCAGGCATCATGATGGAACCAAAAAAGATGATAGTTCTTCCCCTTAAGAAGCTTATAATCTAATGGAGGAAGACAACGTACAAAAGAAAGTTGACAAGTTGGAGGAAGGAATGGTATCTGGTATGGAGGTATGGAGACATGGTGGTAAAATCAAAGTAATACTAACTGAGAAGTTAAAAAAGTCCAGAATGAACATAGCTCAAGAAGACAAGGAAGTTCAAAATGACTGCAGCCTGGTAGGAAATGAGATGTCTGAGGGGACAAGAAAAGTAAGTATCTACTTCAAAGGATAAATCTTCCCAAGTGTTTGAGAATCAGCAATGGCTTTACCTCCAAGAAATTGGTCAAAATGGTCTTCAAATCCATGTGAATTTTAGCTCTCTTTAGCTTTATTGAAGAAACTATTGGGCCTTAAATTTGTATTAAATGCCAAATTATAGCTTTTTTTAAAAAAAAAGTCCTTCCCCTCATCCCTCCTCGAGACAGTAAACATTCTGATATAGGTTATGCTTGTGAAATTATGTAAAACATATTTAAATGCCATTCATTTAGTGGAAGAAAACTTGAACCAGAAAGGAATGAAGGAATGAACAACCAAATGAATGGAGGAACAAAGGAATAAAGGAACAAGGAAGGAAAGAAGGAAGAAAAATAAAGAGAAAGGAAAGAAAGAAGGAACAAAAAGGGAAGAAGGAAAAGAAAAATGGTGTGCTTTGGTCTGCATTTAGACTTCACCAGTTCTTTGGAGTCAAATGGAATTTTTCATTTTAAGTCCTCTGGGATTACCTTGGACCTTTGCATTGCTGAGAATAGATAGGTTATTCACAGTTCTTCATTGTACAGTGTTCTAGTTCTTCTCACTTTACTCTGCATCAATTCATGTTGTTACAGATTTCTCTGAAATCATTCTGCTTGTCATTTCTTATAGCACAATAGTATTTCATCATAATCATATACCACCACTTTTTCAACTATTCCCCAATTGATGGGTATCTCCTTGACTGAAGGAAAAATTCTTAAGAGATAAATATATACAAAAATAGAAGGGACTCCCTCATAAGGTAATGAGGTTCTCGTTCCTCTATGATCACTCACCAGGAATGTTTTAGACAAAATAAATTATTGGAGTAAGGATTGAATTAGATCATTCCTGGAAGGTTCTTCTAATACTATATTTCTGTGATTATGTTTTTTATCTGCATTAAGGAAGAAAGCACTGTTTCACTGTATTCATTCTCATCTAGCCTGTAACTGCTGATTGGTAACTCAGAGAATCATCAAGCATCATGAAAGGTGACTTGTTAAAAAAAAAGAGGCAGAATCACCATTTGTGAACACAAATCAAAATATAAAATAAATGGAAAAATCATGCCTTTGTTTACTTAGTTTAAAAGATTAAGCAACATCTTAAGTTGGAAATGAAACACATTAATGAATTCTCCACCTGACAATGTCTAAAATAATGTATTTTACCAGAATAAAAGCTAAAAGCTAAAAAGTAAAATCATGCCCCTCCCTCTAACACAGCAGTAGAACATAACCCACATTCTATAGACTGTAGGCTATTTTCTACAAACTCACAGAAAATAAGAAATTAAACATAAAAATCAAGATCCTATTAATGAATTCATTCACTCATTGATATGATAAAAAGGGAACACAGATTTCTCCTTTTCCCCCTCCATTTTATTCTTTTATACATTTGTTTATCTGGGCATCAACTATCCTCTGTTTATTGTCTCTGCTGTTCTCATGAGGTCTTATGAGCACTATTTGGTGGCCTGTCTGTGCTAGGAATGATATTTTGGATTGCCACTGGATGTCTCTGTTTTGAAGAAGATTGCTAAAGTTCTCTATTGCCAACTTCTGGACTTCCTCTTTCCTGTCAGTTTGGCTGACTACAAAGCTTGTCCTAGTCAAGGGTAGATTGATAACTCTTTAGTATGAGCCAGAGGATATAAGCCATATTTGACAAAAAACATATTTATTAGCAAAATATTATGTTCCTGATTACAAGGTCAGGCACTATGCTAAGCACTGGAGATTTATATGCATGCACACAAGTAAGACAGTCTTTAAGTAAGACAGACCCTTAAGAAGCTTATGCTCTGGAGGCAATCTTTATATTCTTTCAATTGATACATTTTCTGAATTCATAAGTTCTATTTGATTTTCTTGTGTTATTTCTTGAATCATTATGTTCATCTTATTTGATTTGTCACATTCTTCTGGGAGACCTATAGTCCTTAAAGTGACTACACATTCTATCTTCAAATTCCATAAATTTGGTTTATATGAAGATGATGTTTTCCTATGACATTATTGGTTTTTATTTTTGTTTTCTTATCTCTTTACTTCTCTGTTTATTTACATTACCAATTAGTTACACTGTTTCTTTTGTAAAGTTTAGCACTATGGATTAAATTTTTTCTATTCTGCTAATTACTTCTGCTATACAGTTCACAAATTCTGATTTTACAGTTTTTATTTTTCTTCCAAACCATTCAGGAATATCCAGATGCAGTTCTGTGATCATTTGGATAAGCACAGGTTCTTCAGTATCTTCAGGTTTTGATTCATTTTCTTTTATTTTGCAATATTTATTCATAGATATTTGAACTAGTTGAAGTGATTGGGAAGTCACCTTCCCTTCTTTTATGAATATCTTCCTAATGGTCTATCTGCTTATATTCAAGGGCTTTCACTGAGTTGTTTTCCTCCTGAGGTCTTTGATAATTTCAGTCTTTTTTCTTGTATTCTCCTATTCACTTTCTGAATATTTTTTTTTATTGTAGTTTCCCTGGGATCTGGACGTCAAACTTTCCCAATTTCCTTCTAATTGAGGCAATTCACATTTCACTAGCCACTAGTCACAATTCATATTCTCCACCCCAAGGGACTACTGGAAGGACAGAAAGGTCCCAAGTGAATGCTAATCCCCTTTCCCTTAGTCCAAATGACTGTGTTGTTTATCCTTCATTTTTGAAGAGACACAGGAAGATTAAATGACTTGTCCAAGGTCACATAGCCAGTAAAAATCGGAAACAGACATTGAAACCAAATCTTTTTTTACACCCAATCTTTTTTACCCCCAGTCCAGTGTCCTATCCATTATGCCATACCACCATGATTTCAAGATTAAGTTCTCTTCATATATGTAAGTATATAACTAGCTAGCTAGCTAGATATCTTGGTAAAAAGAGGCACAACAAATACTGAAGAAAATAACCTTTAAAAACAAAATAGGCCAAATGATAACACAGCTATCTATGTCTTCTTGTCTTCAGCAACTGTTGTTTATGCTCTCTTGTATATTTATGTTAAGGGTCTTTATGTAGTTCTCTTTTTTTTTGCAAGGCAGTGGGGTTAAGTGACTTGACCAAGGTCACACAGCTTAAGTGTCTGAGGCCAGATTTGAACTCAAGTCCTCCTGACTCCAGGGCCATTGCTCTATTCGCTGTGCCACCTAACTGCTCCCCTGTAGTTCTCTTAATGTTGAGTATATACCAAATGAGGCATGTAGATAGCCCAATGGTTAGATTTTCTCTCACTCTCACAATATGGTTAACTCAGAAACATAATTTAGTTTATGTAATGTTTCATCTTTTTACTTTTTTTATCTACCTAAAAATAATGATCCATGAATGTTTCACATACTTCTACATTTACAAAATAACAACCTGTCATTATAGAATTGCATGGTAGTTGGTTCACATCATTCAATCCTACTTCAAAAGAAACAATTTTCTCAAGTTTTTTTCTTGATATACATTTTTACCTTTAAGATGTGAAGGAGAGGGGGTGGCTAAGTGGCATAGTGGATAAAGCACCGGCCCTGGAGTCAGGAGTACCTGGGTTCAAATCTGGTCTCAGACACTTAATAATTACCTAGCTGTGTGGCCTTGGGTAAGCCACTTAACCCAATTTGCCTTACAAAAACCTAAAAGAAAAAGATGTGAAGGAGAACACAGGAAAGTTTTTCTACTCAAGATTATTTTCTCCTCAGTCACATTTTATTCAAATTGCTCACTTCATTATTTGTAGAATTATTTATTTTATGGGAAAGCAGAAATTTTGTTGTTGGAAAAAATAGGATGTCTCCCCTAGACTTTTAGTATTGTCCAATCAGCTCAGATCTGATTATTTGCATGGATAATGAGGGGCATAATGGCCTATTGAGAGCAGTCTCTTTGCCACAACTTTATCTAGCTCTTTTGTAGTTTTGTGAAGAAGAATCCAAGAGAATGATTTGTTGGGATTAGGGATGATAAGAATTTAAGGGAATTTTCTGATTATAAATTAAATAAAAGAGTAAAAGACAAAAGAGGAAAAGACAGACTAAATTATTTGAAGGTCTTACTAGTTAGATGAATGAGTATTAGTAGTTGGGTTCTCATGGCTGGGTTTACATCACAGAAAAGAAAGTTAGTCCCTGGTCTAATAACTAATGAGATGGTAGACTGCAACTACAGGGAAGAAGCCATACTATGGTTGCAGACCAATTGATGGTACTAGGGAATAAGAGTAGAGATAACTTTCAAAGAGCAGCACAGAAGACATATGCAATATCAATAGAGACACTAACGATATTATCCAGCAGAGGATTCCTACTCATTGGTAATAGCAGAGGATATTTGTGATCATATAGAATCAGTTAGTTGTTTAAGTCATATACACACACACACACACACACACACACACACACACATATATATATATATATATGATCATATAGAATCAGTTGTTTGAGCCATATATATATATATATATATATACACCCTGATCATATGTATTTTTTATTTTATATTATTACAATAACCTTGTTATGAGATTAAATCCCTTTCCCCCCTGCAAGAAGATCAGAAACCTCAAGAATAGTGAGAGAGAAAAAAATGTACTTCAGTCTGTGTTCAGATTGCAATGACTCTGTCTCTGGGGTGAGTTGCCTTCTTTATCATAAGTCCAGAGAAGTTGCTTCAATATTTCTCCCACAGTTGCTATTACAAACTGGATTTACCTCCACTCTATTCCTCCCCACTCTCATTTATTCTCTCTCTCTCTCTCTCTCTCTCTCTCTCTCTCTCTCTCTCTCCCCTTTCATTCTGTCCCTGTCCAAAAGTGTGTTGTATCTGAGTACCCTCTCCCACAATCTTCCCTCTCTTCTATCACCTATTCCCCCTTCGCTTCCTCCATTCCCCCTTATCCCATCCCTTTCTTCTCATTTTTCTCTAGGGTGAGATAGATTTCTATACCCTATATTGAGTGTGTATGTTATTTCCTCTCTGAGCCACTTCTGATGCAAATGAAGGCTCATTCATTTCCCCCTAGCCTTCTCCCATTTCACTCCATTGAAAAAGCTTTTTCTTGACTTTTATGTGAAATTTTTTAGCCCCTTCTTCCTCTCCTTTCTCTTCCTCCCAGTACTTTTCTTTATCATCCATTGACTCCATCTTTTTACTGTTATACCATTATATTTCACTCCTTCCTGGGCCCTGTCTATATATGCTCCTTCTAACAACTCTTATGAGAAAATTCATATAAGTTATGAATATCTTCTTCCCATGCAGGAATACACACAGTTCAACATCATTAAGTTCCTCATAGTTAGTCCTTCTCGTCCCTCTTTGGTTTCCCTGAGTCCTGTACTTGGAGATCAAACTGTCTGTTAAGCGCTGGTTGTTTTAACAGGAAAGTTTGAAAGTCCCCTGTTTCACTGAAAGTCCATCTTTTACCCTGAAAGAGGATGTTCAATTTTGATGGGTAGTTGATTCTCAGTTGTAAACCAAGATCTTTTGCCTTCCAGAATATCATATTCCAAGCCCTGTGAGCCCTTAATGTAGATGAAACCAAATCCTGTGTAATCCTAACTATAGAGCCATGGTAGTTGAATTGCTTGTTTCTAGCAGCTTTTAGTATTTCCTCTTTGACTTGGGAGTTAGGAATTTGGCTATAATATTTCTGGAAGCTTTTTTTTTTGGATCTCTTTCATGAGGTGACCAGTGAATTCCCTCAATTTCTATTTTATCCTCTGCTTCTAGGATCTCAGGGCAATTCTGCTTTATTATTTCTTGAAAAAGGAAGTCTAGGCTCTTTTCCTGGTCATGACTTTCAGGTAGCCCAATAATTTTTAAATTATTTCTTCAGGATCTGTTTTCGAGGTCAGTTGTTTCTCCAATCATCAGCTTTTCATGTCATCAGCTTCCTTTAGTTCTATTCTGCATTTGAAGTAGTTATTTTCTTCAGTGTTTTTTTATCTCCTTTTCCAGCTGGCCAGTTCTGCTTTTTAAGGCATTCTTCTCCTCATTTGCCTTTTGTGTTGTTTATTCCATTTGGCCTAAACTTGTTTTTTAGCATATTATTTTCTTCAGTATTTTTTTGTTATTTCTTTCATCAAACTGCTGATTTGGTCTTCATGATTTATCTTCACTGATTTCATTTCTCCTCCCAATTTTTCCTCCACCTCCCTTAATTGCTTTTCAAAGTCCTTTTTGAGCTCATCCATACCCTGAGTCCACTTTCTATTCCTCTTAGAGGCTTTGGATACAGAAACTTCAATTTTGTCATTTTCTGAATTTGTCACACTTCCAAGGATTTGGGGGGGGGGGTTGTAACAACCCACAGGGACCTTTATTCTTTCAAAGTCTTTTGCTCTCTTGCCTGTACTTTGAAATATAAATAACCACAGGCACTACCCTCTACCCTGGAGCTGTGAGGAGGATCCCTGCTAGGCTATCTTAGTATGGAAGCCCAAACTGCAACTTCGATCTGAGTGTGGGCAAACAACCGAGTCCTGCTCCAAGGAGAGCAGAGAGATTTCTGCAGTCTCCCCCAAACCCCTTACTGTCTGTAGACTGTGCTCTGGAGGTACAGGCTAGCTTTCCTGATTCCCGCTGCAAGTTCTCACCACAGGGCTGTTCTGAGGCTGGTGCTCCTCACTCTGCACTCATTTTGGTGCAGAAGAGTTCTCTCACTGCCCCTTCAAGCTGTTCCTGGTGATCCCTGGCCTGTACTTCAGCCACCGCTTTTTTACAACCCCAGTACCAGTGAAACACTTCTATGTTGCCTTGGACTGGGAAAATGTATCACTCAGTCTTTCTGTGAGTTCTGCCCCTCTAAATTTTGTCTAGAGTCATAATTTGATGGCTTTTGGAATTTTGGGGGGGCAGGAGTTTCAGGGAAATCCTGCCTTCACACTGCCATCTTGGCTCTGCCCATTTCACTTTGATTTTTAAATGTGCACCCTTTCATGTGTATTACCTGCCCATATATGTTTTATATCATATATGTTCTCTTCATTTGTCTTTTTCTCTAGCAGTGATTATCTATTGGAGACTATGCCTACTGTGTTTGATTATATATGGGTATGTACCATACATATACACAAACATATGAAATCTTTTTTTTTAATTCTGATATTTATTTTTCAAAAATTAATGTCAGTGTGAAGCCAAGATGGCAGACTAAAGCCAACAGCCCTGCTGAACTTTCTTGCCATCCCTCTCCAAAAAACTTTAAAATAAAGCCTCCAATCAAATTTTGGAGAAGCAGAACCAACAAAGATCGGAGTAAGATATTTTTCTAGCCTAAGCAAATTTAGAAGGTTGGCATGAGAATTCTGTGTCACTAAGGTAAAAGTCAGTCCAGAGGATAAACTGCACATGTCATAGCATCTGTAGGACACCTTTAAGACAGCTACAATAATGGCAGCAGTAACACCTTCCAGGAGCTCTCAGGCTAGAGACATTCTGAGTTTCAATCCACAGTAGAAATGAACACTGGAGGTTGTTCACAAGGGAACAAGTGATCTGATCACAGTTTCAGGGTCAAGAAGATTTTATGACTGAAGAAGGGCAAAAGCCAGACCTCGGTAAACACCAGAGCAGGGACGAGGAGAGCAATAACCACACCTCTCTCCTCATCAAAACACCTTGAAAGGCTGAAAACTTGCAAATCCCCAGAAATAACCTTGAAAACAGGAACATAAAAATTCCTGAAGCTTGGTACAGAGTTTCCTTATCTATCAGTAAGCAGAGATTAACTTTAACAAGTCCAAAGGCAAAAATAGATTGGAAAAGTAAGCAAACAAGCAAAAAAGAACTTGACCATGAAAAACTACTATGATGAAAAGGAAGACCCAAGGCACAAACTCAGAAGAACCCCAAAAAGTAGGACTTTGACTACAAAGTAGGAAAAACAACTACCAAAAAATCCCCAAAGGAAAAATGCTAATAAGACACAAGCTGAACCAGAATTCCTAGAAGAGATAAAGAAATAAGAGTAGTAGAGGGAAAATTGAGAAAAGAAATGGGAGTGATATAAGAAAATCATATAAATAAAGTAAATTAGAAATTTGTTAAAAGAGGCACAAAAATACTGAAGAAAAGGGGTGACTAGGTGGTACAGTGGATAAAACACCGGCCCTGGAGTCAGAAGTACCTAGGTTCAAATCTGGTCTCAGACACTTAATAATTACCTAGTTGTGTATCCTTGGGCAAGCCACTTAACCCCATTTGCCTTGCAAAAAAACTAAAAAAAAATACTGAAGAAAATAACACCTTAAAAACAAAATAGGCTAAATGATAAAAGAAATGGAAAAATTTATTGAGAAAAAGAACTTCTTAAAAAAAACTAGAAGTGGCCAAATGGAAAAGGAGGCATAAAATCTCACTAAAAACACAATTGTTTGAAAATTAGAATTTGGCAATTATTCCATGACACATAAAAAATAAAACAAAGTCAAGAGAATTTTAAAAGTAGAAGAAAATGGGAAAAATCTCATTGGAAAAAAATAACTGATCAAGAGAATAGATTAAGGAAAGATAATTTAGAGATTATTAAAAGTCATGATCAAAGAAAATGCCAAATATCATATTTCAAGAAATTATACAAAAACACTGCCCTGATATCTTAGATCCAAAGAGTAAAATAGAAAATGAAAGAATCCACTAATCACTTCCTGAATGAATTCTCAAAACAGAACACCCAGGAATATTATAACTAAATTCCAAAGTTCTCAGATCAAGGAGAAAATATTGCAAGTAGCCAGAGAGAAACAATTCATAAGCATGGAGCCACAGTCAAGATCACCCAAGTTTTCACAGCTTTCATGTTAAAGAAGTGGAGGTCTATGGTAGATTTCTTCATTTCAGCAGTATAATAATCAAAGACAATTTTAAGGGACTTGTGATGGAAAATATCATCCATATCCAGAGAAGGAACTGATGAGTTAAATGAAGACCAATGCTTATTATCTTCAATTTTTAGAAGTTGTCTTATGTATTATGTGATTTTGTTAACTCTAATGTTTTGTTCTTCTTTATGGATCTGATTATTTTCACATGTTCAATTTCAAACTAAGTTTAGCATGGTTACAAATGTAGATCCTATATTGGATTGTTTTCTGTTGGTGGAGGAGAGAGGGAGGGAGGGAGAAAAATTGTGAAAAATCAAAATCTTGCAAAAAAAAAGATTGGTAAAAACTATCGTATGTAATTTGAAAAACAAATAAAATATCATAAAAATAGAAAAAAAAGAAGTGGAGGTTTTATCATATGATATTCCTGAAAGCAAAGAAGCTAGGCTTATAACTAAGAATAGCATACCCAGTAAAACCCAATACAATCCTTCCAGAGGAAAAATAAATATTTAATAAAATAGAGAACTTTCAAGCATTCCTCATGAAAAAATCAGAGGTGAAAAGAAAATTTGACATTCAAACACATTCAAGATTCAAGAAGGTATCTATGTTTGTATGTATGTATATATGTATGTATTTTTGTGAGTATGTACACACACATATACTCAGCTGGGTATAGAACTCTATGTTATCTAATAGGCAAATAGGAGGAAAAGGGTATAAGAGAAATAGGGGATGATAGAAAGGAAGCTGTACTAAAAAGGCAAAGGTCAGAAGCAAAACAGACTTTTGAAGAGAGACAGCATAAAAAGAGAGAACAGAAGAAAATGGGATAGAGGGAAATGCACAGTGATCCATAATAGGATGAGCTTACCTATAAAATAGAAGTGGGCAGCAGAACAGAATCCAACAGTATGCTGTTTACAAGAGACATACTTGAAATAGAAAGATACACAGAGAATTAAAATAAAGGACTGGAGAAGAGTTTAATATACTTCAGATGAAGCAAAAGAGGGCATGGGTAGTAATCATGATCTTAGACAAATCAAAAACAAAAATATACCTAATTTAAAGAGATAAAAAGGAAAATTTCATTTTACCAAAAGTTTATATATATAATGAAGCAATATCAAAAAAAATTTATAGCAAGTTTTTTCTAAAAATGATCTAGTTTCTTAAATATATAGAGAACTGAGGAAAATTTTAAAAAAGTCATTCCCCAGATGATAAATGGCCAAGGTTTTGGAAAGGAAATTCTCAGAAGAATAGATCAAAGTTATCAATATTTATATGAAAAAATTCTTTGAATTGATTATAGAAATGGAAATTAAAACAACTCTGATGTATCATGTCACATCTATCAAAAATAACAAATGCTGGAAGGAATGAAGGAAAAATAGGTACACTAATAAACTTCTGGAAGAATTGTGTACTGATCCAAACATTCTAGAGAATAATTTGAAACTATGCTCAAAGAACTGTAAAACTGTAATACTTATGTATTTTGTATATTTATCACAATTCTTTTTGAGGTGATAAAGAACTGGAAAAGCAAGGGGTTGCTCATTGGTTGGCAAAAAATGGTTCAGTGGGTGGGCAAAGGTGGAAGGGAGATATAGAATTTGGAGCTCAACATGTAAAATGAAAAAAAGTTAAGAAAAATACTTTTTAAAAGAGCAAAAAATATTATGCCTTTTTACTTTGATCTTGCATGAACAAAAGTTTCGAAATGATATAGAGGTCATTGATTAGGATTGAGAAAAGACCAATAGCTTTGGTAATTAATTTGATCACTTTGGAGAGGAAAGTTTCAGTTGAATGATGAGATCAGAAACCTATTTTCTTCTGGAGCATTCCACTGTGTTCTCCTTGATCATCATAGCATCATTATCAAGAATATTAAAGTAAAAAGTAGAACACTATTTGTTGCCATTAATGGTCAGAGGATATGCAAAGGTAATTTACAGATGAGAAAATCAAAGCAATCCATAGCCATATGGAAAAACTGCTCTAAATCATTACTGATTAGAGAAATGCAAATTAAAACATCTCTGAGGTACTACCTCACACATCTCAGACTGTCCAATAAGACCAGAAAGTACAGTGATCAATGTTGGAAGGAATATGGGAAATCTGGAACACTAATACATTGTTGGTGGAGCTGTGACCTCATCCAACCTTTCTGGAGAGCAATTTGGAATTAAACTCAAAGGGCAACAAAAATGTGCATACCCTTTGATCTAGCAATACCACTACTGGGTCTATACCCTGAAGAGATTATGACAAAGGGTAAAAACATCACTTGTACAACAATATTCATAGCAGCCCTGTTTGTGGTGGCAAAGAATTGGAAATCAAGTAAATGTCCTTCAATTAGGGAATGGCTTATCAAACTGTGGTATATGTATGTCATGGAACACTATTATTCTATTAGAAACCAGGAGGGATGGGAATTCAGGGAAGCCTGGAGGGATTTGCATGAAGTGATGCTGAACGAGATGTACAGAACCAAAAAACATTGTACACCCTAACAACAACATGGGGGTGATGATCAACCTTGATGGACTTCCTCATTCCATCAGTGCAACAACCAGGGACAATTTGGGGCTATCTGCAATAGAGAATACCATCTGTATCCAGAGAAAGAATTGTGGAGTTTGAACAAAGACCAAAGACTATTACCTTTAATTTAGAAAAAAAATTATCTTATTATGTAATTTTGCTATCTCTTATACTTTATTTTTCTGCCTTAAGGATATGATTTCTCTGTCATCACATTCAACTTAGATCAATGTATATACCATGGAAACAATGTAAAGACTAACAGACTAACAGGGGGGAGAGAAGCAAGATTAGGGGAAAAATTGTAAAACTCAAAATAAATAAAATCTTCCTAAAAAAAGATTGTCATTTCCTCACTCAAAACTCTTCTAGAAGAAAATACAGGATCCTCAACTTGAAATTTACAGCTTCCTCTTATCTGCCTCCCATATGTTTTTCTAATATAATCTCATTTTAATACAGCCATCCTCTCCATCTCTTCCCCTCAGAAATGTTAGACTCTGTCCTTGGAACCACCTTGCCTTTTCAGCTACCTTTTATATGTTGATTCTCCCCAGTAGAATGTAAACTTCTTTAGGTCAGGGTCTTTCATGCTTGTATTTATATTCCACAAAGATTACCACAGTGTTTGGCATATAATAAGTCCTAAATAAATAATCTATCTTTCTATCTACCTATCCTCACATGATCTCTTTTTTCAAGTAAACTTTATTGCTGATTTTCCCTATACACAAAATTCTGTACTTTGTCTGCAAAAGGCTAGCCTAAAAATGCTTTTTCTTCTGTACAAAAGTATTAATAGAGCCAAGAGATTCTACATGGAACCTCTTCACAGTTTGCTCCTCTCAGGAAGTTCTGTCATCAAGGTTTGCCAAGAAAACCCCAAATTGGATCAGAGACTTGGTCAGGACTGAGGACTGAACAGCAACAGCAACAGCAACAGCAACAGCAACAGCAACAGCAACAGCAACAGCAACAGCAACAGCAACAGCAACAGCAACAGCAACAGCAACAGCAACAGCAACAGCAACAGCAACAACAACAAGGATAGATAGCATATAGTGAGCATTTTTCAACCCCTCAACAATTGCCTGCTAGCCTATCTAATAGAACTTATCCCAATATGTGAGTCTTGAACAGAAAGCTGTGAATGAATATTTACCTATTTATTTTACCTATAGCATGTTTTAGAGTCTGAAGAATGACTTAGGAGAGTTGAGTTATATCAAAAATTCAGACATGAGACAATTTCAGAATCTTTGTTCTTTATTTTTGCCAATAAGTCTATTAGGAGCTGATGGTCACTTGTGCAAGTGATGATTACCTGGGTTCTGGGTAGAGGACAGATATGGCCAAGAAGAGCAGTTTCCTACCTTTATGAAGAGAATAGGTCTAGGATTAGAATGAGGAAACATTAAATCACTATTAATTAGAGAAAAGCAAAGTAAAACATTGTGTCTTTTTCCTTTTCTTTCTCTTTTATTCCCTCTCATCTTATTTCAAGGCTTGAATATCCTTGAGAGTGACAGTAACAGATAACAAATATCCAGTTTCCCCAAGAACTAATAATAAAATACTGGTAAACAATGAAAATGAACTAACTTATCAGAGTTGGTGCCATTTCTATCTGAAAAAGGAAAGCTAGAAAGCTATTTTTATCTGCTATATGTGATACAGTGGGGCAGTTGGGTGGCTTAATGGATAGAGCATTGATCTTAGAATCAAGAAGATTCATTTTACTGAATTCAAATCTGGTTTCAGACCCTGAGCAAGTCACTTAACTCTATTTGTTTTACTTTCCTCATCTGTAAAAATAGATGGAGAAGAAACTAGCAAACAACTTCAGTGTCTTTGCTAAGAAAAATCCAAATCGAGTCAACAAGAGTCAGATGAGACTGGGAAAAAAAAGACTGAGCATGGATGATATACAATGGAAAGAGCACTAGGACTAGAGTCAGAGAACCTGGGTTCAGATCCTGTCTTTGACACCTCCTGCCTAGTTTCCTTGGACAAATCACTTAAAGACTCACTCCATGACTAACTCCAGTTATATGTAAAATGAGTGTGATGGACTAGATGACTTTTGCAGTCTCTTCTAATTCTAAACCTTCAAAGGGGAGATGATAGAAAAAAAGTAAAGAGAACCCAACATTCAACATTCATCTTTAGAAGATGAGATTAAGGAGACAAATAAAAGATTATTTTCTAAGAGAGTGATTAAAACATCTATGCCTTTTGTCCTGGAAACCCTACTGCTATAAATGAATGATGAAAATAAAGATCCTATATTTATGGCAGAAATGTCTTTTTTAGTAATATGTTATTTTTTCCCAATTATAGACAATTTTAAACATTCATTTTTTTTAAATTTTGAGTTCCACATTTTCTCCCTCTTTCACCTCCCCCCTCCCTGAGACAGTAAACATACATGTGCAATCATGAAAAATATATTTCCAAATTAGTCATGTGAAAGAAGAAACAGACCAAAAGGAAAAAAAAACCTCTTGAAAAAAATTAAGACAATGAAAATAGTATACTTCGATCTGTATTCAAACCCCATCACTTCTTTCTCTGGATGTGAATGGCATTTTTCATCAAGAATCCTTCAGAATTATCTTGGATCATTGTATTGCTGAGAATAGCTGTCATACATAGTTGTTCATTATACAATATTGTTGACACTGTGTCCAGTGTTCTCCTAGTTCTGCTCACTTTATTTTATATCAGTTCATATAAATCTTCCCAGTTTTTCATAAATCATCCTGATCACCATTTCTTAAAATAAAATAGTATTCTGCTACAATCATATACCACAACTTATTTAATACAACAGAACTTGCAAAGAATTTGAAATAAAATCAATGCCAATTGATTGAGGAATGGTTAAATTATAGTACATTACTATACAAAATAGTAAATTACTATTCTGTAAGGAACAATGATTATGATGAATATAAAGATGCAAAAAAGGCTTACATGATCTGACACAACATTAAGTAAGGAAAATGAAGAAAAGAATATATAAAATGATTATAAATGTAAATGAGAAGAACCACTAAATAATAATAGAATAATACTGGGAAATCATAATGGCCAAGCTCCATTCTATAGAAGGAATATGAGAAAATACCTCCTCTATTTGCTTGCAGGGGTGGAGTAGGAATATGGATTACTGCATGCTTTTCTATGTATTGATTAATGTGCTGAATTATTTTTTCTCTTTTTCATTCTTTGTTAAAAGATAGGGTTCTTTGGAGTTAGAGGAAGGAATATACTGGTAAATATATAAAGCATCTAATTATCATATGTATAAAATAAAATAAGTAAAAATAATGTCATAAAATAAAAAATGTCAACAAAATGTTATATATATATATATATAATGTAATAGAAAACAAGGGAAGAGTAAGGAGTTAGGGATGGAGTAGTCAACAAAAATTATTGAACAAGGAATATGATGACTAAGAAAAGGTCATTAGATTTGGTGATTGGCATGTTGTTAGTGACTTTAGAGGGTACAGTTTCAATAGAGTGATGAGGGTGGAAGAAAAGAGTAGGTGGTGAAGGTTGGCAACAAGCACAGACCATGCTTTCAAAAATGTTGGCAGTAAAATTCATCTTCATCTTTATCCAATCTCCCACTGAAATCAGGAGTTGGGCCAGAGACCAGACTGTAGAATAAGGACTAATCCTGGCGTAAATAAATGAGCTTGGAATTTGTCTTGATATCAAATTGGCACATGAATTATATGTAGAAAAAGAAGATATTTTGAAACTCTAGAATTCTGAATTCCATGTGACTAATTCCCAAAAGGTTTTGTAGGTGATGAAACAATTGTTCTGCCAAGAAAACATCAAAGTTCTATCAAGCCTAATTATGTAAATTCTGTCTGTAAATGAAATCACTTCTGTGCCAGGTGAGGCCTACCCAGGCACTAATAGATTATGACAGCTGTATAACCAACAAGACCTCACTTGCCTTTCAGTTTCTTTTTTGAAAGGTAAGTGTGCCTATCCCTCATCAGCCACTAGCAGGTTCTTCAACATACTGAAATCTTTAGTGCAAACATTGGTGATCCAAAGCCACCATTTTTCAAGCATCTCTTTTCCCCCTCCCTCAAGTAAGCCCGGTCAATAACCATTTGTCTACTTTTAATAATAATATATTTCATCTATACAGTCATTTAAGCTTGCAAAGCAATTTAATTGTTTATCTCGTTTGATCCTCACAATAGTCCTGTAAGGTAGTTGCTATTATTATCCAGATCTTACAAAGAGGAATTAGAGAATTTAAATCCTTTGTTCTGGGTCACACTACTAAGTGTCTGAAGCAGGAGAAGTCTTTCCTACTCCAAATCGAAGACTTTAATCTACTCTGTCATACTCTTATTAGCCCTTTTTCCCACTTACTATCATTGATAAGGAAGTGTAATCGCTGTCCTACTTCAGGCAGAGCAATTGCAATTCTATTTTCAACATTTGAACAGTAAAGAAGAGTACAGAAAGAGCATGGGCAATTTTCAGCCATCCTACACTTGGCCTCCTGTTCTTTATTCTCTATTCGATGCTAAAAAAAGTGATGGAAAACAAATAGTTATGTATGAATTAAACAGGAGGAGCTTATTCCAGACCAGAATATAATCATATCTCTCTTCCCACTTCTTTCCCCTCCTCCTTACTCTGGAGGAAATTCATCTTTAATCTTAAGAGAAATTGTGTGGAGTATTGGATAGAGGATTGGGCTCAGATCCATGGAGACTCGAGTTCTAGACCCATATTCCAACCTATATAGACTGTGAGGCTCTGGGCAATTTACTTAACTGATTAGCATTCTAGGCAATTCTTCAAGATTAAGTTGTGAAAATGCCAGTCTACAGTTTTCTTGTCTTGGGAGTTTCTTATACTAATTAAATGACAAGTCAATCCCTACCTCTTAGGTACATATAGGAATTCTTAAAAGTATGCTAATGGAAATAAAAAGGAAACAGAACTCTTTCCTTGATCATTTCTCCATGTGTTAAACTCCAACATGCTACTAGATATCTGATTCTGCAAAGATTCTCATTCACTTCCCTTAAGGTGCATATTCAAAGAAATATGAGTACTATTGACTCCAGAATGCAAGTGTAAGAAATATCTTGCTTTCGTAGAAAAAAGGAAAAACGAGGTGGACAATTAGATTTGATTGAGAGTACCATGATGGTAATTGAATCTCTACTTGAAGTTCAGAAAAACTTTCATTTTATTAGTGTATGAAAGTGCTAATTGCCTATCAAGGCAGCTAAGTATCACTATCTCCACAACTCTTTAAATAAAAATATACTTCCTTGGCCACGTTCCCTTATGTGTATTCTTTCACCTCATTCAAATATAAGCTTTATGATGGCAAGGACTATGGTCCTTTATGGCTTTCTGTCTTTAGCTCTTGGCACAGAAGTTTCTTGAGCAGAGTGACTTGAATACACCTGTGCTTTAGGAATAGAAGTTTGGTAGCTTTGGGGAAAAGACAGTTTAGAAAAGGAAGAGACTGGAGGCAGGGAGAAGAACACTATTGCAATAATGAGATGTCATGAGGTCCTGAACTAGGCCAGTGGTCTTGTGAGTATATAGAAAAAGGATGGAATATGGAGATGCTATGAAAACAGGTTTGATAATATGGGGTTCAGGGAGAGTAGAGAGTCAAAAAAGACTGATATTATGAATCTGAGTGAGTGAAAGAATGGTGATGCTCTTAACAAATATAAGGAAGTTAGAAATGAGAATAGATTTAAGGGGAAATATGTAATTGATTCCATTTTGGATTTATTGAATTTGAGATTTCCAAAGGACTTCAAGATGGAGATATCCAACAGCTAACTGGTGATGTGAAAAATAGAGCTCAGAAAAGAAATGAGAGCTATAACTATAGTTTTGGGAGTGGTCAGCAAAGTAAGTATAATTGAACCCAAAGTAGCTGATGAAGTTAATAAGAGAGAGTATAGAAGGAGGAAAGTTCAGGTCAGGGATCTGGAGTAAAATTAAGCATAAGAAGTAAGACAATTATTAGGCAATGAGGTGGCTCACTAGATAGAATATTGATCTGAAGCCAGAACAACCTGAGTTCAATTTCAGCCTCAGTTACTTACATACTTGTTGTGTGACTTGAGGCAAGTCCCTTAATACCTCTCTGCTTCAATTTTTCTCATCTGTAAAATGAGGGAAACAATAGTTCCCTATTGTTGTTGTGAGGATCAAATGAGATAGTATTTGTACAGCCATTTGTAAGCCTTAAAGCATTATTTAAATGCAAGTTGTTATTAAGTTGATGATGATACCTTGATGAATTCCAAAGAGAGAGTTGTTGACTAGCAAGCAGCAATCTGAAAATCAAACTTGCATTCCCTTATTCCAAATGCAGTGGTTTTGCCACTCTATCAGGTTATCTCATTGTTGAATTGTTAGACAAAGGTATTTGAGAAGATATGAATGTGTATATTAAAGTCCCAAAGCATTTGGGAAAGTGTTGGGATGGAATGGAAGTCTTCAAATCAGGAGCTAAAGTCCTTGAGAAAGAAGGAGGGAGAATGAAATGGAGGCTTATAGATAAGAGAACCAGAATCTGGAGCATCTGGTAAGGAGATATAGAGAAGAGACTGCAACAGTCTGGAAATGATTGTGAGGAACAAAGAGTATATATTTATTCTTCCTTCTGGAAGAATACCAGTACTAGTATCAGGAAGGATAAAAGAAAAATTCAGAACTAGCACTGGGGTATGATCTATTGATTAGCAATGAGGGAATGATATATTGACTTTAGGGGAGGTTAGGTTTCAATGAGTGCTAGAAGATGAAACAAATGTGAAGGGAAGAGATTTAGAATGAATGGTAGTTTCTTAATAATAGATTGAAGAGAGTATGAATTCCAGGGGCACAATGGAAAGAATGGAGAGATCAAGATAGGAACACTAGAGGGTTGAAGTGAATGAGAATGAGGGATAGAGGAGTGCTATGAGGAGCAAAGATTTTGAAAAAAATAGTTTTTGAATTTCAGTGATTCCTACAGCAACATGGGGGTGATGATCAACCTTGATGGACTTGCTCATTCCATCAGCGCAACAATCAGGGACAATTTTGGACTGTCTGCAATGGAGAATACCATCTGTATCCAGATAAAGAACTGTGGAATTAGAACAAAATTCAAGGACTTTTCCCTTTAATTTAGGAAAAAAACAGATATCTTATTGTCTGATCTTGTTATCTCTTACACTTTTTGTTTCTTCCTTAAGGATCTGATTTCTCTCTCATCACACTCAATTTGGATCAATGTACAACATGGAAACAAAGTAAAGACCAAAAAATTGCTTTCTGTGGGAGGGTGGGGGGAGGGAAGTAAGATTGGGGGGAAAATTGTAAAACTCAAATAAAATCTTTAATAAAAAAAAGAATTTCAGTGATTAAAAAAGGACAAGGAGAGTACTTGCTATTCATAGGACAATTAATTGCCTCACAGTTCCTGGACCCCCAGCTATGATGCTGACTTGATTTTCACCTACTATTGGGAACTGAGGTACACTGAAGTTTTAGACTTGAACTCATACTAGGTAGCTGATTGCCACCAGCCTCTTGCCACAGTGCTACCAAGTTGCTTGGTATGGGGGCTTCCCAGTCTTAGACTTCATACCCCAAAGTTGAAATCCCTCTTCCCACTTTTTAATCCATCATTTGTAAGTTGTCTTCCCCCTTTAGAATGTAAGCTCCTCTTATGTTTATTTGTTTGCTCGCATTTGTGTCTCCAAAACAGTGTCTGACACATGGTAAATAATAAATATATTGCTTTATCTTGCTTTGCTTTATTTTCTTTCTTAAGAATGGAAACTCAAGGCTTTAGTTCCCAAGACTTTAGAAACAGCTTTATCTTGTAGGAAGGGTGGGAACCTTGGTATAAAACATAATAAAGAACTTACAAAGGAAGGAACATTTAATCAAGGAATAGAAGTTAAACAAATAGACTTTTTGGAAATTGTTCCTTGAAATTATATTGAATAATTTTCTTTTACCTTTCTTCTAGCTCTTTTGGAAAATCAGATCTGTGCCAATGAAGTAAAATGGTTTATACTGGGCTATTAAAAAAGTAGGGGGCTATTTTTTGTATTAATACAAATTGGACATTTTAAATAGAACATATTCACAATGGATTTGTAAATTTAAGGCTTTACATTAGGGAAAGGGTACATAAATTTTCTATAAGAATTTAGAATTGAAAAGGAAGTTGGATTCATTTTTAAATAATACTAATTATTTCATAGTTCTCTGACCTAATTCTTATAGAGCCAAAATCAATGTCTCTGTAGTTTTATTCTGCCTTCTGGAATCACCCAAAAGCAGTCTAAACCCTCAACATAATGGACTCTCAAATATATCAAGACAAGTTATCATTTGCTCCACTCTACTCTATTTAATCTCTTCTTCTTTAGTGTATGCTATGTTACAACCAAACTCAACTATGTAGTTGAAACTATGAAAGAAAATGAAGATCTTAGGGGCAGCTAGGTGGCGTAGTGCATAAAAGCACCGGCCTTGGAGTCAGGAGTACCTGGGTTTAAATCCGGTCTCAGACACTTAATAATTACCTAGCTGGGTGGCCTTGGGCAAGCCACTTAACCCCATTTGCCTTGCAAAAACTAAAAAAAAAAAAATGAGGATCTTATTCCTCCTCCCTTTGAAGTCAGGGAAAGCTGGGTTCTAATTCTACTTTTGATCCTTAAGCTCTTTAAACCTCAGTTTCTTCATTTGCATAATGAGGATGATGATGATAATAATAATAATAATAATAATAAATACCATTTCACAGGATTGTTGTGAAGATCAGATGTGTAAAGTGCAAAGTACTTTTTTGCAAGCTTCAAAGTGATATATAAATGTTAATTATTATCCAAAAAGACCCTCCCCATCCCAACTGACTGTGTTCTCATATTATAATCTCCCTAGTAGAATGGAAATTCTCTGAGGGATAGTACTTTCATTTTTGTATTTCCAATGCTTTCTATATTGCATATCCTTAATAAATGATTATCAAATGAATGTAGCTGAACTGAATTGAGAGGATCGAATTTGGAAGACTTGAAGTTGCTGTTTCCCAATGTAAGAGAATTTAGAGATAGTAATATTTAAGGATAAATCTGCAGCTAGCATTCCCATTCTGAGAAGCATAATAGTTTGGATCTCCTTATTCCACTAAGGGTCAGCAGAAGGAAAAATGCATTTATTATCACATAAAAGATAACACCAGAAATGCTGAGAACTTTTGTAATAAATGAAAAGAGAAATAAGAAAAAATAAGTGATCAACTTTCAATGACAGAAAGCATAAATCACAAAGATAGAAAATTAATGACTGTAAAGATTCTAAAGAGCAGCTGGGTAGCTCAAAAGATAGCCAGAAAGGATCATCTTTGTGAGTTAAAATCTGGCCTCTGACACATACTGGCTATATGACCCTGGACAAGTCACTAATTTTGCTTGCTTAGTTTCCTCATCTGTAAAATAATCTGGGGAAGGAAAGGACAAATCACCACAGTGTCATTACCAAAAAAATCCTAAATGGGATCATAAAAGAGTTGGACATAACTGAAACAACTGAACAATAGCAGAAAAAACCAAAAATTGCTCCAAAAGTAAAATCTGCACTGCCCTAATCTTTGGAAGACTTTGAGAGAAGCAGAAAAAAAAAAGAAGGCTTTGCAGTAAGTACTAAATAATGTTGGTCCTTCATTTTTGAAGATCATGACATGGGGAGGAGGGTGATGCCATGACAAGTATATGAATTGGATTTGAATGAGGAGATGCTGTGCTAAGTCACCAGCCTCACTTTCTCCTCCAGAGCCAACTGGGTACAGTGGCCTGATATGAATCAGGATGACTGGAGATGACCCTGGATGCAAGACAGTCAGGGTTAAGTGACTTGTCCAAGTCATACAGATAGTACAGAGGCTGGTTCACAGTATTTAAGATAATTTTAGAATCTATACACGTGACATAATAGTATAGAAGTGGTATACATGTGACAATAATGGATAGAGAACTGGACTTGGAGTCAGGAAGGTCTGAGTTCAGATCTTGCCTTGGACACTAGCTGTATGATGCTAGATAAGGCATTAGTATCTCTGAGTCTTAGCTTCTTCAATTAAAAATTATGATAGGGGCGGCTGGGTGGTGCAGTGAATAGAGCACCAGCCTTGGAGTCAGGAGTACCTGGGTTCAAATTCGACCTCAGACACTTAATAATTACCTAGCCGTGTGGCCTTGGGCAAGCCACTTAACCCCATTGCCTTGAAAAAAACTAAAAAAAAATTATGATAATTATAACACCTACCTTCAGGATTATTGTAAGAATGAACAAGTTAATATATCTTTTTTGTTTTGTTTTGTTTTATTTTTTTTTAGGGTTTTTTTGCAAGGCAAACGGGGTTAAGTGGCTTGCCCAAGGCCACACAGCTAGGTAATTATTAAGTGTCTGAGAACGGATTTGAACCCAGGTACTCCTTACTCCAGAGCTGGTACTTTGTCCACTGCACCACCTAGCTGCCCCAAGTTAATATAACTTTGCAAATTTAAAGCCTAATATAGATGGCAGAGCTCTCTCCCAAACTACTCCAAATTCCTTTAAATAATGACTCAAACCAAATCCTAGAGTGGCAGAACTCAAAAAAGACTAAGTGAAATAATTTTCCAGTCCAAGATCCATGGGAAGGGTCTGTTGCAGGACTCTCAGTGTAACCCAGGCTGCACCAGAGCAAACCAGTCCCAGTGATTCAGGAACAGACTGCAAGAGACTTGGGTCAGTGATAGCAGTGGCGAGTTCCACACCTCTAAGCCCCGGTATTGTTTGGAAGGTCAGCAGGAAGACTCTGCCATAAAGGGGTGAATATGGAGCACAGTTAAACAGAGGCCTTAGTAATGTAATTCGGACCCCAGCAGACCAGGAGCAAGACATGGGAGAGATCCAGCAGTGGTTTCCAGAGCATTCAGCCCACAGATGGTTAGTGGATTGGAAGAGATTACAGGGGTCTCTTTGATATTCCTGAGGCAGGACTGTTGCTTTGCCAATATTCAGATCTGAGTCACAAACTGGAATCTCAGTTCCAGGAAAAGGAGTAGAAGTACAAGAAAGCTCACTTCCTTATCAGAGTAGGGACTCTCCTCATGGTCACCTACAGACTAGAGCATAGATCAGGAGAATAGACATAGCTTCTCATAAGGCTTTGGAAGAATTGAAAACTTATAGGTTCTTGGAGGTATCTCTGAAAACAGCTGCAAAACCTCCCAAAAACTTGGGAGAATGTGTCCTCTACCTGGCAGTAGAGCCTCACCTTAACAAAGTATTAAAATTAAGTCATAGGTCTAGGGAAATGATCAAACAAAAGAAAAAAATTTGACCTTAAACAGTTACATTGGATGTGAGATGTTAAATACACATTCAGAAGATGACAAAGTCAAAACTTCTGCTTCCAATGACTCCAAGAAAAATAGGAATTGATCTCATGCCATGGAAGAGCTTTAAAAATTTTAAGGGAAGGAGAGGGAAAATGAGAGTGAGGTAGAAAAATCAGGTCAGGAGAGTAGAGTAAAACCAGCAGCTTGGTGAAGGAGATCCAAAAAAGTACAGAAATTATAACATCTTAAAAATATGCCTTAAAAAGCAGAATTGGGCATGGAAAAGAAGATACAAAAGTTCACCAAAGAAAATAATTCCTTAAAATATAGAATGGAGCAAATGGAAGCTGATGACTTTGTGAGGAGTTAAGAAACAATAAAAGAAAACCAAAAGAATAAAAACTAAAAGAAAATGTGAAAAATATGATTAAAAAAAACAAGTGATCTGGAAAACAGATCCAGGAGAAGTAATTTAAAACTTATTGGACTACCTGAAAGCCATGACCCAAAAAAGACATCATTTTTTCAAGAAATTATTAAGGAAAAATACATTGATATTCTAGAAGCAGAGGGTAAAATATAAATTAAAAAATCCACCAATCCCCTCCTGAAAGAGATCTCAAAATAAAAACTGCCAGCAATATTATAGTCAAACTGCCAAGTCAAGGAGAAAATATTGCAAGTGACCAAAAATAAACAATTCAAATATCATGGAGCCACAATCAGGACCACACAAAATTTAGCAGCTTCTACATTAAGTGCTCATAGGGCTTGAAATGATATTCTGGAAGGCAAAAGAGCTTGGATTACAAACAAGAATCAACCACCTAACAAAAACTGAACATACTTTTTCAGGTAAAAAGATGAACATTAAATGAGAAAGGAAACTTTCATACATTCCTGATGAAATGATCAGAGCTGAACAGAAGATTTGATGTTCAAGTACAAGACCCAGGTGAAGCATTAGAAGAAAAGTGAACAGGAAAGAGAAATCATAAAGGGCTTAATGATGTGGAACTGCTTATATTTCTTCATGGGAAGATGATACTGATAACACATTAACTTTCTCATTTATTAGGGCAGTTAGAAGGCAAAGATTGGAGTTGAATTTGAAGGTTATAATATATTAAAAAGATGGAGCTAATGCATGAGAGTGAAATGTCCAGGGAGAAAAAGAAAGGGAGAGGTAGAATGGTGTAAGTTACTTCACATAAAAGAAGCAAGAAAACATTTTTGTAATGAAGTAAAAGAGGGTGAAGGTGAAGAGGAGTGAAACATTAGAATTGGCTCAAAGAGGGAAACATACATACTCAATTGGGTATAGAAATCTGTCTTACCCTAGAGGAAAGTAAGAGAGGAAAGGGATAGGAAGAAGGGGGTGGGGTAGGAGATAGAAGGGAGGGAAGATTGTAGGGGAGGGTAGTCAGATGCAAAAGATTTTTGAGTGACAGAGTGAGAGAGAAAAGAATAAATGGAGGTGGGGGAATACAACTAGCAATAGTAATTGTGTGTGGGGGAAATATTAAAGCAATTATCTCTGATAAAGATCTCATTTATCAAATATAGAGAACTGAGTCAAATTAATAAAAAATAAGAGCCATTTCCCAATTAATAAATGATCAAAAGATATGAACAGTTTTCAGATGAGATTATCAAAGGAATTTATTTAAATCATTTTAGAAATGTCCTCACTATTGTTAAAAGTATTGTGGTTTGGAACAATTCTAGGGTACTACTGTATACCTATTAGATTGACTGACTAATAGGACAGAAGGAGAAAAATGACAAATGTTGGAATGAATGTAGGTAAATTGAGACATTGATGCACTATTGAAGGAATAGTGAAATGATTCAACAATTCTGTAGAGCAAATTGGAGCTATGTCCAAAGGGTTATAAAACCATGCCTACCCTTTGACCTAGTGGAAGCCAGTGTTAGGTCTATATTCTAGAAAAAAATGAAATATGGGAAGAAAAGAACCTACATGCATAAGGATGTTTTTAGCCACTCTGTTCTGGTGGTAGAGCTGGCAATTGAGGTGATACCCATTGGTTGGGGAATAGCTGAACAAATTATGTTATGTGACTAAGATGAAATGCTGTTCTGTTGATGATGGGCAGGATGCTCTCAGTAAAAAACTTATATGAACAAATGCAATGAGAAATGTACTGTGTTTAAAGTAACAACAATATTGCAGAATGATCAATTCTCAGCAATACTGTTAAGCAGGAGAACCCTGAAGGACTTTTGTTAAAGAATACTATCCATCACAAAGACAGAGCTGATGGTATCTGAATACAGATTGAAGCATATTTTCCCTCCCACTTTATTTTTCTTGTGGTTTTTCTTTTTTGGTAGGTGGGGGTTATGTTTACTTTTACAACATGACTATTGTAATAATGTTTTTCATGGCTACACATCTTTTTTTTTAGGTTTTTTTGCAAGGCAAATGGGGTTAAGTGACTTGCCCAAGGCCACACAGCTAGGTAATTATTAAGTGTCTGAGAGCAGATTTGAACCCAGGTACTCCTGACTCCAGAGCTGGTGCTTTATCCACTGTGCCACCTAGCCTCCCCTTTGCACCACCTAGCCACCCCTATGGCTACACATTTTTAACCTACACCAAGTAACATGCTTTCTCAATGAAGGGGAGTGGGGTGGGAGGAAGGGAGAGAATTTGGAACTCAAGGTTTTGGAGTATAAGTTGAAATTTGGTTTTGCATGTAATCAAAGAAAAAATAAAATAATTTTTTTAAAGTTTAATATAAATTCTTTGTTGCCGCTGCTGTGAAAGGCTCCATGGTAGTTGCTGGGGATACAAATCAAAATAAAGCCAGTGGTCATGTGAATTGAGAGACAGGAAAGGGTACCACTTTCCCTGTCAGTCTCATTTTCTTCATCTATCAAATAATAGCAGTATCAATACCTAATTCATAAGGTTGTTGATAAGATCTCAATTTATGGAAGCACATGGATGAGAATGACAGGAATAGGCAACATTGATGGGTAGTTATTGAAGAAAATATAAATATCAATGAGGGCACGGCTCTCTTTGAGCATTTGGTGCTTAAAGTACCCAGAGCAATACCTCTGAGTGCTGAGAATAATGGGTTTCAAATCTCCATATTTGTTTCTTTCTGATTTAGTGAATATAGTAGGAAGATATGATTCAAATCCCATCTGAGAAAAAAGTTATAAGACCTTGGACAAGTTACTTAATCTTTCTGTTCCTCAATTTCTTCATCTGTAAAATAATTGGATTGGACTAAAAAACCATTCAGATCTAGTTTTATGATCCTATTTTTATGTCAATTTGAACATCTTGCAGGGATGGGTAGCAAGTTACAAGAAGAATTATATAAAACATTGTGAAGTTTAAAATATTGGGACACTGGGAAGGAGAGTTGAAAATATAATTCTGGTTATCTGTTCCAGTCTATATGAGGCCAGTGAGCATATCTAACCTAAAATTTATATCTCTTTCAGTACTCAGCACATCTGAACACAGTATATCCTATCAAGGTTTATTAAATTTGATTGTGATTTTTCTCCCTGTTGTATAAGTAGGGCCCAATTCTCTAGTCTAGAACTGAGATGGAGTAAAAGCTTAGCTCTCCTTTCAGGCTTTGGATAGAGATCATTAAAGGAAACAGAGAGAGAGAGACAGAGACAGAGACAGAGAAACAGAGACAGAGATAGACAGAGACAGACACACACACACACACACACACAGAAGAAACAGAGAAACAGTGAGACATAGAGACAGAGACAATAGAGACAGAGATAGAGACTGAGACAGAGACAGAGAGAAAGACTGAGAGAGAGGAGACAGAGGCAGAGAGATGACAGAGATAGACAGAAACAACAGAGAGAGAGAGAGAGACAGAAACAGAGAACAGAGAGAGACTGAGAGAGACAGAGAGACAGAGAAACAGAGAAATACAGAGAGATAGAAAGAGAGACAGAGACAGAAACAACAGAAAGATACAGAGAAAGAGAAACAAGAGAGACAGAGAAACAGAGAGAGACAGAAAGAGAGACTGAGAGAGAAGAGACAGAGACAACAGAGAGAAACAGAAAAAGAGAGACAGAGAGAGACTGAGAGACACTGAGACAGAGACAGAGAGACAGAGACAGAGAGACAGAGACAATAGAGAGATGAGAGCAGAGACAGAGAAACAGAGAGAGAGAGACAGAAAGAGACTGAGAGACAGAGAAAAGACACAACAGAGAGACAAGAGAGACAGAAAAAGAGAGACAAGAGAGACCAAGACAGAGAAACAGAGAGATTAAGTGAGAGACAGAGAGAAGAGATAGAGACAGAGAGACAGAGACAGAGACACAGACAGAGATATGACAGATACACAGAGAGAAAACAGAGAGATACAGAGACAGAGGGAGAGAGAGAGAGAGAGAGAGAGAGAGAGAGAGAGAGAGAGAGAAAATTACCTCTGCTCACCAGAAAAGTTTTCAATTCCCAGCTGTAGGCTTCTATATTGCCTACCTGATGAGATCAGTCACAGAACAAAATCAAAAAAGACTTTTATCAGTCCCTTTACAAGTGAGTAGGTCTCTTTTTTCAACACTTTCACAAAGTTCCTTGCCTGCTGGGAATTTTTTTAGGCATTTTGTAAAAGTGAAGCTTTATAATGCTAGTGTTACTAAGTATGTATAAAACCTGGATGAGATTTTGCAACAGTCCCAAAGCAGGAGTTCTACACTTATACTTGATCAGTCTGACCATTCAACTCAACAAATATTCTATCTACAATGAATGAGAAAAAGACTATGCTAAGTATCAGGAATGCAAAGACCTGAAAAACTCTCAAGAGATTATTTTTTACTGGTTGTCTTTGTTAATGAACATCTATCAAAATGTTTATTTTTTTAATTTCAAAGGCCATAGAGACAACCAAAACTTATCCTAGCCGAAAAAGACTCAGTAGCATCATTCTTTGACACTTTTGATCCTACCTAGATCCTAACCTTATTTCCCATGGTTCCCTTAAACAGAATTTCTCTTCCAACACATTAGATTTCTTCACCATCACACAGGTGTCATATTCCTCATCCCTGAAAACAGCTCATGCTACTCCCTTCATCTAGAATTTTCTTATGATGATTCACAGGAATTCTTTCTATGACTTTCCTATCTTTCAAGGCCCAGTTTAAATCTCTTCACTTCATGAAACCTTTCTTCATTATTCCATGCCATAGTAATCTCTGCCTTCTCTGAATTCCTTAGACTTAAAGCCTCCATTTGAATATTTGATGTTATCACTGTCTTGTCTGAGAGATTTCTTCTTCAGTCACATACATCCTCCAATCTTCAATTTCTCCCCATCTGTTGACCTCTTCCTGCTACCAATGAACATGCCCTGTTCTCCCCTATCCTTTTAAAATCATCACTAGACTCAGTAATTCCATCAAGATATTGTCCAGGCACAATGGAAGGGAGGGTCACTGTAAGGTACATGGTCAATGCAGAGGGAATATATTAATTACAAAACATATTTCTTTTAACATTTTCCCTACTTCAGGGGGTAGAGTCAAGATGGTAGTGTGAGGGCAGTAATTCCCAGAAATTTCCCCCAAAAGTTCCAAAAGTTGTAGAATTATGACTATATTCATATTTTAGAGGGGCAGAACCCAGAGAAAGACCCAGTCCAAGACAACTTGGTAGATGGTAGGAAAGGTTTGTTCCACCAGGACTGGAGGTTAGAAAAAGTCCAGAGCAAACCTTTTAGCTCCTGCCTTCCAGGAGCAGCTTTAGGGTGCCTGAGTCCCTGGGGGCAACTTGGTCCATTGTAGTGGAAGCAGCTTCCAGACCTCTTGGCCAGGGGGATTGCTGAGATAGCTTAAAGGGTCAGTAGGAGAACTCTGCTGCACCAGAGTAAACTTGGAGTCCAGGTCAGTGCTGGTCTCAGGGCAGCTCCTCTTTGGGAACCTGTGGAGTAATCCAGTAGCTGCTTCCAGAGAGCTGCAGAAGTTTCACTGCTCTCCCTGGGGCAGAACTCTTCTTCTTTGCACATACTCAGATCCAAGTCAGAGTCTGTGTCCCCAGGGATCCTCCTCACAACTCCAGGGAAGAGGGCAGTGCTTGTGGTCATCCACAGACCAGAGCACAGGCCAGGAGAACAGTCAGAGCTTCTCATAAGAACTTAAGGGAATTAAGGTTGGGAGGGAGGGATGTCCCCAAAACCCTCAAAAGCTTTGGAAGTGCGGTAAATTAGATCATAGGCTAAGGGAATGAGCAAACAATGAAAAAGAAGAATCTGACCATAGAAAACTATTTTGGTCCTATGGAGGATCAAAATATTCACTCAGAAGATGACAAAGTCAAAGCTTCAGGAAACCTCCAAGAGAAATAGGAATTCATCTCAGGCCATGGAAGAACTTTAAAAAAGACTTTGAAAAGCAAGTAAGGGAGATAGAGGAAAAATTGAAAAGAGAAATGAGAGCAATGCAGAGAAATCAAGAAAATCAAGTTAGCAACTTGGTAAAAAGGGATACAAAAAATACTAAAGGAACAGGTTAAAAACTAGTTTAGGTCAAATGGAAAAAACAATCCAAAAGACAAATGAGAAGAATCCCTAAAATGCAGACCTGACCAACTGGAAAAGGAGAGAAAAAAAACTCTCTGAAGAAAATAACTCCTTCAAATGTAGAATGGAACTAAAGGAAGCTGATGACTTTGTGAGAAATCAAGAACAATAAAACAAAATCAATAGAATGAAAAACTAGAAGAAAATGTGAAATATCTTATTGGAAAAAACAACTGGCTTGGAAAACAGATCTAGTAGGGGGTAATTTAAAAATTATTGAGCTACCTGAAAGTCATGACCAGGAAAAGAACATAGACTTCATTTTTCAAGTAATTATTCAGCAAAATTTCCCTGTGATCCTAGAAGCAGAGGGTAAAATAGAATTTGAGAGAATCTATTGATCACCTCCTGAAAGGGATCCACTCAAAAAAACTCCCAGGAATATTATAGCCAAATTCCCAAACTCAAAGTCAAAGTGAAAATACTACATGCAGCCAAAAAGAAACAATTCAATACTGTGGTGCTCCAGTCAAGATTACACAGGATTTGGCAGTGTCTACATTAAGGACTGATAGGTCTTGGAATATAATATTTCAGAAGGCAAAAGACCTTGGATTACAATTGAGAATCAACTACCCAGAAAAACTGAACATCCTTTTTCAGGGGAAAAGAGGAACATTCAATGAAATAGGGGAATTTCAAACTTTCCTGTTGAAATGACCAAAGTTGAACAGAAAGTTTGATCCTTTAAGTACCAGACTTGGGAAGGACTAATTATGAGGGATTTAATGATGTTGAACAGCATGTATTTGTGCATGGGAAGATGATACTGATAACTCATATGAACCTTCACATTTATAAGAACATTTAGAAGGAGCATGTACAGACAATGCACAGGAGGGAGTTGAAATACTGAGAGAAAGGGAAAGGGAAGGTAGAGTGGGCTAAGATTTCACATAAAAGAGTGATGGGAACGGTTAGGTGGCAATGGATAAAGCACAGGCCCTGGAGTCAGGAGTACCTGAATTCAAATTTGGCCTCAGTCACTTAATAATTACCTAGCTGTGTGGTCTAGGGCAAGCCATTTAACCCCATTTGCATTGCAAAAACCTAAAATAAAAGAGTGATAAAAAAGCTTTTGCAATGGAGTGGAAAGGGTGAAGGTAAGGGGGAATGAGTGAGCCTTCATTCTCCTTTCAGAAATGGTTCAGAAAGGAAATAACAAACGCACTCAATAGAGTATGGGAATCTATCTTACCCTAGACAAAAAAGGGAAAGGGATGGGAGAAGGGGGACAGGGGGTGAGGAAGAGGATGAGTAGTTATAGAAGAGTGGGGAGACCAGGAGACAGTAATCAAATACAACACATCTAAAGAGGTACAGGGTGAAAGGAGAGAGAGAGAGAATAGAGTAAATGGAAGTGGGGAGGAATAGAATGGAGGGTAATACAGTTAACTATAGCAATTATGGAAAAGTTGAAGCAACTTCTCTGTTATATTTATGATAAAGAATGTAACCCATCCCAGATTCAGAGCCAACATATCTGAACACAAACTGAAGTACACTTTTCTCTCACTTCATTTCTCTAAGGTCTCTCTATCTTTTTGTGGTGAAGGGGGTTTATATTTACTTTCACAGCAAGATTATTGTATTAATATGAAAATAAATTATTTTTAAAAATAATATCATTCAGTCTTTATTCCTTTTTTACAGTATAATTCTTTGAAAAAAATATATCTATACACATTGAATCTTCTTCTCTCATCCTCCTCTCAACCCTTTACACTCTGGCTCCCTAGCTCATGATGCAACTGAAACTGCTCTCTCCAAAGTTGCCAAGAATCTCATAACTACAAGATGCAATTGGTTTTTCTCAGTGCTCTTTCTTCTTGGAAGCATTAGACATGGTTGGCCACTTTCTTCTCCTGGATAACTTCTACTCTCTAGGATTTTAAGATAATGTTCTCTTCTTGTCCTCCTCCTGTCTATTTGGCATCTCCTCTGAATCTTTTGCTAGGTCATCACCCCTGACAAGTCCCTTAACAGTGAATATAGCTCAAGACTATGTACAATTCTCATTTTCCCCTCTATTTCTTTTCTCTCTCACTCTCACTAAAATAATTCTCTCCCCTGGTTTTAATTATCAACTTTATCCAGATTTTGAAATTTCTCCTGAGCTCTAGTTATCCTAACTCACAAGATGCTTATGGACATTTCAGATTTAATGTTCACAAATTCAACAAACTTATAGTCTTTTCTCCTAAGCTCACTCCTCTTCCTTATATCGACATTTTTCTTTAGGGAATGGCCATCCTATTGGTTTTTCAGGTTCCTCCCTTAGCTTCAACCTCAACTCTTCACTCTGCCTCATCATATGTTTCCAATCATTTGCCAAGTCTTGGAGATTTTAATTCCAAAATACACATTGTTACATCATTTCTTTTTTTGTCACTCACAGTGACAATTCTTTTATTGCCTCTCACCAGGACTGTTGCAAGAGCTTCTTAATCTCCTTGTTTTCAGTTTCACCTCTCTCCAATGTATATTCTATAGACCACTAAATTGAAATTTCTTAATCATAAGTCAGATTGTTATTGCCCAGCTAAGAAACTTGCTATTGGTTCTTAAAAATACAAACTCCTCTCTGACTTTTAAAGCCCTTCTCAAATCATCTCTACTTATTTTTCCACACTGACTTCACATTACTCTCCTAGATACACTCTTTATTCTATCCAAAATGATCTAATTGCAGTTCTCCACATAAAATATTACATTTCCAATGTTTATGCTTTTTATGGCTGTTTCCTATACTTTAAATGGACTTCCTCCTTTCCTCTTCATCTTAGAATGCTGATTCCCTTCAAAGACCAGCTCAAGTATCTCCTCCTGATGTCCCTACTGTTAATGCCATTCCCACCAATTAATTTGCATTTGTCTTGCATATGGAGTTTGTGTACTTTTATTTGCATACAATTTGTTGCTTCTGTTAGAATGCTAACTCCTTGAAGACAAGAGTCACTTTGTTTTGTAGCTCCAATTTCTAGAACAGTGTTTAGTATAAAGTAAGTAGACGCTGAATAAATAAAAAAATCATCAATCAACTGATTCGGGAGTGACTTTCTCTTAATTTCACATTCTGTTTCCTCATTTAGAATATAAATTTCATATAGGTTCTCTCATTATAGTTCTTTGTATAACCCACCCAACTTTGCATAGTGTTAGTCATCTACCAGGAAAATTCAATATGTACTTAACCATACTAAATTAACCAAAATGAAGTCCAAAATAATTTCTTATATTCTTGCTATCTGCTATTGTACAAATAGGTGAGGAAACAAAGAAAGGCAAATTCAGCCCACAAGGAGCTCACACTCTAATGGGGAAGGCAACATGCTAATTCCAAATGCTTTTTTTTATTTGTCCCTCAATTTATTTTTTTCACTATGGTTTCATAGCCCTTGATAGAAATAAATTCTCCAACTCTGACCTCAATCATAGAAGTAGAGTTTGTAAAACTGTCCTTAAAGAAGATTCTACTTGTGTAATGAAAATCTAGGATTCAGCTTCCATCTGTTTGGAGGAAACATCCTACCTTGAGTATACATATCATATGCTGCATAAGCCACAAGCCTTGCTCACGTTAAAACGTGCTGCCCTATATTAGTTCCTTGTATTTCCTGATATAATCTGAATGAGTAAGTGCAGATAATTAAAATGAGTGCTTGTTGACTTTAGAGATCAGGTTATTTCTCCAGACTAACTCCATAATACTCCCTCCCTTAACTCTTTCTCCTAATATACAAAGAATTATCAAATATTGTTGATTCTACCTCACAACCTCTCTCACATTTTTCTCTATTCACATAACCACAACCTTATTTCAAACATAGTTTACCTCTTAAATGAAATATCTTCCTTATTTAGTATTCCTGCTTGGTTTTCCAATCCTTTTCCCACAAAAAACAATGTGCTTTAGGATCATATCTCTTTAGATAAATTCTTTAGTGAACAGTTCACTCTTTGCTCACAAACTTGCAGTAGATCCCTATTACCTACAAACTAATTCCTGCCTTCATTACAGAGAGGAGAGAAACTGGAGGCAGGGAGACCAATTAAATGAATATCATAATAGTTTAGGATGATGAGGTGATGAGGAGCAGAATAAAGATAGAAGCTATGTAGGTGAAGAGAAGAGATGGGTAGATGTAGAATTGACAAGTTTTGGCAATTGATTATATATCATTACATTGTTATAGTTGAGGTCAAGAATGACTCCAAAGTTGAGAACCTGAGTAACAGGGTAGTACCTTTAACAGGAACAGGAAAATTAGGAAATGACATAGATTGAGGGGGAATGGTAGTGAGATCTGTTTTGGACACATTGAGTTTGAGCTATATAGAAGGCACTGATTATGAAATGTAAATCACTGGTGATACAAGATTAAAGAGAGATAAAAGGTAGATGTATAGATGTGGGAACCCTATGACTTCAAATATTATAAATTTATAAATAAATGAGCTAGGTGGTGTAGCAGACAGAATACTGTAAGTAAGTTTTATCTTTATGAGTTCAAATCTGATTTCAGATACTTATTAGCTTTGTGATCCTGGGCAAGTTACTTCATCCTGTCTACCTCTGTTCCTTATCTATAAATTTAAAAAAAAAAGATCTAGAGAAGAAAATGGTAAGCCATTCCAGTATTTTTACCTAGAAAATTCCAAATGAGATCATGAAGAGTTGAACACAGCCGAAAAACAACTGAACAACAACATGAATAAAGATGAATAAAGTCACAAAGTAATAGGGAGAAGGAAACAGAGTACCTGGAGAACACCCATAATTCAAGGATGAAATACATATAACGAATGATCTAACAAAAGAGAATAAGAAAGGAGGTTTTTCCAGATAGAAGAACTGAGAGAATAGTGTCATGAAAACTCAGAAAAGGGAGTATTCAGGAGGAGAATATAATCAGCAATGCCAGATGCAGAAGTGGTGTCAAGAAGGTTGATGAAAACGTTGTTAGATTTCTCCTTACTCCATGATTGGTGAGAAGCAATGGAAGATCCTTGCTAGTGATCAGACAGTGAATGAAAAAATCTAAAATAATTCCAAAAACGAAATTAAATGCAGGTTCAAAGTTCCAAAGTCTTGATCTAATTATTGATCCTACCAGATAGTGTGATATAAACATTAGCTGGGGACTAATGTGTTTTCTGAGCTCATTTCACTGCAAAAGAAATGACCTTGGCGAAACAGTGAAACCAAACTTTGTCTGCTACATGATATCTCCATTCAGAAGTCTAAATATTGTTTTGTAATTGTCTTAATCTAGGAAAAGCTAAGTATAAGCAGCCTAGTTGTAGATATTTTATTAATATCTAGCATATAGATGCACTTAATAAATGCTTGATGATTGATAGATCTTTTTTATTCACCAGATCTATGATTTTATCAGTTCAGGAAGTTATCAGTGAGCAATCTCTTTTACAAATACAGATGGAAAATGTATAGTTTGATGGGTACTTTTCCTATAATATATAGTCCTAGAGTTGATTGGGGGCCTGAACAATTAAAGGATTTGTACACTGTCACCCATCAAGCATGTGTCTGAGAAGGAACTTTATCTTGAATCTTGTAGGACAGCTTTCTATCCACTATGATATGATGCTTCTCTGATTGATTATGCATTTTTTTATTTTTTATTTTTCCTTTGCAAATGGATTGAAGATTCAACACTTTGCTAAAAGAATTCTTTAGAGAGTTTGTTATAGTTCAGTACAAGGAATATTTATTAAGTGCCTATTATTATAGAGATGGCTTACTGTATTTAAAATTTGTTTCATTGTACAAAAATTTAACTTACAAAGCTTTTCAGAAGCATGACCTACTGAATAAAGTGAGGCATGCCCACACTTCTAAGTTATTATTCACTGTTCCATGTACCTCAGAGGTCTAAACTTGACATTTTAGTCTTGCATTGTCCTGATTCCTAGAGAACAGCTAGCCACACACTATGAGCACAACAGTATATATAAATGGTCTGAAAATTGCCCATCAATTAGCAACACCTAAAGAATGATTGCTGTGTTCAGAACACTGCACCTGGGGAGCAGAAAATAGAAGGCACTGACCATCTGAAAGTACCAAAGCAATCTGGAATTGTAGGTTTTTCTATTCAGAGAAATGTCATGTCTTAATTAGCAATCTTTAAACACTTCCTAAGAACCTTAATCAGGATAAAAAAAAATCAGTATGCTTTGTGGAAGAAATCTTTTTATCTGTTCATTCATCCACTAATCTAGGTCCTTGCTTTCTCCCCCTTCTTTTCTTCCCTCCCCTCCCCAACACACCTTGAAAACTTTGTGAAGAACTGGTAAACGCTGATGTTTAAAGTTTACCCTACTGACCCAGAAGGAGGAAAATTATATGTGCTACAACTGCCAGAACTTGTGTACCACTGGAATGACCTGAGGATTCAGATTAATGGAAGGATGTCTCCTATTTCATCTGTTTGCAAATGTGGGTTTTCACATAAACACATGTTGTTGATGTTGTTTGTTGTTTGTCCTTTGTTTTTGAAGAGGACCAATGATATCATGGAGTGATGTCTTGACTTGTGCTTGTACTGGATTCCCAACATAAACACAAAGAAAGCCATAAGCTGATGACCCATACCAACATTAGACAGCTGTCCATCTTTAGAGCCCTGAAGTACTAGACAGAATCCTTTTTCCAGGCTTTCCTCTCTACACAATGCTTGGATCAGCCAATATTAATTTTTTGGATTCATTTCAGTTTGATTTTTATTGGTAGGACTTTAACCAAGCATAAAAACTGAATGCTGTCTTTCTTAAAATATCTTTCCATTCCAAGGGCTGGTGATGGGGAGGGACCTTGCCTTATATTCCATTGTGTTGAATCTCTTGAGGGAAAGTTTAAACTTAAGCTTGAATAATAATCAGTAAAAGTATAAGCATTCTGGGGCGGCTAGGTGGCATAGTGGATAAAGCACTGGCCTTGGAGTCAGGAGTACCTGGGTTCAAATCCGGTCACAGACACTTAATAATTACCTAGCTGTGTGGCCTTGGGCAAGCCACTTAACCCCATTTGCCTTGCAAAAACCTAAAAAAAAAGTATAAGCATTCTGTTCATACCATATGTGAACATAAAATCCAGGGTCCCCTCCAGTAACCCACAATGACATTGAAGAGATTGGGAATAAATTCTTCATAGTCATGCAGACCTTTATAGGCATATTTTTCCTTAGTTTTATATTCATCTGTGAGTCAGACCAACAAATCATTTAATCAGCTATGCATATTGCATATAAGTTCCTTGATTGGTGACTGATTACATATGCACATTCATGTTGTTCAGGTAAATAAGTGAGAAGCAGGGTGGTATTATAACAAAGGCAGAGGAATTAGTGTCAGAGTCTGAGTTCAAGTTCCACTTCCCCCATTCCAATCAATAAGCCTTCTTTCACACCTATTATATGCTAGTCATTGTAATGCTGGGAAAACAAATACAGAACTTGACAGAACTTCAGCTTCCTAGACCTCTGAAAAAAA
The DNA here is from genome assembly GCF_037893015.1 of Macrotis lagotis. Taxonomy (NCBI): domain Eukaryota; kingdom Metazoa; phylum Chordata; class Mammalia; order Peramelemorphia; family Peramelidae; genus Macrotis; species Macrotis lagotis. The sequence goes on from NC_133662.1 coordinate 111,143,596, forward strand.
TGTACTAACCATCAAGAGACTAATAAAGGCCTATACAAAAGTATTTGAGCTGTCTCAAAATCAGGGGAACTAAAAGGTGAATATAAGATGGGAGGAGAGTATTCCAAGAATGAGGTACAATTAATTTAAAGACACAGTGTTGGAAGATGACTTATCAGAGTCAAGGAATAAGAAGGGATCTAGTGTAACTGGCTTATAAGGAGAGTAAAGTATATGATAAGAAGGCTAGAAAATTATAAGATTGTGAAGATTTAAACAGCAAAGTGAGGATTTTATATTCTATCTTGGAGATAATAGGCATCCAATAGAGTTTATTGAATTGAGAGTTAATATAATTAGAACTACACTTTAGGAATATCACTTTGGCAGCCAATTGGACATGAGGCAAAGGGATCAACTAGAAAGATTTTGAAATTGTTACAGGCATGAGGTGATAAAGGTCTGAACAAGAATGGTGGTTATGTAAGTGGAGAAAATGACTCACAAGAAGGAAATTTTGTGAAGGTATAAATGACAAAACTTGACATGATATTGGAAATATGAGAACAAGTGAAGAGTTATGGATAACCCCAATGCTGTGAACCTGTTTGACTGGGAGGATGGTAGTACCCTCTCTTTGAATAGGGAATTGAAGATGGTTTTGGGGAAAATATAATGAATTCTATCTTGGGACCACTGAGTTTGAGGTATCTTTGGGACATCAAAACTAAGATATTTAAGATCAGTTGTGATATGGAACTGTAGCTAAGAAGAGAGGAAACTGATAGTTCTGTGAATCATCTGCATAGAGATGATAATTGAATTCATGGAAATAAATGAGAGATTCCATCAAGAGAAAAATAAATTCAGTTTATATTAGTCTATATAGTAGTCAATTTATAGTCTATCACAGAGAAGAGAAGACAAATTAAGACAGATATGTATTTCTGTGATAGATGCAAGCTTAGTTAATGTACTTGGATCAGATTTTAGTAAAGGACACTGACCCGAGAAGGATGGCAGCTAAGTGGCATAGTGGATAGAATTCTGGGTCTGGGGTCAAGAAGATTCATTTTTGTGAGTTCAAATCTGTCCTCAGACACTTAGCTGTGGGACTTTGGACAAGACACTTAACCCTGTTTGCCTCAGTTTCCTCATCTGTAAAATGAACTGGAGAAAGAAATGGCAAACCCTTCCAGTATCTTTGCCAAGGAAATTCCAAAGGGGATATTTGAGTCAGACATGACTGAAAAGAACTAAAGAGCAAAGAAAGTACAAATCCAAGAAAAGCATCAATTGTCAAAGACTTCAAAGAGATCATGGACAGGGAGAGAGAAAACCTATTATATTTAGCAATTAAGAAATCATTGGTAACTTTGGAGAAGGCAGTTTCAGTTTTAGCAAGTGAAATGAGACAGTGAATACAGATAGTGCGGATAGGATAGCTAGTAGGAATGGTCATATGAAATGAGGTCATATGAAATTTTTAAAAGGTTGAGACATGGGCATGTTTTATATGGAAGAAGGTAAGGAAATATTGAAGATTGTGGGTGTGATTAATGAGGGTTATCTGTTGGATAGGATGAGATGGGATCAAGGGTATATGGAAAGGGGTTTTCTTTGGCAAAGAAAAGGACTACCTATTCATTTGGGATAGGGATAAAGGGAGACAAGGTGGAGGAAGATATCTGAATGATGAAAGATGAAGAGGAAGGGAACAGAGGAAACTCTGAGCAAATAACATGCAGAGTGGGTGAAAATTAGTTATTTTGGCATCTTAAGTACAGAACTGGCAGCCAGTGGTGAGGGGCAGGGGAAGATAGGAAGCATGAAAGTTAGGGCATGAGAACATTTGCTCCATCCAGTGGAACTTAGATGAATATAATCCTTAAGAGTTAGATTTTTTTTTTCTTCTGAGGATTCATTACTTTTTCATTGAGAGGTTTACCAAGTGCAACTCTAAGTACCATGTGCCAGTAAAAAGAATGCCCTTGTTTATTTCTTAAATATTATGTTATATCTTCATCCAATGGAGACCTATAAGCATCTTTGCATTCAGTACTATCCATGTATGTCCTTTACCTAAAAATATCCTCCACCCTAAGTTCTTGTTCTTTGTTCTTGTTGATGTGTTTGGGGCTGGACCTGTGATTTCATTGGTGAAGGGAAGACCCAGATGAGGAAACTTTTCCTGCCAATATAGATTAAGACCTGCTTTGCATTTTTTAGAAACTTACCTGGGGGTACTGACAGATTAAGTGACTTAACCAGGGTTTTACACCACCAGTATATTTAAAAACTGAGATTGAACCCAGGTTGTGCTGTCTCCAAGGACTGACATCTATCTATCTATCTGTTGTGTTATACCATTTGCCTGAAATATAGGAATGAAGTGGAAATTTCAGAAAAATGGAGGACATATTAAGAAAATAAAGGTGTAGCAAGATTTTAGGGATTTCATGAAATTTTAGTTCTGTCAGCTTTTTGAGTGTGTGAATGTGTTTCTTTTCAGAATTAGAAATTTGCAGAAAGATAGTAAGAAATCTTCCATTTGTGGAAAGATAGTAAGAAAGTAAAACTTAGTAAGACACCCCAAATTTCCACACTGCCAAGATCTGAACCAGGCAGGTATCCAAATGGTCACCAAAAGGAACATGAGTCAAGAACTAACCTGAAAAATCCCAATTTAGATATGGAAGAGTTCTTAAAGATCATTTAGTTTGATCCTCTCTGAGAAAACTAAGGTACAAAGAGATGAAGTGACTCTCCCAAGGTCATAAATCTGGAGCATCAGTTTGGTCTACTGGTACAAATGCTGGACTGGAGATCAGATTGACTAAATTCAAATCCCACCAATGACACCTATTACCTTCAAGACCTCAGGCATCCACCAAACTTTTCCAAGTTTGTTCTCCTTTAACATAGGATAATAGTGCCTACTTCCTGGTCCTGTTATAAGGCGGGGATGAGAGAAGAAATCTACCTCTTTGCATATGTTAAAAAATATTATTTAAATGTTAATTTTCTTTTAGGTTTTTTTCAAGGCAAATGGGGTTAAGTAGCTTGCCCAAGGCCACACAGCTAGGTAATTATTAAGTGTCTGAGACCGGATTTGAACCCAGGTACTCCTGACTCCAGGGCCTGTGCCTTATCCACTGCGCCACCTAGCCGCCCCTAAATGTTAATTATCTTTAGTGATAGACCTGGGATTCTGTGATATTTTGTTAATCTTAGAAGAATGAAAAGGGGGAAAGAGGAATAAGATGGGGGAGAATGGAGAAGAAGGATGAATGGAGAAACTTTATTTCAAACTGTTGGCATATGCCAATAACAGTCTATAAAAGGAGGAATGGGTAGAGGGAAGCAATACATACCTGAATTTCATCCTCATCTGAACTGAACAAAGGCAGGAAACACACACACACACACACACACACACACACGAATCCAGAGATATGGAGAGAAATACATTTTGCTAAATAGTGAAACAGAAGGAAAAGAAGGAAAGGTAGATTAAGATTAAAGGGATAGGGGGGCAACTAGGTGGTGCAGTGGATAGAGCACCAGCCCTGTAATCAGGAGTACCTGAGTTCAAATCCGGCCTCAGACACTTAATAATTACCTAGCTGTGTGGCCTTGGGCAAGCCACTTAACCCCATTGCCTTGCAAAAAACCTAAAAAAAAGATTAAAGGAATAGACTTTACTAAGGGGACTTTACTAAAAGGACTTTACTAAGCAAAGTAAACTCTAAAGATGTAAAAAAAATATTTATAATAGCTTTTTTATTTTAGCATAGAACTGAATGGAAGGGGAATGCCCACCAATTAGGGAATGATGGAATAGTAAATATAACTAAGACTTGAACTCAAGTTGAGCTGACTCCAAGATCTGCCTTCTATCTATCTATTGTGTTATACCATTTGCCTGAAATACAGAACTGAAGTGGAAATTTCAGAAAATGGAGAGGGCAGTTTCAGTTTTAGCTAAAATATTATTGAATGTAAGAAATTGTGAAGGAGATAGTTTCAAAGGAATCTGGGGAGACTTGTTTGCAGAAAGAGGTAAGTCAATGGGAAGAATGGTTTATACAGTGACAACAAAATTATAAAGAAAAAACTTTGAAAGACTTAAGAACACTGAACAATAGAATTAGCAATCATAATTCCATAGGACTTATAATGAAATACATTATAATGATGGATTTGTGCAGATTGAGATGTGTTTTTTACATAAGTAACTTTTTTACATGTCTCTCTTACAAAAACGTATATATCTTGAGGGCAAGGACAGTTTTCTGCCTTTCTTTATGACTCCAGCAATTAGGAAAATTTGATTAAGACTCTGATCTCAGGTAAGTGTAAGATTCTCGGAAAGTCTCTCATCCCCCACCCCTGGGACCACCATTGCTGTATTGTAGCACTTGTTCACTCTGTGTTTCAATTGCCCAGACATTAAAAGCAGAGTAATTAACTCTAAAGTGTTTTATGGTATCATATACTCTGGATGCTTCTAATTACACAAAAGAGCAGTAATCTTTATCATAATAAGACAATATTGAAGCTGAAGGCTTGTAGCTATAGGGTTACAGCACACCCTAACCTAGTCTCCCTTTTCATTTAATATTTAATGTTTTTGATGACCTTGGGTCATGGGATAAATTCCCAGAGTCAATGTTAAGCATATACTTGCACACATTCCTAGAATATGACCAATAAGATAAAGGCACAATATAGCAAATAAGAAAAGTATAAAACATATTTTATAAAATGTAAAATAAATATAAAAATTTTTTTAAAAGAGAAAAATGAGATCTGTAAGAATTGATGAGTCAAAGTTTAGCAGAATCAGGAACATGAGAAACACTATGACTAAGTCAGTGTATAAAATTAAGATGAATGGGATATAATTAAAATGGTCAATCTTGATCCCAGAGAAAGTATGAGGAAATTTTCATTGGGGAGGTAGGAGATGATAGGCATGGAACACTATATATGTGTTGGATATAGTTTATTATTGATTAGTCTTATTTAACTTTTTTCCCTTTATTACAGGGAAAATCTCTTTTGGGGAGTGGGATGTAACCGGAAATGGCTGGGTTGTAAAAATGATAGTTATCAATAAAATTTTAAAAGGAAAAAATGATAAAAGCCTAGTCTATCAATGTCAACCATTAATAAAATACCTAATCATCTACTCTTTTTCAATACAAATTGATTAATTGATAAATTATGATCATTAAATGATTATTAAAGACCTCCTATATGTATTAAGGACCATTGTGTTGGCACTCTCAAGGAACTTACCTTCAGTTGGAGGAGATAGAAAGGACACACACACACACACACACACACACACACACACACATGTATATATATATATACATATTTACATACTGAAAAATATAAAGAGAATAAACAGAAAATAGCTGAGTACAAGTTAATTTGAGAGAAAGAGTACTTGTAATTGGGGGATTTGGAAAGATTTCATGTAGAGAAGGTGGTGCTTGAACCGCATCTTAAAGATAGAGAGCAATTCTACATGATTGTGCCTCATTCCAAATCAGGTGTTATAAACAAGTAAAAAGACATGGTATGGGAAATTTACTTTTTTTGAAAAGCAGAGAGTCAATTTGGTTAGATCATAGAGTGTAAGAGGAGTAGTAAAAGATAATAAAACTAAAAGTCTATTATATGACCAGCAAAGTATTAAGATTTGGGGGGCAGAACAATTTAAAAGGACCTTCTTGATACTCATGATCTTAGAGAGATTAAGACATAATACAAATTGGATTATATGTCATGATATACAGTCTCACACAGCAACCAGAGAGGAGGAATGAACAAGTAATTAATTGTTGCTTCTGTAATTCTGAGGAGGGATAGATAAATTAGGGATGAAGAAATAAGAGAAATGTAAATTCTGAAAAAAAATTGATTTTGGTTAAGTAGAGAGTAAAAAGCAGGGCACAATAGGTGGTTGACTTGTGTGTGTGTGTGTGTGTGTGTATGAAACCACTGATTTTAAATCTTCAGGTCCTGGATGAACTAGAAGAAACCCTCGGAGTGCCTTTGAGCACCTGTTGGCTCCTCCATGAAATTAGAGCAGGGTGAGCTAGCCAGATCAATCACATTTTAGTCTCTGCACAAGGCGTCCTCACCGGCAAGACTTCTTTGTCACGTTTGCCTGAGGTGAGATGACCAACATTTAATCAAGTTAACATCCCAACAAAATGAGAGACATGTGTTACTGGTCCTTAGCAACAAATCTCTCTGAGAAATTTGCCCCTATAGAGAACTCATTAATTTATCTGAATTGCATGTGATGAAAATCCTAAAATAAAATCTTCTCTGTCTGAAACCACATGCTGCACGTGGCAAGAACTGGAGGTGAGCCTGGAACACAAAAATCTTCCTTTTAACAAAGTCACTGGAAGAAAAGCTGTGGAACCATCAGGCACTGCTGTAGCTGCAGCCTCCCTACTTCCCCACTCACTTCTCACCCCAGGAAAGGTTAATTCTGAACCCTCCAAATTGGGTTGAAGCCACGAGCCTCCTGGGGTAAGCCTGTTCTTTTAACCACAACCCTCACCTCCCCTTTCACAATGACCTGAGCTCCAGATACATCTAATGACAGCCAGCAGGCAGTGAACCTTCTTAGAATTCTGAGTCACACAGACCAAGCTTCATTGGAGTGGGGAGGTTAAAATGACATGTGATGGACCTCACCTAGATCACAAAATGTCCCTTTTAATGGTGCTCCTTCCCTATCACAAATAAATCCCATGCTTCAGTTAGAGTCCTGTCTTTCACTAATTTTGATTCTTCTACTTAAAAAGGGAAATCTGTTTCATGTTGAACAGTCTGATCTTCAGGGTAATTTTGAAATATACTTTGATAACTTTCACCTAGTGCAGAAATATGAATTAAACTAACCTAAATACTGTCAAGCAGAAATCTTCCCTGACTTGCTTTAGTGACTAGATAAGAATGTTCTAAAATAAACAAATATATTATTTTTAAGTAAACAAGTAGTTCTAAAATACTTGAAAATAGTTTGTTCCCGTAAATAGGTTAAACATTCTCCTTATTATGCTATTTACTCTGCTTTATTATAGTTAAAAAATATAATAGGTCAAATCTTTCCCTTTTACATGACATTCCTAGAATATAAAGAACATGCCTCAAAATGTTGTATCATTGTTAGAGATCATAAAAATTTTATAACTAGATAGGAAATTAGAGGCCATCAATTTACAGATGAGTAGACAAATCACATATACATCAGTTTAGCTTAGTCATTTTCCAATTGTGACCAAATCTTCATGACCACATATGTATATTTTTTCATTTCCAAATATTAAAATGGATAGTTGTAAGTATGTGTGCATATATTTAAAATATATGTACATGTATTTGGAATATGTATGAATATATGCATATACATGAATTTTAATTTTTAAAGGAAGCTTTGAAAAGACATCTAGTCCAAGTCCCTCATATGCTTTAAAGTATGTATATACACATATGAATATATGCCCATATATACATAAATTTTAAGTATATAATACACATATAAATGTGCATTTATATACATACATATATATATATATATATATATATGGAAGAAGCATTGGAAGCAACCTAATACCTCATTTTTGAAGTACATGCATACATATGTGTGCCTATATCTATATGTATATGCATATGCATATATATGAATTTTAAAATTTAGAAACGGAAAAGTGCATACATATACACATATATGTTTATATGATAGTCTGTGATAGTCTGCTTTGCAAGTCATATACAAATATATCCATATATATATTGTAAACTAAAATTGCCCAATCTAAGCTGCTTAGTCATGTTTTCTTTTTTTAGTAGGTACAACGTACATCTAGGATTTAGCTTGATATGCATAGTGTTTTCCTTTTTACTCAGAGTGCCTTTTTTAAAAAAAAGCAATAGTTGGGGATGGTTAGGTGGCTGTGTGGATAGAGCACCAGCCCTAGAATCAGGAGAACCTGAGTTCAAATCCATCTTCAGACACTTAATAATTGCCTACCTGTGTGACCTTGGGCAAGTCACTTAACCCCACTGCCTCGCAAAAAAAACAATAGTTGTATACCAAAGGGGTGATGTGTGTGTGTGGGGGGGAAGAGATAAGGGAGTTGTTCTATATATCTGCTCATATGCAAGTATACATCACAGAAGACCTAAACAGAGACTTCATCAGAATTAAGTAGCAGACAAACTAGCTGGCAAATTTATTGCAAGTGCATTACCAAGTAGAACTGAATATGCACATAGAAATAATGCAAGAGGAGGAAGAGGAGGAGGAAGAGGAGGAAGAGTAGGAGAAGAACAAGAACAATATCAAGAAGGAGGAGGAGAAAGAGGATCAGGAGGAGAAGAGGAAGGACAGGAGGAGGAAGAAGAGGAGGAGGAAGATGATGATACATTAGAGAACAAAACACTTCTTCTATGTCCTGTATTTATCAATATGGATGTACTCTTACATCAGAAGGGATGTATGTTTCTTCATGAAGTCATATTTTATCAGACTAGTTGTTAGTGCCGCAGACAGTGAAAAGCTCAGCCAAAGAAATATGTAGTCTGAGGCTCAGCTAAAGCATCTGAGGATGCTTAGTTTGAGGAAGAAAACACATGTGGAGGGAGACCATAACAACACTGTTCAAGTATTTTAACACTATTATCTGGGAGAGTGATTCTATTTATTTTGCTTGACTCCAGAGGAGTCATGAGTGATGCAAGAAAAATTTACCTATTAGAACTATTCTAAAATGGCCATTTCATTCTATGTTCCACCTGTTTTTCTGTGAGTGATTAAAGGTTTTACTCCTTCTGATAAAAATGATAATTGCAATAGTTGACATTTAAATCTGCTATAGTTTGAAAAAACTCTTATATAGGATTTCCAAAGGTCTTAGTACAGTTTTAATCTGATAAAGTTTAAAATGAACTTGAAATGAGCATTCCATCAACCTTATGATATGAGTACTGGTAGTCCCACTTTACAGGAAAGAAATCTAAACTGAAATTCAAGGTTACATGATTTACCAAATATCAACTAATTAAGTCTAAGCGGAATGCACCCTGGCATTTCCTGGAGTATTTTTTGCCACCTACACATAAAGCTTTTGTTCTGGAACTAAAAATTTCTTCCTGTTTGGATCAATCGTTGGCTCACTGATACTAAACTAAGGATGTGTGATTGATTCAATGTCAGTTCATACATGTTAAGCTTCAGTCTTGTACTTGGCTTTATGATAAGAGCTAATCAGGGAAATGTAGCTAAGAAAAGTGCTACAGAGACTCAGATTTAGTTTTTCTGAGGGGAAAGCCTCACATCTGTGAGGTCATTTCAGAGAATTCTTTTGACTCTAGGAATAGACAAAATGCATAGCCACATATTATATCAGTAGAGGAGTTTGTAGACAAGTGGAGATGGAACCAAGATTCCAGGACAATACTGAGCGCCTGTATCAGGGTTACTTAACCCTGGATCTGAGAACTTGTTTTTTAAAACTGCATTTCAATAGAATTGATTTCCTTTATAATCCTATATTTTATGTTTTTTAAAACATTATTCTGAGAATGAACCCATAGACTTCAGGATACTGCCAAAGAATACATGGACACAAAAAAACTGTCCTGGACCACTTGGAACAGTTTGGAGACCAAGCAATATAGTCCAACTAGAAGACAAGCAAAAGAGAGAGGCCCAATAGTTTTTTTATTATAAAAGTCCAGTGGAAAGCTAGACATCATCCCAGCCCAGTCTACCCCTTTACCCCCAATAATCCTGATTATTTTTTTTTTTAGTTGGAGAAACTCAATTATAGAATAGTGTTCTAAGTATTGTAGACTAGAGGTTAGGTGGGTCACTTGATTATCTAGCACTCCAAGTGATTTCCCTTTTCAGAAGTCCTCAACCACAAAGCAGTACTATAATTCTGCAGAACTGATGAAGTGAAAGCCCCCTAGAGAAAGAAAGAGACAATTTTTGCCTTTTTATACTTTTAGTTATGTTTTTATTTGTTTGTCTCTTTGTTTGTTTGGGGGGAATGGGTTAAATAAAGCTTGTCCTATATTTGATTCATTATTATTCCAAATGCTTTTCTGAGAACTGAGATTCCTTTTACCTTTTCTACAGAGACCCAGACATGAACAGTATTCTGTGTTCCCAGGGGTAACCTTGGGTAGGAGCATGATTCAAAGAGAGAGTTATTTGTGAGGAGCCTCTAAGACTGAACCAGATCCATGTAAACCCAGCATTTAAATTCTGGTTTAAGGATTATACCAAATACTATGGTCTAAAAGTAGTGATTTTTTTTACATGTAGCAACATTTATATGATTTTAATTTTCTTGTTGAATATGCTTCTATTTCTATTAACCAGTGCTTTTTACAAAGCAGAATCTACCATAATCCATTGCTGAGAAAGAATAAGTGAATATTCTGAAAGCAGCTCTTGGGGGTTTTTGGGCGATTCCCAAAAGGCCCAGAGAGCTACAAACAAATTTACTTCCTTTCCCACAATGTCCATGTAAAGTACAAGAAAGTTCTAGTTCCCATGAGCCGGGCTCTTCAGTTCTACTTTCAGCTTTCCTTTGACCCATATCTCTTCCTACCATTCCACATTTAAAATCTATATATTAGTTACATAAATTCAAAGCACAGTCATATTATGTTTTAGCTTTCAATGACATTCAGTCTTTTTACACATTTATTGCTTGCTGCATTCTTCTTTTGGTGTACACATTGCTTCCATTAACTCTAATGGGATTTAAGCACATTCAGAAATGAGTCTATTCCTCAGGAAAAGAAATACATCCTCTAACCATGCAGAGTAATTATCCTCAGTTGTGTTCAGCCATCCTGATTCACAATTCTCAGACATCATTAGATTGCACAGGGGAAAAAATTAGTTTCTAAGTACCCTCTAAAAATTTTAAACATAAGCAGTGAAGACATTTAAAAATTAATGGTGGAATTAAAACTTAAGTATTTGAAGCTGAGGTTAGGAATACACAGCTCCAAGTACCTGAAACTTAGAGTAACTGCCTTAAATTCGCTATCCCAAAAAATCTCTTGACATTAGCCATTTCCTAAAATTTTCACTTTCCACTGACAATCAAAAATTATAAAACAGGGAATGAGTCTTCTCAGTATTGAAAAAAATTATTTGTCATAATCTAAAAAAACATCCCTTTGTGCTTCAGTATGTTCAAATTTAGGGTCAGGGCCAAGACTACAGTGTTTACTTCCTCCCTACTCCTTGCATACTCTTCCTCAGAAATTCAAGAGCATCCTTGGCAAAAATTAGCCATCTCCATACTTGGCATACTAGCAGTGCTAAAGTGTGCCTATCCCTAGAATTAGGTACTCCTATTGAATGAGGCAAAGAAGCAGAAGGAGAGAGAAAAATGGGGAAAGGAGAGTACAAAAATGAAGGAGAGAGAGAAAAGAAGAAAAGAAAGAAAGGAAAAGAAAAGAAAGCAATGCATATATATTCAGGTTGGTAAGATGACTTCTAAGGTCAGAGGAAGATGAATTAGTGGTGTAGAGGATACAATAATAAACTTGGAGTCGGAAAGATCTGAGGTTGAATCTTGCCTCAAAGATTTACTAGATCTCGACCCTGGGAGAGTTACTTAACCTTCTTCAGCTTTAGTATCTACACCTATAAAATGGAGATAATAATATCACCTGCTTCATTGAGTTGTTGTGAAGATTAATATTTAAAAATGTTTTTACAAATTTTAAAATGCTATATAGCTGTTAGATATTATTTTGAGTTACTACTTCATATCTTTAGTAACTAGGGAAGTCAAAGTTTGCACTGAAGTGAGAAACATCTGGAAAATGAAGGACTTTCAGGAGATGACTTCTAAGATTCCTTCCAGCTCTAGTTTATGATCCTGCATTCAGAGTAGTACCACCACTTCCAGATAGATTGAAAGCAGCTCTGCACTGTCCATAGTCCTGAAATAGGATCTGCTGTCCAAGTTTAGGAAAAAATACACTAAAGCAGTCATTTGGTTAGATCACAGCTTGCACTTCTAGGAACTGTTCTACACATTTGCACAAAACTATATATATATATAATGTTTTAAACTTTTCTATAGTGTCCTCAAAGGTCATCTGGCCTAATTCCATCATTTTGCAAATGAAGACCATAGAAATTATTGATCTGGAGTAGAAAGGGCTTCCAAAGATAATCTTGTTCAATCCCCTCATTTTACAGATAAACTAAGACCCTGGATGTTTAAATGACTTTCCCATGATCAAAAAAATATCAAGTGACAAAACTTAGGTTTTAATCCAGGTTGGCTGACTACAAATCTAGTATTCCTCAAATATAAGGAAGAGCTCAAAATCTCATTGAATATCTTGCACTGGATAACTGGGATATCTAGGGAGATATTTCTCAAAGTAATTCCTCATGTTGGTGACACTATAAATGCAGAGTTGTGTTTCTAAAAGTCATAATTCTCCTACATTATCAGTAATACTCAAAATACAGATATGTCATAAGGATCAAATTAGATAAGGTAGGTAAAGCATTTTGTATACTTTAAATTGATTCATAAATATAAATTGTTATTGTTGTTACTTACTGTTCACAATGAAAAAATCTGTATGCTCCTCAACCAGGCAGGGAAGTAGCATGTGGACATCTGCTCCTCTGCATTAATTAAATTCTTATATGCTAGGTTCTAAAGACAAAACCAAAATAGTTATTGTCTTCAAGGACCTTACATTTTACTTGGAATGAAACATATACACATTTTTTCTGCTTCCTGTATTTGTGAAATTTTTATGCTATGACCACATGGTCAATTTTTGTGAAGGTGCCATGCTCAATTGAGATATAATTATACTCCTTTCATTCTCATTCAATATTCTCCAGAAGCCTTACAATATGTAACTTTTCTAACTTTTCCCTACTCTGCCTTCTACCTCTCTCACATGATTTTTATTTATTTATTTGTTTGTTTGTTTGTTTGTTTGTTTAGGTTCTTGCAAGGCAAATGGGGTTAAGTGGCTTGCCCAAGGCCACACAGCTAGGTAATTATTGTCTAAGGTCAGATTTGAACTCAGGTACTCCTGACTCCAGGGCTGGTGCTGTATCTATTGCGCCACCTAGCCACCCCTCACATGGTTTTTAAAATCACTTTCAGCTATTTTTAACTCTTGTTTTGTCTCTTTCTGGATTTCCAGCCAGATTTGTGTCCAAGCTGCATTTTTTTCTTAGAGTAGGTATTTTCAAGTCATCCTCTTCTTCTGGGTTTGTATCTTGAACTTCCCTGAGTTTTAATGAGCTTCACCATAATGGTCTTAATGATGGTATTCGTTTTTGTTTTCTCCTTCTTCCAGTCTACTTTTTTGACTTTGGACTTTATTCTATGAACACTTCTGGGTCAAATGTCTGAGCTTCTGTACTCTTGCATTTTTCTGCTACCATTCAAAGCACTGGCTTAGGGCCTACAAGCTTTCCATGCTACAAAGCAATGTGACTTGGGGTGAAGTCTGCTCACTACTCTCTTCATTTGAGCCCTACAAATCCTGACCTGGGTTTGAGCCTGTCAACTTGTTCCTGAGTGAAAATTTCAGTAGACTCCTGTTGTACTGGAAAGATTCTATAGGTTCAGAGTGACTGAACTTCAGGTTCTCCTTTGGTCTGTAAACCCTGTCTTGCTTATTCCATTGCAGGCTTCACCCTAGGTTGGAGACTAGAATTGAGTCTTTGCTCTGCTCCTGGAATCAGAGATACATGGTTTCTGTTTGTTCTGAATTTGCTCTTCAATCAGTACACAGCAAGGGCTCATAATCTCCTCCACCACCCTTAGGTCTCTTCCTATGTATAACCTAGATCCATGACCCGGGACTGAGTAATAGTCAATGGACCCACCAGATGGTACTCACCCCAGGACCCTGTACTAGTTCAGGGATCCCTTGGCATCTTTTCCTGCCCTGGTGCTCAGCGTTGGTCACATTTCATTTCCTGGGTTGGAAAGCTCCATGCTTGGTGCTCCTGACCAGAACTCATTTCTAGTTTGTGTATGTATATGTCTGTTTGTGAAGTAGGTAGAATATGAAATGACTAAGGAAACAAAAATTCGAATTTTCAGCCATATCAATTTATTAAGCAACGTATGCAAATTGCATAACAAGAACCAGGACTCCTTAGTTTTGATACTGAACCCAAACACAGGAGGAGAGAGATTTTTATTCATTAAAAATTAATCAAATAAGATCAATTAATTAAAAGAAAACAATTAACCAGGATAAAATAATTAGGTAATCTGATTTCTAATTGGAGGAAAGATTGGGGTCTTTCCAAGCTGAGAGAGGGAAATGTAAAATCAGAAAAAAAAAAGGTGAGTCACTTCTTCCCCTCTCCAGGGTCAGCATTCAAACAAAGGAATATAGAAACTGATTAACCAGTATGGTGGGGCCAGTTTTCAGATAAGACATATGAGTTGCTTAAGATGTATAATTGTGAGAAAACTCTTCCCATTAATCTTCATATATGATCAGGATAACCTAGGTCCTAATTAAGGATCTCTAAGCAACTAACTTTCCAGCCACACAGAGCTAGGTACAAACAATGCAATAAGGGTTTCTCACAATTCCTATAACTGAATAAATTTTTCTTATAAAACAAAAGTTGAACTAGACTCCACAATTGAAATGAAAGGGAACTCGGCTAGATAGAGAATTGAGTCACAAATCAGTCAGTGTGGTTCACTCAATTCCTACAATTCCCTCATGGATTTGTTTTTTAGACCTTTCTGTCTTTCTCTCTTAGCTGCTCTCAGCTAAAAAAATGACTTCCTATATTTTTCTCATAATTCATTGATGCATTTTTTTAGATCTTTTTTAGAAGTGTGATGGAAACCAGGCTATATTTCTTCCTGCTTCTCTATAACATCTTGACTCTGCCCTTGCAATATGCAAATATATGGCATATCTATCATTAATAGCAAGACATAGAGATTCACATAATAAGAAAATATGGATATATTCACCCAGTAACATAGCAATAAAAAGTGCTATTTATTTATCAATTTAAAGTTTTCAAAATACTTTTCATATATTATCTAATGCCCTCTTTACAATGTCCCCTGTGATGTTAACATTACTACTAATTTAGGCTGCTTTTAAAAGAGCAGCTCTCTGTTTGTGGTGGCAATTACCTGAAGCATTACTTAGAGAAAAACATCACTGGATGACAACAAAGTTGGCCAGTACAAATTTAAATGATAAAGCCTGAGATCTTCCTTATATGGTGCAATGCAGGTAGTAATAGATTAAGAGTTTAAAAATTGAGTTCAAATATCAGCTCTGTCACTTACTCCTTTCATGACCATGGGAAAGTCATTTAAAATCTCTATCTTCTATGTTCTCAGGAGAGTAAACTACCTTCGAAGTAATTCTACTTGACTTCCTGGATAAGGCAGGGCAGAGTCTCTGAATAGACCAAGTTTCCAGGGGTAGAATTTGGTGATGTCAATTGACCTCTTTCTTGGCTCTTGAGGTTTTTTTTCCCAGTTCTGAAGGTCTATCTTATTTACCACTAGAGGGAACAATCTGAAAAACATTACTGTACCCTTAATAATTTAGTCTATAGCAAAAATAGAGATTCAGAGCCTGAAATGATGAGATAGATGAAGTTTCTCTTGGTATCATAAAATATTAGTGCAAGAAGGAAACTTAAAAAACCATCTGACCCAACATTTTCATTTCACAAATGAGGAAACTGAGGCTTAGAAAAATTAAAGTAATTTGCTTCAGGTCACACCACTGCCAGAAGTAAGATCCTGGTCTTCTGACTCTTGACTAGAACTTTTTCCTCTCCCCACATTGTTCTACTTTGGAACCTTCTCACCTCTCCTTTCAAATGCCCTTTCCCCCCCATTCCTGATGGCTTCATATCACTCACTGGATATTCCAGATTCTCTACCTTGACACGCTCCCTTCATTGAGGAATGACCATGCTTTTTCCACCTTTTTCCTTTCAAAGTTTCCATCCCAGAGTTTATTCTCCATTTATTCTCCTGAGAAGTCTCTAATAAACTTCATATGAATTGTGTAAATGTATTTTTATAAGAAAAATCTTAACCCTAAAAGAATAATTCTCTACAGTGTAATTTGAGCATCAGAAACAGGAGAGCAAAGAATGTTTTCAGGGTCTCTGAAATCAAATCAAATCAGCAGTCACTTAAAGGAAGGTTTGCCTTGTCAAGAATGACCCAAGCTCTTTCCCACTCTCCCTTTCTTCTTTCCCCACCTCCATTTCTTTCCCTCATTCTCTCTTTTTCAGGAATGTAACCTTCCATTTCAAAAGGCATATTAGCTCAAACATTCTTTAACAAATTTCCCTCCACTCCCACTACCAGCCTACCCACTCTCTGGAGGTTACAAGAGTTGTTGTTCAGTAACTTCTGACTCTTCATGACCCAATTTGAGGTTTTCTTGAAGAAGATACTGGAGCTGCTTACTATTTCCTTCTCCAGCTTATTTTACAGATGAAAAAACTGAGGCCAACAGGGTTTAGTGACTTGCCCAGGGTCACAGAGCTAATAAGTGTCTGAAATCAGATTTGAACTCAAGTATTCCTGACTCCAGACCCAGCACTCTATTGACTCTGCCACTAACTGTCAGGTTCCAGGGACTGGGAGATAAATGAGATTTGCCTCCTTTCTCCTTGATCCACAGGTGTTATAATTTTCCCTGAAAAAATGAGTTCTATATTTGTATGTGGTTTATTCTTATTAAATGACAAAAATACAAGAATTCACCTTTTCTGGATCACTCTAACAGTTCTCTTTTATCATAAGAAGCTTAACATCGCCCCCCCCCCCAGCAGCTTTCGAAGGTACTTCTATAGCATATTTCCCTTCTGCTTTCTCATGTTGCCTGAGGCAACAGAGCTTCTGGTACACAGAAAAGCAAAAATGTCCCTTTCTTTAACCAGAGACTCTCTCACATACACTTAGCAATTGCTAGCCACCAGGCCATGATAAGAAATATCTGTGTTTTCTTCACTGTAACACAGAGAACAAGGAATCACTAACCTGAAGACAGAAACCCATAAGAAATCAATCAAAGGGGAAAGCACAATAGAGACTATTCTCTACTACACTCCAAAGCAACCCTTACAAACCACCAAGGCAGTTTAGCTTTGAAGAGCTCTTGGTCCATGGAACACCTGGGATTTATAGACTAGTAAGGAAGACTTTTAACTTGTGGTTGAACATTTAATTTATAAGATTCAGATAAATTGATGACCTTTTGAAAAAATAGCAGTGTATACCTAGAATTAAACAATATGGATTCTCTTTAACCCATTCTGATGAGAGCAGATTTCTGGAACTTCCAGTCCTCTTTCCCATCTAATTCCTCTGAATCAGTTTTACCTCTTGCATTTAATTGGTATGAGAAAATTACTCTTTTTATCTTTTCTTACACCATTTTGCTTTCTAGAACTACATCATACTCAGTTCTACCCCAATGTTTCTTTCAAAGTACCCAATTACTAATGCTAATTTTAATCATATGGTTTGCATTTCCACATATAAAAAGTAAACAATTTGTCCTTGAGTCCCTTATAATTAGTCTTTGGTGTTTACTTTATAATTCTTTTGAATTTTGTATGTTAAATTTTCTGTTAATTTCAGGTTTTTTTAAAAAAATTCTGAAAATCTGGCAATTCATTGAAAGTTCATTTTTCATTCAGGACTATGCTTATCTTTGCTGGGTCTTATATATTCCCCTTGATACTCTTGACCCTTTGTTCTTTCAGATAAATTTTGTTACTATATTTTCTAGTTCTATAAAGTAATTCTTTAGTTGTTTGATTTGAGTGTTTGGTTGCATGTTTGGTTTGGCACTGAATAAGTAAATTAGCTGGGATAAAATGGTCATTTTTATTATATTGGTTCAGCCTACCCATGAGCAATTAATATTTCTTCAATTGTTTAGATCTATCTTTGTAAGAAAAGTGTACACCTCTGTACAGCTAATTAGATTACCAACCCTCATCATGAAGAGAACTGGGTTAGATCCCTCACAACTCCGGAATTATATGTCTTTTACTTTCCCTGTTCCTTGTGCTCCAAGACTAATTCAAAATTTATTAGGAGACTTTTATGTGTACTAATGTGCTTATCATAATTATCTTTTGAACCATGTTTATTTGAAGATCTATTTACATGTCTTATTCCTCCACTAAATAATAAGCAACTTGATGGCGGGGACTGTGTATTTATCTGTGTATCTATATTTATTTATCTGTGTATCTATAAGATCCAGCACAAGTTCTTGGACATAAGTTCATTAAGTGTTTGTTCTTTGTTTCCAATGCTAATTTTCTTCCATAGGCATTCCAGTATCATGTTATCAAATATGCAGCCTTTTCCGTTACAACCACAACCCCAAATCCTGATGCATATTAACTATCTTAAAACATTGTTCAACTAGAGGAGCTGGAGAGAGAGAAAAAAAAGAGAAACAGACAAAGAGTCAGAGAGAGAGTCTTTCACCTGGTTGAATGAGAAGGTACCTGTACCCATGTGTTAGGTTTTTTCCAGAGTTATATTTTTAAAAAATCATAAATGAAACTACAATGGCAAAAGAGTACTTGTACCAGGTTTTTTTTTAAGATAGAACAAAACTCAAAGAAACCTTGCAAGGTTTCACCAAGCAGAATTTATATTTCCTTGGGCAGAGCACCCTAGGTATTGGTCACTATGTGGATGGAGGAAGCCATAAATTAGCAAGATATTTGGCACAAATATAAATGAAGTACATATGTGACTGGGAAACATATGTGATAAGATTAACTCATGTCTGAAACACCACCAAATTCTCTTTGTTCTTTGGTGACTCCATTGGGCAAGTTCCTTTCTTTAGAGATCGGGGATTCTCATTTGCTCTGCTCCACTAGGCACAATGCCTACACAAAAATACTTAGTTGACTGGCTGTACATCTTTTGATCTGCATATCCCCTGCTTCACTTTGGGGTTCAGTTAGATATCTCTAATGTTTCTCTCTGCTACCACCTACTGGTGTTTGACTATTATTGATTATTATTATTATTATCCAGCAAATGGATGGGCAACTCATGGAGGTCTATAGTCATACCCAGGCATCCAACTAGAAAAACTCTTGATATTTTTAATTCCCCTCCTTAAGTTGGGGAGGGTGGTTGGGCTCCTTGATCATAGCCTCTTCTTTCACTAAGGTTTAGAAAACTCTTTTCTAATACCTGCCATATCTCTGGACAATTTAAAACTCTTTCTAATCATCCGGTGGATTCCTCTTAGCAAAAATACAAAGAGTAATTTTCAGTTTAAGTAAAGAAGTTTGTTTAAATGACCATACAAATCAATATAGAAAAAGCTCAAAAAAAGTCAGATAAAACTAACAATCCACACTAGTTTAAGGGTTTAACATGGGCTTGATGGATCCCTTGGGGTCTCATAAATAGACTTTGAGGGGTCCATGAACTTGGATGGGAATAATATTTTATCTTTATTTTAACTAATCTCTAATATGATTTTAGCATTTCCTTTTATTATGAATGTTGGCAACAAACATTGTTCTGAGAAAGGGGTCATAAGCTCTATTAGACTGATAAATGGGTACATAACATCAAAAAACTTAAGAATATATGATTTAGGGGCAGCTAGGTGGTGCAGTAGAGAGAGCACCAACTTTGGAGTCAAGAGGACCTGAGTTCAAATTTGGCCTCAGACATGTAATAATTCTCTAGCTGTGTGACCTTGGACAAGTCACTTAACCCCATTGCCTTAAATAAATAAAAATTTTAATAAAGAATATCTGATCTAGTTCCTTCCATTCAATGTTTTCACTTGGCTATGCATCCTTCTAGGAACAAAATCAATGGTATTCTTTGTATCCAGGATTGTAAGGAGAACTAGAGGAAGTCCCTCAGGACATTGGGTAGCCAGTCTGTTATGGATTTATGGGATATTTTGTAACATATATATCTTATATATTCATAAGAATCATATTCTGCTTGCCAAGAAAACCCCAAATGGAGTTATGCAGAGTTGGATAAGATTTTTAAAAATGACTGAACAAAAAAAAAAACAATAAAATGAATAAATCATATGAGAAAGGGCAGCTAGGTTACAGTGGATAGAATACCTGAACTGAAGTAAGGATGACTCATCTTCCTGAACCCAAAGCTGATCTAAGATGCTTACTGGCTATGTGAGCCTTGGCAAGTCACTTAAACCTATTTATATCTATTTCCTCTTAAAATCTATGTCCTAGGAGGGGTGGCTAGGTGGTGCGGTGGATTCAGTACCTGACCCTGGATTCAAGAGGATCTGGGTTCAAGTCCAGCCTCAAACACTTAATAATTGCTTAGCTATATAACCTTGGGCAAGTCACTTAATCCCATTGCCTTAAATAAATAAATTTAAAAAAAAAATAAAGGAAAAAATGTCCCAGAAAAGGAAATGGTATAATGATATTGATATTGATATTGATCTTTGCTAAGAAAATCCCAAAAAGGGTCCTAAAAAAGTCAGACACAATTGAAAAATGATTGAGTGGGGGCGGCTAGGTGGTGCAGTAGATAGAGCATGGGCCCTGGAGTTAGGAGTACCTGAGTTCAAATCTGACCTCAGACACTTAATAATTACTTAGCTGTGTGGCTTTGGGCAAGCCACTTAACCCCATTGCCTTGCCAAAAAATAAAAAAGGAAAAAAGAAAAATGATTGAGCAAGAAGAAATAAAATTAATGAATCACATGATTTGGACAATCACAGATGGGTTGCAGTCTTTATCACCAAACTAATTTGCCACATCAATCCATCAAACTGTAGAAGAATATTTACATTATTGACCTCATGCAACTGTGAGGAAAGTACACTACTGACCTTCAAGAGTATATAACTTTTTTTTAAAAAAAAGAGTAAATAATTGTCAGTTGTTAGGTTGGCTAGTAATGTTCTCCTTCCTCTTATTCCTCCTGTCAGTCTAAGCCTGATCCTATGGATTGGATTTCTACCCACCAGAATACTCACTGTCTGATTTCTCCTAGACCAAGTCATTCTTCCAGAACATATTGCCAACTAAAGGACAGAACCCAGTTTGAAATATGATCTCTGAAGCCACTGGACAACTCACCAATTTGTCAGAGGAGAGGAGAGGGTCTCCCTCAATCCAAGAGGTGGTCATGGCAGAGAACTGAGTTTGTTCTCACCCGCACTCAAATTTTTGAAGCATTACCATTCTCATTACCATGTAACAAAGATCTTTATCCCAGCTTCTGGAATCCCAGTCAACCAAGAGGATCTCCTATGAAACAAGAAGCTCCACATCAAAGCTGATTTCCCACCTCTACTCCAGAAAGATACTCTCTTAGGAAAGGAGGGAGGGAATGAGAATTTATTGAATATCTATTATGTACCAAACACTGTACTATAAAAACTTTACAACCCTGGGAGGTAGATATTATTATTCTTCCCCTTTTACAGATAAGGAGATTGAGGCAAGCAAAGGTTAAGTGACTTGCCCAGGGTCTCACAGGTAATGTCTAAGGCTAGGTTTGAACTCAGATACAACCTAGAACTCTATTTACTTTGCTATTTAGATGTCTCTTAGCCAGAGAACATGATTCTTTCTGAAATATTGATTCAGAGAGACCTGATTGATATAGAAACAGAGACAGATTTACAGAGAAACTGAAAGAGACTAGAGAGAGTCAGAGAGGCAGAGACAGAAAGAAAGAGAAGAGAGACATAGACAGGCAAACTAACAAATTAGGACCCAATATGAAGCTGGAAATGACCTCTTGGTTCTACTCACTTCATTCAGCATCAGTTCATGAAAGTCTTTTCTAAAGTCCAGTCTTCTTACAGAATAATAGTACTCCATCACATTCATATATTATAACTTGTCCA